>NC_061798.1:40974232-41298399 GCF_021462225.1 Girardinichthys multiradiatus | reverse complement strand
CAGTGACTTTTGCCGGTGAACCTGAACGCCCCATTCTGATCCACCAGCTGATGCACCATTCAATATGGTGTGCAAACAACACCTACCTGGTATATTGGTTTCCTTACTGGGTGACAAATGGTGCACACCCACACTTTTTAACCAATCTGAGAAGATTTTAATTAGTTTCACCTGGTAAGTCTTCAGGTTTGGCTACTGCTACTAAGTAAAAAGATTAAAACACATTTGCAACCTTTTTACTTTGTGGTGCTTCACCTAGTTTCTCAAATGGAGTTGTTATCAAAAGTAGACGAGTCACTTCCTACACCTCCACCATACTATTTATCAGGTAAAAATGAAAAAGAAAACCTAATCTGAACTGAAGCATAACTAAAAGTGTAATTATCTCTTTAATTTCTTTACAAAAGGTGGTGTGTCAGAGCAAAGTGTGAGAGTCTATCAAATCAGCCCCTCCTTTAACCCGTCTACTTCCTTCGTGCCATCTCTTGCAGGTATGTGTAAAACTCTATGTGAAGCTATAGGATTTACCTGATTTGTCACATAATCTTTGATCTGTATTTGTTCTTCAGTGTGTAGTTTATCTTGTCTAAATATGAAGGTTGACTGAATGGGTGTTTTAAAGTTTACTTCCAGTGGTAATTTGACTCTTGGTTTCAGGTATAATGGGAATTACAAAGGGATTTGGATGTTACTGTAAACGGTCACCGCCTGATGATTATTTGTTCTGATACTGATCACAAAGGATCAATTCATTTTCACCTCCTTACGATTTTAATTAGCTCCTAATAATTCCTGGGGAACGATTGTGAGCTACAAGGCTGAGATGAGTCGTGCTCCGGCGCTGATGACGTGCAGCTTCTGTCAAACTCAGGTCATCACAGAGGTCACCTTCCAAGTGGGAACTTTTGCTTGGCTCATGTGTTTCCTCTTTGTGCTTTGCGGGTAAGAAAGATGCATTCAGAGCCCTAAACTTGCTGATGTCAGGGGCTGTTAACCGTCACTCACACATTTTGTCTCACAGGTTGATTCTTGGCTGCTGCCTGATTCCTTTCTTTGTGAACCACTTCAAGGATGCCTGCCACAGTTGTCCTTGCTGCCAGCATGTTCTTCATGTTCAGAGGAGGTCATGCTTCGAAAGATGACACATCACTGTGTGTCTGAGTCAAACTTTCATATTGGTTGTGTAGCACAAATGTTTCTTTGAGCGAAATTTTGATATTTAACAAAATTTTAATCAAGTTTTAAAAGGAAAGATACTGAATAAATGGTTTTGTGTGACAGCTGTGGCCTTTTTTGCAAGGGAGAGTCCAAGATGGTAAGAATTTATATTTTTATTCAGTAGGTCTTTTAACCTATTATGTAGGTGGTCACTGCAGTAGAAAGCAACTTAAAAGCAATTTTCCTGTATGAATCTCGGTTTTTATGGTATACTTTACAAGTGGCTAATTCATTAGCCTCTATTCAATGTCACCTACTGGCCAGCTAGTGTAAGTGCCCACATGTTATCAAACATGCATGGCTTCCAAGCTTGTCTAAAATGGTATTTAAAATCCCAGCAGGTTAAAATATTGGTAATATCTGTTACCAGCTAAGAAGTAACATGCTTACCGACTACTTTGTTAGGTACATCTTGCTAGTACTGGGTCTGACTCCATTTGGCTTCAAAACTCCCTCAATTTTTGTGGCATATTCTACATTGTGTCAGACATTCCTCTAAGTTTTTGGTTCATGCTAACAGGATAGCATCACACAGTTTCTGCAGATTTGTTAGCTCTACATCCATAATGTAAAGTTCCAATTTTACCACATCCCAAAGAAGCTCTACTGGTTTGAGTTCTGTTGATGTACAGAACCCAGTTTCTGATGATCCGAGCCATCCCACTGGAAGTAGCCATCAGAAAATTGGTGCACTGTGTCCCCAAAGAGATAAAAATGGCCCGTACCAATACTCATCCATGCTGTGACATTCAAAGGTACTAAGGGACTCAAAGTGTCATCAGAAAATATTACCCACATCATTAGAGAAACACCAGCATGTCCTGCATGCTTTGGATGTGTCTTTAATTAAAAACAAAACACTTTAATCAATTGAATGGATAAGTATCAGGCTCCCACAGAATTTGGTGACAAGTTGAGGAGATAAGTGAGCTATTTGAGGTGCATTAGAACAGTTCGTTCGTTCGTCGTCTTCCGCTTATCCAGGACCGGGTCGCGGGGGCAGCAGACTCAGCAGAGACGCCCAGACGTCCCTCTCTCCAGACACCTCCTCCAGTTCCTCCAGGGGGAGCCCAAGGCGTTCCCAGGCCAGCCGAGAGACATAGTCCCTCCAGCGTGTCCTGGGCCGTCCCCTGGGCCTCCTCCCGGTGGGACGTGCCTGGAACACCTCCCGAGGAAGGCGTCCAGGAGGCATCCGGTATAGATGCCCGAGCCACCTCAACTGGCTCCTCTCGATGTGGAGGAGCAGCGGCTCTACTCCGAGCCCCTCCCGGATGGCCGAGCTCCTCACCCTATCTCTAAGGGAGTGCCCGGCCACCCTACGGAGGAAGCTCATTTCAGCCGCTTGTATCCGTGATCTCGTTCTTTCGGTCATTACCCAAAGTTCATGGCCATAGGTGAGGGTAGGAACGTAGACCGACCAGTAAATTGAGAGCTTTGCTTTTCGGCTCAGCTCTCTCTTCACCACAATGGACCGGCACAGCGCCCCCATTACTGTGGCAGCTGCACCGATCCGTCTGTCGATCCCCCGCTCCATTCTTCCCTCACTCGTGAACAAGACCCCGAGATACTTAAACTCCTCCACTTGAGGCAGGAACTCCCCTCCGACCTGAAGAGGACAAGCCACCCTTTTCCGGTCGAGTACCACATTTAAAACATTTAGGTTGCGGGCCCCGAGGATTGGATTTGCCCTCCTCTGTTGGATGTAGTGACTGTTAAGCTGAGGGAATGAAGGATGCTTAAGTAATTAAATATGCTAAGAATTTGCCACTTAATTATGCTCCAGGACAAAAAAAGGACTATTAAATACATGGAAGTTTAAAGATGACCTGTTTAGGTTTTGGAGGCCTAGTTTTTGTGTTTCTTGCTTGTGTAGAATTGATAAGCTATGTTGAACTATATTGAGATAGTGAGAGATTGAGAAATATGACATATATTTAAAATAGTCTTAAGTTTTATTTAGCAGCAAACTAATTACACTTCATTTTAGAGCTACAACAACACCCAATGAGAACTGGTACATAATGTAATCCAGAATTACATTGGTTTCTATTTAATCACACCAAGTTCTATTTTTTTTAGTAATTTTATTCAGTAAGATGAGACACACCAACAAAAAAATGTAAAAAGAGGCTAATTCTGATTAATTTTACACTACTACTGCAGGTAAAAAGGGGAGGTATATGGCTAAAGGAATAAAATGTTTTAAATATTGTCAAAGCAGAACAATAAGCTGAGTTTACTGGTCTCTCACGAGATTAAAGAAAAATGTCTAAGGACTATTTTCAATTCTATTACCTTGTGTAAATCAGAGTGGAAAAGGAACAAAACAAAAAAAATTGTTGGAACATTACTCACAAAGTAGACGAATGTAGGAAGGCGTACAGTCTAAAACAAAAGATCAGTCTTCGATCTCATTTGAATGGAGCCAAGCTCCTTGCTCAGTTCTCGGATTCTGTTTCTCTTGATGGAGTGAGAACACAGCTTTCCTTATTTCTCGTCATCAAGAGCTTCTGGAGAATCACAAGAGCTGATCAGCCTACCAGAGACTTTGGACAACTTGCAGACTGATTCACGTTACACAAAGCCGAAGAAAAAGGGTTTGATTAATTATCCCAATCTGGGATAATTTTGGCAGAAAATGTCATGCCATCTGCAAGGAAGCTGAAGTTTGGGTCTCATTAGACCAAACAAGTTGCTTGTCAGGAAGAAGATAAATCATTTTGAGAGTGCAATAGTCTTTAAAACTTGTTTTTAGTGTGGAGGAATAATGTTTGTACATCAATGAGTTCAAATTTCCTTTTCTCATTTCCCTTTTTGGTAATGCCATGGATAATATCTATACTTAGCTTTTTCTTAGGATATACTATTCATTGGGGGGAAGTAGCGAGTGTCTGAATAGACAAGATAAAAGTAACATTTTATAAATATGCCCTCTGCCACCTTGTTAAGAAAACAAACTCTGAGTCACCTAGGATTAACGCTTACATGCGCACTCGTACTGCATGCAGTAAACGTGGTCTCGCTGATCAGACTAGAGGATTACAACTGCAGGTTTATTTTAGATCTTTGAGCCTGGGAGTAATGAGACTTTTTTTTCCTTCACCTCCACCCAGGCCATGCGCATCTGATGAAGCATGCTGCAGGACGCCCTCTGTGCTACTCGGGTATAAAAAGTCAAGATGTTTTCATTTTTGGGTAGATGAGAATTGGCTGATCCAAGCAGCAATGCACTAGCTGCCAGCTGACCTCTGCATGGCTGAGGATGCTTCAAGGTCCCCTGCTTTTCTTAGAGGACTGATTTCCTCCTTGGCACCCTCTTTCTCTCTCCACCAACAGTTTAACAGCAAATCTGAGCTTCTGTCCTACTTGCTTCTGTGCGTTGTCAAAATGCCGTTCATTCCACAAGTTTCGATTACACGCTCTGTGTCAGGGCTGACTGGGAAGGAGAGGCCTGGAGATACATCGTCTAGAAGCAGTGGAGACAGGACAAAACTTGCAAGAGAATGCAAAGGAAGATCAGTCAAGGAGAGACTGGCTTCAAATTTGAAGCAGCTGGGGAAAAGAGTCAGCCAAAGGGTCATCTCATTACAGCCAGAAGAGTTTCTTCAGGAGAGCTGCAGACAAACAGACGAGAGCAATTGTTGCAGTCGTCTCAAACTGACAGCCCCATTAACTCAAGCTCAGGGGAGTCTCTTTCAGAGATGAAGAAGCACAAACATGTGAGCCACAGCTCCAAAAAGAGTGAATCGGTGGTGAAGACAAGATCTAGGAATAAAGAAGAGGTGCATTTTACTCTGACACTCACACCTGAAGCTGTTCTGCTACTGCAGCAGCGGAGAAACAGTGAGACACCAGCGTTCTGCTGCCAGAAATGCACCGGTTGGACTTGGTGATTCTAGAAGAAGGCAGCAGTCAGTACCTCAGAGGAACAGCAGAACTGCTGGTAAGAACAACGCAGAAGCTCCACTGGGTGACATAAGCTCAATTGTAAAAATCTCCCTCCTGAATGATAAACACAAGTATGACGATGTCAAGTACAAGGACGAGGAAGACTCTGTTGTGGATGAGCGAGTGGTGCTGAAGTGCACCGAATGGCTGCGTGGGTTGGAGAACACACACCGATGATGGTGGGAAAGAACCTAAATATGACTGTGAGCAGTTTGAAAAGTTTCTAAAGGTGAATCTAAATAGTGGTCTTCAGATCTAGAATGAAACTCAGTGTTGTCAAATGTCTGTTAGGTAATCTTATTTTACTTTTTGCACTTATATTATTTATGTTTAATTTAATGGATGTAATATTTTATGTCTGTTTCAAATGAACATTCTGCAGGGGTCAGAAAACTGTACAATCCAAAGAATCGTTTTTCCACTCACACGTTAGATCAAGAAACTTTGTCTACAGCTGCATAACATCCATCGCCCTCCAAAGAAACTTAACTAATTATAATCGTAAAAAAATACGTCCTATTTAAAAAAGATTTTGTACAATTATAAAACAATTCCATTTCTCTTTTTAGGTCTTAGAGCAAAAAAAAAAAAACCTTTCAAAACAGTGGAAAAGTTCTTTCCATACTGGAGGAAATTCAAACAAATAAATAGTGCATAATGTTTGCAAATGAAAAAGATAATAAAATTGAATTAATTTACAACTACCATTTTAGATTTTTTTTGTTTTAGTTAAGGACCCACAGAGACGGGGGTCCAAATAGGTTCTGGTTGAATACCCCTGTCCTATTGGTTGCTTACAAACTGGTCTAAAATCAAGTTAAAATTTTAAAACTATAGCTCTATTTGTTGCAGAAGGACCTCGGTTTCACTGTCATTGATTGCAAAAATACCATTTTTAAAATGACACGTTATCGCTTTTAAAACATGTTTTTTGACTTGGGTTAAAAGACGAAAAGCAAGAGATATGGAAATAAGACTAGAAATGACTATTTGATGATTACCAAATATTTTCCTGTAGACATTCTTTACCTTTTATGCATTTATTTGAGTTTATTAAACCTACAAGCCACAGTGTTCCAAAAAAATTAATTGGACTAAATGTTTGTATAATTTGTGACCTATAGAACAACATGTCATGGTGAGTTTTTCCATTTGTTTTGCTATTTTGTCGTAAAGTGTTATCTGATCAAGATGAACTCTAACACTCCTAAAAACATCCCTCTGGTGACATCACATAAGGTAGTTGATTTTTTTTTGACTACATCCATTTATATGTATCTTTTTGCTTTCCTTGTTACTGACATATTTTTATCCAGCTTTAAAGGTGTATTCTGTCCATGACGCTTATTAATGCCAACAAATCCAGTTGATTCATGCAGCTCTTGTGATGTCATTTCCCCAAACATACATTATGGAGAATTAAATGTTTTTTCTTCCGTTTTTTTAAATATTGTATGTAGGAAAATTCTGCCATGTACATCCATTCTCCATTACCTCGCTGTATTTTTCTGTCATTGTACATTTGCCCCCAAAATAGACTTATTACAAGCTAAAAGGGTTAACAATGCTTTCGAACCAATGAAGCCTAAAGAGCAAATAAAATGTCATGTTTTTGCACAGCTTGGATTAGAAGTCAAAGTGAACATATTTATTACATTTATTCATTAACCAATACACAAGCGCTTAAATTGTTGCATTTTATTAAAGTGTCTATCTGGGGGGTTCTTGGTAAGTTCCAAACAGAAATTTCAAACTGTGCCATATTGGCAAAAGAGAATAAGATAATAAATGTAATTCTTTAAAGTGAAAATAAAGGGAAATTGGATACTGCAGAATGTTTTTCTACTATGTTACCTATTTTTTGCTTTCTGCTCTACCTTTACAGCATATAATAACTTCACTCTATGGTTTATATTATAAATCATGTATAGCCTTCGGTCAACTGATGTCAATTTTAAATTCATTATGAAAAGAATATGGATCTCTGTCTACATCAAGTTTATGTTTGCTTGTCAAATTCTGCTAGAGACATCCATGTTTCACCTGAGATGGTTTGAGTTCATATGAGGCCCTAAGCAAAAGTTTTTTGGAGCTCCTTTCATATTCTCCATACTTACATACTTTTCAAAATAAAGGCCTACTCAGTTATGTTGGCTTTTCAAAGTAAAGCTTCAAATTAAACTTCAAAATAAAAGTCTACATATTTCATTGAATAGGTTCTGGAGGCACTTAACTAAAAGAACTATACTAATTCTAAAAAATAGCTTATGATGCCCTTACAAATAAGGCTACACACACTTTTCAAAAGAGGCCTCAGTATTTCATTGTTTAGATTATACAACATGTAGGTCCTGCAGTAAAAACTTAGTTAAGGCAGCGATGAAAAATGAAAAAACCTCTTTAAAATAAACATCTCAAATTTTAGGACAGATTATTGTAAATCAAAGGTCCACATAAACAAAGGACTTCAACCAGTGATATAAAATATTTTCTGCCTGTCTTTCAAAATAAAGGTTCCAGACTCAAAATAGGCTTTAAACATCAAAACAGATTTTTGTTAAGCCCAAACCACACAACAAATATTTGTTAAATTAAGACAACCGTGACTTATATACATATTTTCTTCCTTGCATCTAATGTTAGCTCACTCACTGTAAGTAGCTTTGTGAGGAATTAGATGCTGGCTCGCCTCTTGTCAGACACTCACTCGTGCCCATATCAAGTGTGCTAAGTAGCAGCTTATCAGCCAGAGAGTCAAATGTTACAACACGTGTTTTTAATGCGGGTGTGTCATTCTGTGAGATTCCACGTGCGCTGTTAAATAAATATCTAATTTTTATCTGGTAATGCAAACAGAGAAAAGAAAGAAATATATAATAGAGAAAATTTTAAAACATGTTTCCCTGTCTGTTAATTAAAAAGTCACAATATAACATATATGGTTAATAATAAAAGCATGAACAGATGGGTTGACATCACTTCCAACGGTTGATTCGCAGCAGCTGAACGTAGGCCAGCGTCATGCAGACAGCAATGATTCCCAACAGAGCCACCTCGTTCTGCCAGAAGCCCCATACAGAGTAGTCAATGTCCATGCTTTCCAGAAATGCCTCCCCTGGGACACTGCAGCAGAGAGAAGAGACTATTATTATCATCGAGTTGATGTTACTGCGGGTTCTAAAGGTGGCATTTCAGTCACACTCACATGGAGTTGTTGCTGTAGAAAATCTGTCCTGTCATCTCATTGATGTATACAGCCTGGGAAACAAAAATGTTTGGGGTGAAGAATTACTTCCAGACAAAAAGTCACCATTTTCTCTTAAATACATTTTGAGTTTTGCAATGCGCTCTATATAATAGTGATTTTCCACATTTTTGGACATTACAAAAACAAACATCCAAGTATTATTTTGAGATTTTATGATCTAGCCCCACAAAAAGTAATGTACAATTGCAGGGTGAAAAGAAAATGATGCATTATATACAAATAAAATATGTAAACTATGGCATGCATCTGTACTTAGCCACAATTCCCAATTAGGAAGTCACCTCTTTAGTAAACAGAGTTTACCTGTGCGTAATCAAATTTTAGTACAAATGCAGCTATTTTCTGAAGGCATCAAAAGCTGGAATCACCGTGATATCATAGGTCCACAAAGCTCTGTCACGCAAAAGAATGCTTCCTCTTTACCTGCAGCTCTTCCAGAGCGGAATCGGTGAGAAATGTGTGTGGATGTCTGACATCTCTGGCTGAATTAGACTACTTCTTTGAAGAACCTTGGATCTCAGAGAGTTAAGTCTGTTGTGTGTGCATCTGACGACTACGGTGGTTGACAGGTGTAAATGCGCAGCAAACTGCTAAACGTGCTGCAAGCACATAAATGATGCAATGTCCAAAACACACAAACACAACTTACAAATGCAACAGGAAAAACACTGCAAAAGAAAATGCTGCAATCACAGTAAATAGAGATAATGAAAAACCTACAACCAACAAAACAAATACGAAGGAAAAATGCTGCAATTAGAAAAAAACAAAAGCAAGTTCAATATCTGCAAACTCACTCCACAAAAAAAGGATTGAACCAGACCACTAGAGGGAGTTAACCACTAATATTACAGACGCAAATATGCTGGTTTTCTACAATATTGTAAAATATTGTGACCGCTTGTTTAAAAAAGACATGAGGGAAAATGTACCTTTTCTTTCTTCCCTCCAAGTTTTTTCTGAGCATCCTGTTAATGTTTTTACTAAGGGTCTGGTCCGACATGACTTGATGGTTGACTCCCCCTTGTGGTTTGGTGCACTTCAATTTTGTGGAGGGAGTTTGCAGGTTTCTTAACTTGCTGTTGGTTTTGTTATTTGCATCATTTTTCTTTTGCCCTTGTTTGGTTTTTGCTTCTCTCTGTGATTGCAGAATTTTTCTTTTGCAACGTTTTTCTGTCGCATTTGTTTTTTGTGTTTGTGTGTTTTCAAGTTTGCATCAATTATGTGTTTGCAGCGTGTTTGCTGCTCGCTTAGCTGTTTGCTGTGCGTTTACACCTGTCGGCCCACGTAGACAACCATATCCTGGCCGAAAATAAGACTTGTCGCCTTAACCTTTCTGTCTGAGCCCTGCGGAAAAACAATCTGAGCCAAAGACTCTACAAGGAGAGATGGTGTCTAATGCCTTCAATGAAGCCATTTTCCCCCACTGCCTTTAGAAGATGGCATCGAAATAGTATGACTGACGTATACAGTATAAGAAGACGCTCATCCCAACACCGTACGCCGTTCACTTTGGTTAATTTACTTTGTGGTGCTAAACTGCTTCAGTGCTAAAAGGTCTCTAAGCCTCCATGCCATTTACTTGTTTTGGGTTGTGTTTTAAAATTACAACAAACTTTATTTCAATGAGTGGTTTAGACACAGATTGGCTGTAATGTGTAGCCAGTGCCCATACATACGTTATTGTATTAATGATATTTAAAAGTACATGTGGAACTTAAAGGGTTGCTAAATAAATATTTCCTTTGTGTTAGCTGAATCGCTAATCCAGATCTGACATCATCACATCTGTCTGCTCATTCACCAAATTGTGAGTGCATACATATGAATACACGCATACATAAGAATAACTGAACACTTCGTAACTACAGTTCATAAATGGCTTCAGCTAGCTAAAATTATTTCTTCTCACGTGAGCCAGTCAGTAAGCCAATAGTGTGACTGACAGACTCTTTGAGACATGCCCAAAACAGAAAGGAACAATCTTGTGAATTTTGTTGGTGGACTGAAGTTGGTGAAACCTCGTACTTGTACTCGTACTCATCCTCTTCCGCTTTATCTGGGACCGGGTCGCGGGGGCAGCAGACTCAGCAGAGACCCCCAGACGTCCTTCTCCCCAGACACCTCATCCAGCTCCTCCGGGGTAGCCCAAGGCGTTCCCAGGCCAGCTGAAAGACATAGTCCATCCAGCGTGTCCTGGGCCGTCCCCTGGGCCTCCTCCCAGTGGGACGTGCCTGGAACACCTCCCGAGAAAGGCGTCCAGGAGGCATCCGGTATAGATGCCCAAGCCACCTCAACTGGCTCCTCTCAATGTAGAGGAGCAGCGGCTCGACTCCGAGCCCCTCCCGGATGGCCGAGCTCCTCACCCTATCTCTAATGGAGTGCCCGGCCACCCTTCGGAGGAAGCTCATTTCAGTCGCTTGTATCCGGGATCTCGTTCTTTCGGTTATGACCCAAAGTTCATGGCCATAGGTGAGGGCAGGAATGTAGACTGACCGGTAAATCGAGAGCTTCACTTTTCGGCTCAGCTCTCTCTTCACCACAACGGACCGGCACAGTGTCCCCATTATTGTGGCTGCCGCACCGATCCATCTGTCGATCTCCCGCTCCATTCTTCATTCACTCGTGAACAAGACTCCGAGATACTTAAACTCCTCCACTTGAGGCAGGAACTCACCTTCAACCTGAAGAGGACAAGCCACCCTTTTCCGGTCAAAAACCATGGCCGCGGACTTAGAGGAGCTGATCTTCATCCCAGCCGCTTCACACTCAGCTGCGAACCGCCCAAGCGCATGCTGTAGGCCTTGGCTAGAGGGGGCCAGCAGGACCACGTCATCTGCAAAAAGAAGAGACGAAATCCACTGGTCCCCAAACCAGACCCCTCCGGCCCTTGGCAGCGCCTAGAAATCCTGTCCATAAAAGTTATAAACAGGACCGGTGACAAAGGACAGCCTTGCCAGAGTCTAACATGCACCGGGAATAGATCCAACTTGGTGCCGGCAATGCGGACCAAACCAGGTCCACAAAACACATGTGGGCAAACTCCCATGAACCCTCGAGTACCCTGTAGAGGGTATTGAGCTGGTCCAGTGCTCCACGGCCGGGACGAAAACTACACTGCTCCTCCTGAAGCTGAGGTTTGACTATCGGCCAGACTCTCCTCTCCAATACCCTGGCATAGGCCTTACCAGGAGGCTGAGGAGTGTGATCCTCCTGTAGTTGGAACACATCCTCCGGTCACCCTTCTTATGAAGGGGGACCACCACCCCAGTCTGCCAGTCCAGAGGCACTGTCCCTAACCGCCACGCAATGTTGAAGAGGCTTGTCAACCATGACAGCCCCACAAGATCCAGGGACTTGAGGTACTCAGGGCGGATCTCATCCACCCCCGAAGCCCTGCCACAGCGAAGCTTTTTAACCACCTCGGTGACTTCAGCCTGGGTGATGAAAGAGTCTAATCCCGGGTCCCCAGCCTCTGTTTCCACCAGGGAATGCGTGATGGCAGGATTGAGGAGATCCTCGAAGTACTCCTTCCACCGCCCGATAATGTCCCTAGTCGGGGTCAGCAGCCTCCCACCCCCACTGTAAACAGTGTTGGAAAAGCACTGCTTACCCCTCCAGAGGCGCCGGACGGTTTGCCAGAATCGCTTCGAGGCCAACCGGTAGTCCTTCTCCATGGCCTCACCGAACTCCTCCCGGGCCCGAGTTTTTGCCTCTGCCACAGCCCGGGCTGCGGCACGCTTGGCCTCACGGTACCCGTCAGCCGCCTCAGGAGTCCCACAAGCCAACCACAGCCGATAGGACTCCTTCTTCAGCTTAACAGCATCCCTTACTGCCGGTGTCCACCACCGGGTTCTGGGATTGCCGCCACGACAGGCACCGCAGACCTTACGGCCGCAGCTACAGGCAGCAGCATCGAGAGTAGATGCGTAGAACATGGTCCACTCGGACTCTATGTATCCAACTTCCCCCAGAATCTGGTCAAAGCTCTCCTGGAGGTGGGAGTTGAATACATCCCTGGCCGAGGGCTCTGCCAGACGTTTCCAACAGACCCTCACTATGCGCTTGGGCCTGCCAAGTCTGTCCTGCTTTCTCCTCTTCCAGCGGATCCAACTCACCACCAGGTGGTGATCAGTGGACAGCTCACCCCCTCTCTTCACCCGAGTGTCGAAAACATGCGGCTGAAGGTCTGATGATACGACAACAAAGTCGATCATTTACCTCCTGCCTAGGGCGTCCTGGTGCCAAGTGCACTCATGGACACCCTTATGTTTGAACATGGTGTTCATTATGGACAATCCGTGACTAGTACAGAAGTCCAATAATGAAACACCACTCGGATTCAGATCGGGGAGGCCATTCCTCCTGATCACGCCTCTCCAGGTGTCACTGTTGTTTCCCACGTGGACGAAGTCCCCGAGCAGAATAATCGAGTCCCCGGGAGGGGCACTATCCAGCACCCCCGACAGGGACGCCAAGAAGGCCGGGTACTTCGCACAACCGCTCAGCCCGTAAGCCGAAACTTCAGTCAGAGACTTGTCCCCAACCCGAAGGCACAGGAATGCGACCCTCTCATCCACTGGGGTAAACCCCAACACGAGACGGCTGAGCTGGGGGGCAACAAGCAAACCCACCCCAGCCCGCCGCCTCTCCCCGTGGGCCACTCCAGAGTAGAAGAGAGTCCAGCCCCTCTCGAGGAGATGGGTTCCAGAGCCCACGCTGTACGTGGAGCCAGACTATTTCTAGTCGATATCTCACGACCTCCTGCACAAGCTCAGGCCCCTTCTCCCCCAGCGAGGGGACATTCCACGTCCCTAGAGCCAGTTTAAGCATCCGGGAATCGGGCTACCGAGGTCTCCACCTACACCCGCTGCCCAATCCTCTTTGCACCAGTCCCTCACAGTTGCAGGCAGTGCTCATACATACGTTATTGTATTAATGATATTTAAAAGTACATGTGGAACTTAAAGGGTTGCTAAATAAATATTTCCTTTGTGTTAGCTGAATTGCTAATCCAGATTTGACATCATCACGTCTGTCTGCTCATTCACCAAATTGTGAGTGCATACATATAAATACATTCATACATAAGAATAACTGAAGACTTTGTAAGTGCAGTTCATAAATGGCTTCAGCTAGCTGCTGCTGCGTCACACAATGACGTCTTTCAAACTTTCCAAAATTAGCAAAAGGGCTAATCCGCTAAACAACAAAAATTGGTTCGCTATTAGTTGCTAGCGAAACCGGGCCCAGCCCTGCAAATTGTTGTTCTTAATTAGTTTTAAAACTAATTTGACCTCATTCCAAATTCTTCAAGACAAACTTTGGTTCTTAAACAAATATATATATATAAATATATATATTGCTTCATTTTATTTTTTATTGGTTTCAGTTTTATTCTTTTGTTGAAGTTTTCTTCATTGTTTTCATTTTTCCTTAGTAGTCTAGTTGAATGTTATTAGCCTAGTTAAAGAATTTGTTGACTAAAGTATTTTAACTTGAAACTGAATTATTTTCCTAATGAATTCTTATGTTTTGGAAAGTCATTAGTGCTTTTTCTAGATATGTGTGCAGGGCTTGCTGTTTGAGAACATCAGCCCTCAAATTCACTCTTTCATCTATGATACTGCCACATTGGGCTGGTATTTATAATACAATGACTGACAGACCGAAAATTGTTTGGGTGAAATGAAATATTCAAACTTTGTTAATGATTTAGTTAATTATTAATTATAATTATTAATTGTTGCTAAAAGCCAAACTATCACTATTTCACAAAACCCAGAACCCTATGTGTCTGCAAAGCATTAAAATTGAGATGCAAGACAGAGTCAATGTACCCTCCATCCTTGCAAGGCCCATCATCTGACACCCCAAATCCTGCAACCATCACCTGAACAGACAAACTCCATTGTGGTGGCACCATCATGCATCATAATCAGGTATTAAAATGGCCCAGTGGAAGTCCAGACCTAAACCCAATTGATAATCTGTGGCAGATTTTCTAATTATAAAAACAGCTGTAAACCATATATATTTTAATTATACTTCATAGTTATGCATTGTTTTGTGTTGGTCTAACAAATAAAGTTTAATAAAATACATTGAAGTTTGTAGTTGTAATATATGAAAAATTTTAAGGCGTGTATATACTTTAGGAAAGCATTATATCTTACGTTTAGTCCATAACTGAATATACTGATCCATTTCAACCAAGACAACCAGCTCAGCATGGAGTTGAGATTGACAAGAAAACCACCGAAGACCTACAATAGAAAAGGGAAGGGATAAGATCAGTAATGCTAAACAAAAAGAAGAAAAACCAACTGTATATGTTCAGAAACAGATGTCAGTATGTATCCTGTACATTTTAATATGTGCCTAATTGAATCTTACCATCATGAAGACAAACGGTAAGGCAATCAGGATGTTAGCCATTGCAAACGTTGATACGCTGGCAGAGACTAGGAAGGCGAGGGCAACTCCTCCCAGGCTGACCAGAGACATAGTCAGAGCAAAGCAGAGGAAGGCCACAAAGGCAGGCTTCAACGCTGGACACAGAAACACAGGTAAATGGGCAGAGGTTTTGGTACAGTGATGATTTTATACATGACAGCAAAATGGAATAAAAAGTTACAAACAGCAAAGTCCAGGCCAAAATGGTTTGGCAGTCAGATTAATGTTGTGTTTTGAAAACTTTGCAGAATGATTAGATATACATTTATTGTAAAGAACTTTGACTATTCGTTTTATTAAAAAAACTCTTATATTTTGCCCAGGCACAAATTAGCAGGTAATAGCATTTTACTGTAGTCATATTAAAAGCACGAGTGAACCTGTGATAGAGTCCATCAAATCCCACTAAATCAATCAAATTACCAAACCGATTGCAGCCCAGAAGGGGTAGATATGCTTGAGCTCACTATCTTGTTGTGTTAATGGGGGCGACATCCAAAGAAAGGAGCATAGCCAAAATAACTTTAGCTCAAGATGGCCACTTATGAAAGAAACTGCTGTTAGAAATATTAAACATGTAAACATGCCGGACCAATTTATGTGGATCATGAAGAACAAACAATGGTGGAAGTCTATGCTGTGCAAAACAAATGAGAGGTTCAGATGCAGTAAAAAAGGCCTCAAGACATCCAAGAGTGTCCAGACCCTGGACCACCTCTGCCTAAGGACTGCTTCAGAGCTGCCACCAGTGCAAAACCTGCTCTCACCAGTACTGAACTTACACATTACTGGCGTAAGTAAGTATGTTACCCATCATGTAGTAGGCGATGGCTGAAAATACGAAGATGGGAATGATGCGGTTGGGGATGAGATCAGCAAAGATCTTGGACAGGAAGTAGACAGATGTTCTGTAATAGCCACTGGAGTTCTCGTGACTGAAAAATAAAATAAAATAAAATAAAGTTTTAATTAAAGTAAATAGAATAAAATTTAGCGATATATTTTTCATTTATTTTTTTAAAGGTTGTTAATATTTATGTTTTTTACATAGAATATATAAGGTGTTTGCTTTTTAATTGAATAAAGAATTTTGGTAATAAGAAAAAACTGTTCATTATACTTAAAAAAAAAAACGTTTAAATTAATCTTCATTTTGAACATGTAAACAACAAATGTCAGCAGAAAAAAAGTTAACAAAAAAAGATTGTAGTCAAACAAAATCTTCATATTTAGTTCGAAAAAGAGCAGAAAGAAGCCAATTCTTATTGAATTCAGCTCCCATTTGATTTATCCAGCATATACATTGTGCAATTTAGACCAAAATATTACAGACGCAATGCTGCAGAAGGGAAACCAGAATAGGAAGAACATGATGGCCTGAGGTCAATGTACTGAAAGAGCTCACATATAACATTTTATTGCTACTTACATGAAGATTGCCCTTTCATTGATAAAGAGTTCGACAGCAGAAAGATTCCCAAATACCATGTTTATGATGAGGAAGAAGAATGCTCCACTCCTGATGACAGACAGGGGGGAAAAATAACTTCATAACCCTAAACACTGAAGCATCATCTCGGTATAACAGTTTTTTTTGTTTTGTTCAAATGTTAATGGGATACTTTAAGTTTATGAACTTTATGATAGTTTATTGTTGTCCTATTTAATTTGTTCATGTATGTTTGTGTATTTAACAACCTTTACTTTCAATTCGTAAAATGAAAATGTGTGAATCATCATCTTTACATGATGATTTCTTATTTTGTACTTCTATTTATTTAATTTGTTTTGCATTTTTGTTTGTGTGTTTAATTTATTGCAATTTTACATAGTCTTTCATTTTTTAAAATTTATTTATCACTTTTTCATTCTTCTATGCAACCTTTTTCTTTTAAACATTTGTACCACCATTGCAGAGAACTTGTATGGAACATATTTTATTGTTGCAACAAAGTGAACAAAGGGAAAACCCCCTGCTATTAATTTTCATAACATGAAAGTTAAAATGGATAATTAAAAAATTCAGACTGCAGGTTATTCATACCTGTTCTGCAAGCCCTCTGGCAGCGTCAGAGGCATCTGGTAGTAAATTAGTCCCACCAGAATGGCAAAAAATATATTGAGAGCAAGTTGGGCATAAGAGGTCTGTGGATTCCTTAAAAGGTTCAGGACTGTCCTCCCACACACCACACGCATCTGTCTCACACACATAAAAAGGTTATCTTTTTATAGCCATGAGTGAGTTGAATCAGCAGTCAGGCAAGCATAATGACATAACAGGTGGATGATACTGTGTTGTAACTTTGTTTTCATAACATCTGTCAATCGTTACACTGAGTTCATGGCTCTTACCACTGAAAAATGTATTTCTAGCAAAAGAAACTGACGATTTCTCAACAACAGATCTGCTGACCTGATACAGGAAGGATGTAGCGTAGTTGGCTGCCTCTTCTTCTCTGTTGCCCACATCATTAATGCTCTGATACCCATGGTCCAGCTCCTGCATCACGTTCTGGTACAGGCGGGAGTCACAATACTTCATTGCCAACCAGTTTTTGCCCTCTAAGAAATTAAAGACATGAGTGGATTGTTAAAGACAAATATAAACATATTTTTATTTTATCCTTCACTTAACCAGGAATGTGTTATTTCGAGATTATTTTTGACCGAGCATAATTGGTCTAAGCTTTTTGTCAGCGAACTATCATATGGTCTTCAAAGGTTAAGATGAACGCCATCTACAATGGTGAAAGTAAGGTTAGCAGTTAGTAAGCAAACATATAGTACAGACCAAAAGTTTGGACACACCTTCTCATTCAAAGAGTTTTCTTTATTTTCATGACTATGAATATTGTAGCTTCACACTGAAGGCATCAAAACTATGAATTAACACATGTGGAATTATATACTGAACAAAAAAGTGTGAAACAACTGAAAATATGTCTTATATTCTAGGTTCTTCAAAGTAGCCACCTTTTGCTTTGATTACTGCTCCACACACTCTTGGCATTCTGTTGATGAGCTTCAAGAGGTAGTTTCCTGAAATGGTTTTCACTTCACAGGTGTGCCCTGTCAGGTTTAATAAGTGGGATTTCAAGCCTTATAAATGGGGTTGGGACCATCAGTTGTGTTGTGCAGGAGGTGGATACAGTACACAGCTGATAGTCCTACTGAATAGACTGTTAGAATTTGTATTATGGTAAGAAAAAAGCAGCTAAGTAAAGAAAAACGAGTGGCCATCATTACTTTAAGAAATGAAGGTCAGTCAGTCCGAACAATTGAGAAAACTTTGAAAGTGTCCCCAAGTGCAGTCGCAAAAACCATCAAGCGCTACAAAGAAACTGGCTCACACGAGGACCGCCCCAGGAAAGGAAGACCAAGAGTCACCTCTGCTGCGGACAATAAGTTCATCCGAATCACCAGCATCAGAAATCGCAGGTTAACAGCAGCTCAGATTAGAGAACAGGTCAATGCCACAGAGTTCTAGCAGCAGACTGTTATGGTTCTGGGCCGTCTGCCTGCTCTGCTCTCACTCATTCAATCAACTCATCTGCTTCACCTGTCTGCTGCAGCACTGCTGCACAATCACTGTCATGCCACACACCTGTGGAGCTGCAGTTATATACAGCCCTCTGACAGGTAGACGGTGCCAGATTTTCGAAAACATTTGTGAGTAGTTATCCAGCATTCCTTCTTGACTGATCTTGTTCTCTGACCTTGCCTTGTCTCACGGATATTGCCTTCCTGCCTGCCCCTTGTCTGACGGATTGGATTTCTGGATTTCGACTCTGGTTTCATGCCTCTGCCTGCCCCTTGTCTGACGCCTCTAGCCCTGGAATTCGACCCTTTTTCTGTCCCTGGATTTACGCCTCAGCCTAACCACTGGTTTATTCAGCCTGAACCCACCTGGCTCTCTAGTCCGCCTGGAATTATTGTCAAGAGGACAATCACAGCTCTCTGTGTTCCTGTCACAGCTTCAGCTGATTCCCCTGAGGATTTGGATCAGTCGGCAATCCAACTTCGGTCTGTTGGGTTTTTCCTCATTAACTGTCTGGATCACATCCTCTTCTGGATTCTGCGCGTCATTCTTAGACTGAGAAGGTTAGTGGCTTTATCTAACTCTTTGCAAGTCCTGAGTTTTATTCAGCCACTAACTAGTCTCTCTGTCCTCAGTGGTTCCTGGAAGCTGACTGCTGTTCTCCTGCTATCTGATCCTGAGTTTCTGAATAAACCTTTTAACTTATCACTTTGTGTTTGGCTGAATTTTGATTCTCTGTCTCAGGCCGTGATACAGACACATCTCTAGAACAACTGTTAATAGGAGACTGTGTGAATCTTGCAGCGGCATGCTATTCCATCCGGTTTGCGTTTAGTTGGACCATCATTTATTTTTCAACAGGACAATGACCCCAAACACACCTCCAGGCTGTGTAAGGGCTATTTGACCAAGAAAGAGAGTGATGGGGTGCCTCGCCAGATGACCTGGCCTCCACAGTCACCTGACCTGAACCCAATCGAGATGGTTTGGGGTGAACTGGACTGCAGAGTGAAGGCAAAAGGGCCAACAAGTGCTAAGCATCTCTGGGAACTCCTTCAAGACTGTTGGAAAACCATTTCAGGTGACTACCTCTTGAAGCTCATCAACAGAATGCCAAGAGTGTGCGGAGCAGTAATCAAAGCAAAAGGTGGCTACTTTGAAGAACCTAGAATATAAGACATATTTTCAGTTGTTTCACACTTTTTTGTTCAGTATATAATTCCACATGTGTTAATTCATAGTTTTGATGCCTTCAGTGTAAAGCTACAATATTCATAGTCATGAAAATAAAGAAAACTCTTTGAATGAGAAGGTGTGTCCAAACCTTTGGTCTGTACTGTACGTGAAAACCACTTTGAGCATAACTTTGTTCTTTTGAAAACACTCCTTTGTTTTAAATAAATTACCTGGGGTCTGTGATTGCTTTGTGGATGTTGCTTCTCCATTTGTGATGTCCATGAAGAAGTCAGCAGGGTTGTTAAAAGACTCAATTTGATACCCTGTTCAAACACGAGCAGGAATTTTAAGTTACATGACATCCTTCTGCAACTTTTTAATGGTGCTTCTTTTTAAAGATAGTAAAATTTTTAGCATAAAATGAAAGCACTGAGAAAGAAATTGCATGAACCATACAGTTATGTAAATTAACCTGACTATCTAGCACCTGCATTTTCTTTGCACCATTCAGTACTACCTTAATCCTCAGTCGGGGTTCTTTGTCTTTGTATTACATACCGAGGTCTGTAAAATATTCCAGGGTGTGATCTGCTGCTCCAGCGTACACAATCTCTCCTTTATGCATCAGGGTCAAGTGGTCAAACTGTTTGAAGATAGAGTAGCGCGGTTGATGGATGGAGAAGATTACAGTTTTACCTCTTCGAGACAGCCTGGAAACATGTCGGAACATTGCCACAAGATCAACAGGAGATGGACAACAGATGCTTATAAAAAAAAGCGTATAAACAGCAGAACATGCTGTTTGTGCTTTGGCAGCATGTTACAGTGTGATTCAGAGTCTAATTAGGTGTATAGCATGTGAGCATGCATTGTTAATGGGTTGATGAGTTGTATCTTCGTCATACTTGTGCAGTAGACCAATGATGCAGTTCGCAGTGTTGGAATCCAGTCCTGTTGTTGGTTCATCCAGAAACAGCAGCGAAGGAGATGTTATGAGCTCCATCCCAATGCTGCACCTTTTCCTCTCCCCTCCTGATACGCCACGCAGGAACTCAGTTCCTATCTGTGTTCATATGTATACACAAAAATGCATGTAATACATAGCATTTACTGTCACTAGAGAATTTGCAACACAAAAAATATTCGCAACCCTTAACCTTCACATTTTGCCACAAATTTTGTTTAATAGAATCACATGTGATGGAACAACACAAAGCATGGCATAGTTGTTAATAGAAAAAAAAATTATACATGGTTTTAAACAGTTATTTTTTACAAATAAAAATCTGGAAAGTGTGGCATGCAATTGTATTCAGCCCCCATGGGTCAATAGTTTGTAGAACCAGCCTTTGCTGGGATTACAGCTGTAAGAGTTTGGGGATATGTCTGTGCCAGCTTAGCACATCTAGAGGGTCAAATTTGACCCATTATTTTTGCAAAATACAGTATCTCATAAAAGTGAGTATACTCCTCACATTTTTGTAAATGTTTTATTGTTTTGTTTTATTATATCTTTTACTCAATTTTGTGGCCAGCAGTATAGATATCAATAGTTGTGTGCACAGTTATTTTAAAGGGAACAGCAGATTTACACTGTTATACAAGCTATACACTGACTACATTGTATCAAAATGTCATATCTTCAGCATTGTCCCATGCAAAGATATAAGTAAATATTTACAAAACTGTGAGGGGTGTACTCACCTTTGTGAGATACTGTTGCTCAAGCTCAGTCAGATTGGATGGAGACAGTCTTTGATAATCAATTTTCAAGAATTGCCACATATTTTCAGTCATAATTAGTTAGACTACTTTGCATTGGTCTATAACATAAAATTCCTATTAAATACATTGAAGTTTGTGATTGTGATGAAACAAAATGTGAAGCATTTCAAGATAGTCGATAGTCAAATAAAATTCGATGTACCTCTTTGCAGACAGAAAAGGAAGTGAAAGGAACAAATTGATATGGATGTGCAAAGGAGAGCTGGCATAGAATAAAAGTGAGATACTTTTACTCTTTTTCCACATGCCAAACATTTTTTTTCCTTATGAAAGTTTGTATTTTCTTTGGTGATTGAACAAAGAAAGGGCAAACAACAAGGTAATGGTGGATGACATAAATCCGTGTTTGATATTATCAATGCTTAACACAGATAGAAGGTTGAATGCAGTGCAACTGTATGGCTCTGTAATCAGGGGTTCTGCAAGTTTTAGGATTTTATTATCTTTTTCTGACTATTATGACCTAAATTCAAGACCTATATAAATCACAAAAGTGTTTGGGCTATAAAAATATAGCTTGTGGGCTATGGTCTGTGTGCCAATTGTTTTTACACCTAGATTGCCCAGCCTCATTGCCTTCAAAGACAGTTTGCAATAAACTTGAGAGTTTTCTTGAGAGGTTTTAGCCAAATATTAAAACCCCAGTTTTCACACCAAACTGTTAAATACTCATTTCTACATCAAAGGACCTGGTAGTAGACAAGGTAGCAAATGTAATATGTGTGACAGTGGTTAACGGTACATTTTTTTATCAGTTGTTTGTCATTCCTATGAAGTGTTTGAATGCGACACAAAAACTGCAAAGCTGGCACTCGAATCCCCTCAGAATACATTTCAATATGCTAATATTTCGAACTAACCATTATGCTTTTTTTGACATCTAAGCATGGAGGTAGTTTTCATTAGGCTAGTGCTGACCGATTGACAAAGCTTCTAGATGGACTACGGTAAGAAAATATGATGATGTACTACAGATTGTCAGAATATCTGCAATAAACTCAGGAGGATTAAAGGCCATATCAGCAACAACAAAATGTGAATTTCCCAACTAGGACTACAGCATAGGGGACACATAAATATTGCCAGCGCATTTCACAAAAATAAAAAAATAAAGGTTTTAGCAGAAGCAATTAATGAACAAATGCAGAACTGGCTCAAGACTATATGGCGCCCTAAGCTGAATTTTATCTGGGGCCCCACTTCTGGTTAAGCCCATCAACACAGCAATAATAACGTCTCATAAGAAGTTGTCAAAGCTCAACTGTTGGCATGTTCTCAGTTTATAACATCAAACTTTATTTTTACTTGATAAGGCAGCAATATAATTTTGTTTTGCAACCCTCAAGTTATTTTTTTCTAATTATTTAATAAAAATAAATAAGTGTAACTATGATCTCAATTTATATGAAAAGGAAGGACACAGAGAGCATAATCTGTTTATTTTTAAATGTGAACTTGCAAAATTAAACTATATATGTCATCATAACAACGATCATAACAAACATGCAACAAATCTTCTTTACTATATTTTACAAAGACAATCTGTGACAATGTCAAAAGAGATCAGGCCTATAATTTTAGACAAATGTAAAGCACAAATCTATTTGGGAAATGTTACCTTCTTTTGTTACAATTGTACCCAAACCCTTCATATACTATTTAAAAATGGCTGTGATATTCATTCATCTGAAATGCAGAGTTAATGCTTTTAGTGGGTTGTGTTAAATGCTTTAGTTGACACTAAAGAACTGGTTTGTTGACTTAAGTATAGCCTTTTACCCGCAAAGAAATTAGCACAAGCTAGTGCTAGCTATGCTCAACATTCACACAATGACCAAAGAAAGAAAAAATTAAATCGACATAGACAGGTAATATTTCATAAACTAAAACCTTTAACCCAAATGCTGGATTAAAATTTTTTGGACAGAATTTAGACATTTTTACCCAGAAAAGTCAAAAGTTCTGACCCAGAGTTTTGAGTTAAGAAAAGAGAGTAGACAGAGCCTCCTCATTCTTCACAGACTGCTATTTGGTTATCAAAAATGACCTTATCAGACTTTACTGCACTTCCACAGAATTAAAGGAGAAATATTAGGCTATGGTTTACAATCATCTTTATGAGCATGGGTTATGTTAACAAGTTTTTGCATGTACGGAACAGCCGTTTTGAAATCTTTCCGTTCTGGGACCCGGTTTAAAAAATGATCATTTTGGGTCTCCCAAACGCCAGATCCGTGTGCACGAAATGCCTAAACGACAAAGTACAATTGTGGATACACCTAAGCTCACCTCCGTTTGGACAGGGCCTCAGTTTGTTTACTTTATATTTTTAACTAATAATTTTCGCAGAATTACACCATAAACAAGAATAATTCATTTCAACCTAAATGCTACCTTTGTAGTAGGGGTCTAACAGCACACAAAAATAATTATGGTTCTGTACATAAAGTCACGGTTTGGCGTGTTTTTGGTATGTTTCAATAGAGCAGGGTGTCAAACCCTAAACCTTGAAGGTTGATGTCCTGCAACTTTTCGATATGCCTCTGCAAACACACCTGAATCAAATAATTAGATCATTAGCAAGACTTTTTAGAATGTGACTGAATGCTGAGGAGGTGATTAAGCCATTTTATTCAGGTGTGCTGGACCAGAGAAACATCTATAAGCTTCAGGACACCAGCCCTCGAGGACCGGAGTTCGACACCCCTGCAATAGAGAGAAACAAACAAAAATTAAAAAATATCTTTTAAACAAAGAATTTTAAAACTTTCCAACATTTATTTGATTTTCTAAATATGTTCTAACATTACAAAAGTGGCCAGTGTAGAACTGACTAGAGATTTGGATTGATTTTGTCAATGAACAAAGGATAGACGGTCATAGAAAGTAGATGGAGAGATGGATTATAGTTGTTGTTTAGAGGCTTTCGAATATGATTGTGCTGACATCTGAGAATAACATTTTTTTATAAATAACTCAACAATCTAATGTTGAGTTGTATTGAATCCACTATAGGCTTGCTTAGAGAGGAAGCCAGAAAAATTGGGTTGTTTTTACCTCAGCAGTTTTTAGGGTGAATCCATTGTATACGAGAAAATGAATCAAGGTTACTAACACTCATATGTGTCATTTTAATCACTCAAAATTATGGTATAAAGAACTGATAATAGTTTTGTTAAAGACTACTAGATTGCTAGACTATTTTAACAAGACAAGTATTCTTGTTTCATGAACTCATCAAAGATCACAAAACACAAATCAAAGAAAGATAACAATTTCTTAAGTGCCAAACAACACCTGGGTTGGGAATCACCTCTTTCCAGAACATTGTTTATCCACTTGTGACTTTTGGCAGTTTGCTTCAGCACAAAGAATTAATTATTTTGTTTCTACAACAGTCTTTAGGGAGCTATATATTGTGGTATTGCTTTAAATGCTGTTTTAAAGTGAGCTACATGTTGCAACATCTTCTTGTGCATAGAGCTTGGTACCTTAGTGTTAGCACAGTCCACAAGGCCCAGGTCTTGTAAGATGGAGTTCACCCTTTTCTGTTTATCAGCAGAGGAGTAATGCTTTGGGTTGAGACGCAAGTTGGCACTGAACAGAAGGTTCTCTCTCACGCTTAGAGTGCCCATCACAACATCATCCTAGAAAAAACAAAGGGCAAAGTAGATAAACAACTGTTATTGGTTGGAGAGTGTTGTTTATGTGTTTTTTGTTTTCATACCTGTACCACATAAGCAGAGCTGAGCCTGAGTTCAGAAGTGACAGGTTTTCCGTTCACTTGTACGGTTCCTTGCCGCAGTCCAGCTGGATCTTTTCTACCTGCTATTACATCCAGGAGTCTGTGCAGGGAACATAAAACTCACTTTTAATGGTTTATGCACAACTGAAATATGTATATAGCAGTGTACTTCAATGTAAAGGAATATTTCTTACGATGTTTTACCACTTCCTGTGGCCCCCATTATAGCATTCATCCCTGGTCTCATGATGCCACTACAAACAAACATATGTAAGTTCTATTTTTCTTTATTTACACTATATTATTATTATTATTATTATTATTACAATTTCACAGACAGCAATAAAAAATGTAATTTTGTGGTATGATCTATTTTTAAAGATTATAGATGAATGTTATCTGTATTTTACCTCTTAGTGTTTCTTGAAAACATTAGACACATCAACAGAATAGAGTAGAATAGATTTTTTTAAACTTATTTTATAAACAGCAAAAGAGAAATAAAATGTTCAGTTATAATCTCCCATATGTTTAAATATTATATAGTTTTTGTGATGAGTTTACTCCATGGGTTTTAAAAAATATGCATTCCAGGTCAAAAGCATCAATAAAGTAGAGCAGAATAGATATTTTATGCTCATTTAACTGATAGCAATAAAATTTTAATGA
This sequence comes from Girardinichthys multiradiatus, assembly GCF_021462225.1. NCBI lineage: Eukaryota > Metazoa > Chordata > Actinopteri > Cyprinodontiformes > Goodeidae > Girardinichthys > Girardinichthys multiradiatus. The sequence continues at coordinate 41,272,596 of NC_061798.1, read as the reverse complement.
CAGCAATAAAAGAAAGCTACAGATCACATTATTATATAATAATAATGTGGGCTTTGCTGTGATTTAATGCTTGATGAAATAAACTAAATATAGTATAGAATCAGTAAGTAAGGAAAATTGTGTTTATTAAAACAAGTATTAATCAACATATATCAATAACGCTGCTATCAGACTGTAAATTTACACTCTCAAATGGTGGGAAACTGGTCTTACCTTACATCTCTGAGAATATGCTTTTCAGGACCTATCTTGCGACAGAACTTCTTCTCTTGAATGCAGTAATGTAGCCTGGCGAAAGTGACAGTCGGCCCAGGTTCCTGAAAACAGTCTTCAACGTCAGAAACTATCTGCTTGTCTTTGGCCATCTTCAAACACGGCAAACCTATCAGACAAATATGAAGGAAAAAAGCAAAATGCAGACTTAGGTTTGGAAAAGCAGCTGAAAGACAGTCTGAGGCGGAGACCCATGCAGGTTGACAGAGACAGTCGAGACAGAATGTTAAAACCTGTTACTCAGGGTGACTTTCGGACTTCCTCCTTCCTTGGCCTATAGATTTGAGACCAAACAGGGATGTAACATTGAACTTTCCCCTCTACATCAACAGTAATTACACCCAGAATGCAATAAAGGCTTGTAGTTAAACAATCATTGATAACAAAATACAATGCATGTAACTGGTTGTTTGGGGTTACAGTTTAATTGGCATGCTAGAAAGGCATTTTATTGATGAACAGAAATAGATACATAGTGGATATTTGTAATATTACATTTATACTTTTATGCTGTTTAAAAGACTACAACGTGGCGTTACAAATTAGAGCATAAATAAAATAGATGGAAGGAAACACAGCAATGGATACACAAAAATAAAGGAACGAAAACTGAAAACACTGATCAAAAATCTCTTGTATTACAGTGTCTTGCAAAGGTATGTTTAACCATTAACGTTTTTCTTCTTTTGTCTTATTACAACCAAAGTCTTCTTTGTATTTCTTCTGGATTTCATGCGATAGAAAAACACAAAACACATATGAAGTGGAGGGATGATGACATGGTTTTCAAAATGTATTTTTTTTTTAAGGGAAAGCATGGCATTAATTTGTATTCAACTTCCTTTACTCTGAAACCTGATTAATTAAATTTTGAAATAATTGTTTATGATTTTTGCAAAATAACAAATTTCACGATGGATATTTAACTGGTTATATAAGAAATTACTTATTAATTTATTTCCAATTCTAATACATTTTTGAAACATTGATGTAACCAGTTTAGATTTATTTATTTATTGAAATGTTGTCCCTAAAATTAAAATGTGAGGTCTTGGGGTTAACTCTGATGTAACAGTAGGTCTAAAGTTAACTTGCTGTGCAAATTAACCAATAAAATGTTATTGTTAGTATGATGAGCCACAGTGACTGGTAAATCATTTCACGGAGAAATTTTAAACAGATTTTGGAATAATTATTATTTTAACATATTGATTTAAAACTTTAATTAATCCATATTAACTATGTATTAACTATGTATTTACACATCACTGATCTATTTTAAGACATAGATACATTTATTTTGATTTGTTTTCACTTAATGCATTTATTTATTTCAATTTTCTTTAAATAAAATATACTTCTGTATTTATTTAATGACTTATTTGTAATGTTGGATTGAGGCACTTAAGCCCCTTGATAGAAGCTGCCCAAAAACCTTATGGCCTGTATTTTAATGGTTAGGGTGCCCTCTATCGTACAAAATGCTGAATGGCAAACTGAACAGATTCTCTCGAGTAAGATCAACTTTGTTTTTCTCTGACCTTTTCGCTTTTTGTCAGTACCCAATCATAATTCGTGAATGGCAAAAAGACCCGCCCCTACCAAGGATTTTAGCCAATCGTGTTTCAGTATAGTGAGAGCATGGGAGGGGCTAATTTCAGAAATTGTAAGGTGTTGTCATCCGCGTTCTTTGGTTTGGTGCTTAACGTTGGGCAGATAATATTGACAATGCGGCTCTAACAGCATTACTATTCTTTCGTTTCTGTTGGCGGTGGAGGGGTGTATTACCTATTTCTCTAACATAACACAGAAGAGAGATAGTTAAGTCACCCATAAGTCCGAGAAAACTCCACTTTTAACACAAAGCTAACCCGTTAGCTATGGAGGAGAGGAAGGAAGAGGGACAAGCTGAAATCCAAGAACACGGCCCCGAGCACTGGTTCTCAAAATGGGAACGACAGTGCCTGGAAGAAGCTGAACAGGACAATCCTGACGAAGAGGAAAGGGAGCAAAGTCCACAGAAACTGTGGCACCTCTTTCAGAACTCAGCTACCGCAGTTGCACAGCTTTACAAAGGTGGGCTTCACACTTACCGAAGTTATGCTTCGGAGCTAATGCTAATAAAAGCTAATCCTAACGGTATCGTTTTTTGGATAGACACAAAGGGCACAGTTAATGTTAAAGGCGAAATCAAATAGATTTTGACGTAATATGTTTTTATCATTGTTTTTTGGTAGCGATAGATTATGTTGCCTCTTTTAATGAAGTTTAACGGTGAATATTATCTGGTAATGTTCTCAATATCGTGACCCTGAAGCTGGCTGTAACAGCTGCTAACGCTGTTAGCCGCTAACAGCCGGTCACCGTGTCAGACTGTCGGACAGCCCCGGTGAATATTGCTCACAGTGGCCTCGGCTGGCAGAGCTCCTACACTTCTAAACCCACCGATACAAACCCAGCTAGCCTTTATTTGTAAATAACGTTTTAACTCGAGATGTGCCGTTAGATATCCCAAGACGTTCGGTCTCGTTGTTCGGACAAATGTTTTAGTCTTCGTGTCAAGTTATCTAGATTGTCAAAATGGCGATACTCAGGGTGGGTGCTGAAAACAACAGCTGTGTTGACGCTCAAATGTTGAGAAAATGTTTGCAGATTGTGCGGTGCATATTTGTAAATTGTGACAGAGAGGGGTTTTATTCTTAGCGGCCAAAATGCAACCCTCCAAACTGCAATCAGGTTGGCTAATGACTGCATTATTATTCGGTGCTACCACAAAATGGCGAAAGGATTAACATAAATGTTTCCGTATTTTACTTTATGTTCAAGTGAACATATGATGTATTTCACTAAAATTATGTTTTTGGCTGAATTAAATGTCCTCTTCGCCACATAAGGGACAAATAAATGGATATATAAAGTTGGTGTGTTAGTTTAATTGTAATTAGAAGATCTTCATATGTTTTTGTATTTAGGTTAAAAATAGCCGATTTGAGTATATGTTTTGTTTAGCCAGCTAATATAATAATTATGCTAGTTTTGCATCAACACTAATTTCACACAAGGTTTTTGTGATACAGTCTTGTGTAAATATGTAGTTGCATTTATGTGTAGCTGTGGCCCTTAATTTTGCATCATAATAACAGTATTTATCAAGTGGTGTAATTATTAAACTAAGTTAGATTGACCTTTTATTGTCACTATACATATTGTTGTCATATGGCAGTGAAATACCAATAATTTCTACCGGCTGGTACAAATTGACAAATGGTTGGTACTAAACTTCCTGAGGCAGGCAGCTCCTTTTTATACCTGGAAAAGTTGGGTACTAAACCTAAAAAAACCCTGAAAATGTGTTAAATGAACTTTGTTATATCAGTCAGGTGCAAAAAAGACAGATTAAGTCTGGCTAGTTGGGCAAACATATTTTTGGAAAGTAGAGTTATAATTAATTGCATTTAAAGGACTCAAGATAATTTGGAATATTTTAATGGTAAATCCACACCCTTATTGGAACTTTGTCTGTTAATATTTTTATCAGCATTCTTCCTAATGAAGAGTACATAAGAGTTTTCTTTTTTTAATTTAATTTCAGAACCCCTCAGTGTTGTGAAGGAAGACAGTTGTTAACAGTAATTCACTGTTGGCCTGATTCAACAAATGCATTAAACAAAATAGCCTTTTCTAATTCAGTTTTCTTTTTCAGTATAAAGTAGAGAGATTGGATGTTTACATTGCCAAGATAATGGTGAAATCTGGGTTTTAAGCAGGGGAAAAAAAGAAAGCTTGTAATTTTAAAAGATATCACTTCACAGTGACTCTTTTCAAATGCACTTCACAGATCGTGTGTGCCAGCAGCAAGGTCTCTCCCTCTGGGTGCCCTTCCAGAATGCGGCCACAGCTGTCACTAACCTGTATAAAGGCAAGTAATGCATTTTATTCTTGTCCTCCCCCCCCCCCCCCCCCCCCCCCCTTTTTTTTTTTCTTCTTTCTTTTAAAACAAAACAAAAAAACGATAATCCTTTTGTTCCATTAGAGAGTGTAGAAGCCCACCAGCGGAGCTATGACCTGGGTGTCCATTTAGGCCACCAGCGCAGGAATAAGGAGGTGATTGCATGGGTCAAAAAGCGACGAAGAACTATTAGACGAGAAGATCTCATCAGCTTCCTCTGTGGCAAAGTTCCACCTCCGCGGACAGCTCGCGCACCACCTATAGTTGCTATGGTGTCTGCAAGTCGGCCATCACCACCAGAGACGGACAACTCTGTCGAGGCAGACCTGCAGCCTTTCAGAGAGGCTATAGCCCTGCATGGTGAGCAAAAATGTCACACTTAGGAAGCGTTTGCAGCATGGATTCATGTAGAGTTCAGTTTAACTTATATATATTTATTTTTCCAGGTCTCAGCGGCGCGATGGCCAGCATTTCAGTGCGCTCCGGCCCTCCGGGTTCCCCAACACACCCTGCCCAGTCTCTCAGTCGACGTAGAAACGGTCTCCACGACATGGACCTTAACACCTTTATAGCCGAAGAGATGGCACTTAATTTAGATTCTGCTGCCACCCGTAAACGGGGCTCTGCACCCCACAGTGACGTCATCACAGACTCACCCACTCATAAACGGAACAGGATGCTCTGAACTGAACGTCAAATCCTCAGCTGTCCTCTCCTCGGTGGCCGGTCGGACAGACTATGGGGACTGATGCCTTGGCCAACCATAAAACTCTTCCTTTTTAGTTGCAATGTTACAAATAAAGAAAAGCTTGAATATTATCAGTTTGCATATTTATCCCCTTCCTTATTTTTCCACCCCGTTTTCTTTTAAGAAATGTCTCTCATTCTCTCCATTGTAAAGTTCAGCTTTTTCTTTATAATTAGTTTTCCCCCAGTATTCTGATGCAAGCACACATTACTCTTTATATCCTTAAATTGCAGAATGTTGCATTTGGATATTGCTTATTGTGCTTCACTTTTTTTTAAATCAGATGAACTCAATATATGCCTACTGTTTTCAGCTTGTGGTCCCCCCCCCCCCCCCCCCCCTTCCTGACCATATTCTTCTGCAGTGCAGAGCAACATTGGAGCTCTTCAGGAGGCTGAACTGCTTGATTTGAAAACATGTAGATTTTTACTCTGCTGCTGTTTTGTGTTAGCTGTTTGACAGCAGAACTGCCACTTTTACTGTATTTACATGTCTTTGCCTTTTAAGAAAGCTGCTAGAATATCTGGTTGTGGTGCAGCAGTGTGTGCATACACTTGTTTCCACCTTTATTGGATACACCCTACTGTTAGCTCTTAATTTGCTCTTACTAAAACAAGGGTTTATTGCAGTATATCAGTCAAATTTACACTAACTTGTTGGCTGAAGGGATAGATGTCTTCTTAAAACGTTCTTTGACAAAATATTCTCTGTTGTATTAGCAGTTCTACACATTAACTGCACTACCACCCGTCGACAAAAGAAAACAGACATGCAGAGTATCACATTACATATGGATGCATCCTGGTTCGTGTTGCATCACAAACAGTTACGGTGGTCAAAGGCTTGCATTTGACCTGCTTAATGTTTACATTTAACTCATAAATAGGATCATAGAGTTTTGCATCGTCATTATTTTATGTTCCTTGATTTTTCATGATGTGTGACAATTTCACACTCATGATTTCAGCTTTAAACTTAGAAGGGGCCGGTGGCTGTGAGATTATATTTTGTTTAGCCAGCTCATGGAATAATGGGTGTGTTAGTTTGGCAAAAACGCTTGTTTTTTTGCTAATTTCACACACTGTTTTGTGATACAATCTTGTGTAAGCATGTAAATAATGTAGGTGCAGTTATTATGTGGTACATATTGTAAAAAGAAGTGCTAATCCATTGGGAAGTCCTTGTACAATGATTCAAAAATTAAAGAGAATACAAATGTTTTGCTTGTCTATTTTGTTTTATCAATGCAGGATAATCTTTTTTTAAATCATCTTTGTTCTGTGAAAGGCGCAAGAAGGAGAAAATGGTTGAAACACTTATTTGCTACTTTTTTTCCATTACAGGGGTTACTTTTAAACTAATACCTTCATTCTAAACGTTGTTACTACCCTGTTACTCTTGGCCATACTATTTTACTTGAATATATTTTCTGTCATGCGGAGTTGTGCAAAAGCAATTTACCAACTAAACTTGAAAAAAGTTGCAAACTGTAGTTCAGCTTTTTAAACACATGAGGGCGACACATACCTTCTGCAAAGGTAGGTATATTTGTAGCACAATTTATACACATTGTAATTTGAAACGGTTTGCAGGACAATAAAGGAACAGAGGTAAAGACACTAAAAATGCTAAAGGATTAATCCCAAAAAAATCAGCATGATGTCAAAAAAACTGTAAAATGCAAATTTAAAACATAACTCCTACATGGTTTAAAATAAACTGACAAATCTTTAGAGTAAACAGCAACATTTTCAGCTGAGGGGCATAAAGACTAAGTGCTGCACCCCCTGTTTTACTTCTGATCCTGCGAACACTGACTTGATCGATCTCTGACCATCTGAGGGTGTAGCTGTAGTTCATATGACATGTTGCTCTAAATTATACACTATATTGCCAAAAGCATTGGGTCATGTTCCAATCACCTCCATGGCTGCAGGTGTGTAAAGTTTGGTGTGGAGAAACTTGACTGTCCTGCACAGAGTCCCGACCTCAACCTTAAACACCTTCGGGATGAATTAAGAACAGAGCCTGTAATTCTGGTTTTCTCATCCAACTATGAACATCTAAACCTTGTGGAAGATGTTTACAAAATATACAGAACGGTGGGTCCATCAACAAAATGGACCCTATAGATTAAGAATAGGAAGTCATCAAAGTTCATGTACATGTAAAAGTAGACCGACAAATACTTTTGTCAATGTTCCCAACCCTGTGATTCATTGGTTTTCCAGAGTTGCTGTACAATACAACAATGTACAATAAAACAAATACTGAAGCATTGAAAAAAAATGTCATGAAATGACTTGTTGCTCAGGTAGAATCCTATTATGATCCATTCCTTCATAAAAGTTGGTAGAACCAGTCTGCATGCCTAGGTGCTGTTTTTTTTACACATGGCCATGGAAGTGATTGGAATATCTAGATTCAATGATTTGAATGGGTTGAGCAAATACTTTTGAGAATATACTGTATTATGATGTGTAAGACTCTTGAGGTACCATGACTGGCTTTAATTTTGCTTTCAAGAAGCAACCCATAATAATTTCTAATTATTTTAAAATTTCTCAAAGTGTCCACCTTTTGCCTCTTTTTCAGTTTAATATTTGTCTCAGAACACATACTCATGTCTTTGTATTATGCAATCTTTATGTTTGGGGAGTCAATTAAACCACTTAAGACTTACTAGGCTGGTTTAAATCTTATTTGTCTGACAGACTCCAGTTTGTTCATGTAAATGATAAATCATCTTTAAACTCCAGGGTTAATTGTGGAGTACCAAAGGGTTCAGTACTTGGGCCAATTCTCTTTACTCTATCTATGCTTCCAATAGCTAAATATATGCTTCCAATAGGTCAAATTATCAGGCAGCATAGAATAAAGTTTCACTGTTACGCTGATGATACTCAGCTTTACTTATCCATAAATCCTGATGAGCCCAACCAGTTAGATAGACTACAAGCATGTCTTGAAGACATAAAAACTTGGATGACTTTAAATTTTCTGCTTCTAAATTTAGACAAGATAGAAGTTGTTGTCTTTGGACTGGAGTCTTTAAAAAAGAAACTGCTTAGTCAATCACTTAACCTGGATGGCATTAAATTGACCTCTGATAATAAAGTAAAAAACCTTGGTGTTATTTTTGACCAGGACATGTCATTTAAATCCCATATTAAACCGGTTTCTAGGATTTCCTTCTTTCACCTCCGGAACATTGCCAAAATTAGAAATATCCTATCTAGGAGTGACGCTGAAAAACTAGTCCATGCATTTGTTACTTCAAGGCTGGACTATTGTAATTCGTTACTATCAGGATAACCACAAAATTCAGTTAAAAGCCTTCAGCTGATTCTAAATGCTGCAGCAGGAGTTCTGATGAAAATTAAAAAGAGAGATCATATTTCCCCTATTTTAGCTTCCCTTCATTGGCTCCCTGTTAAATACAGAATCGAATTTAAAATTCTCCTCCTCACATATAAAGCCCTTAATGATCTAGCTCCATCATACATCAGAGATCTGATTGTTCCATATGTTTCTAACAGAGCACTTCGTTCTCAGACTGCAGGTTTACTGGTGGTTCCTAGAGTCTCTAGAAGTAGAATGGGAGGCAGATCCTTTAGTTATCGAGCTCCTCTCCTGTGGAACCAGCTCCCGGTTTTAGTCCGTGAGGCAGACACCCTGTCTACTTTTAAGGCTAGGCTTAAAACTTTCCTTTTTGATAAAACTTATAGTTAGAGTGGCTTAGGTTATCCTGAGCTATCTCTGTAGTTATGCTGCTATAGGCTTAGGCTGCTGGAGGACATAATGACCACTTTCACCCTCTTCGCTACATTCTCACACTACTCTCCAATTTTGCATTATTTGCTGTTATTTCAGCTTTTAACCTTGTTCTCTCTTTTATCTTCCTAGAAGCTACACCTGGCCTGGCTCTGTGTCTACCTGTGACACCTTTCTGGAGAGGGGAATTGTCCGAGCTTCTGCTGGCAACTACTTAATGCCACCCTCCACCGATGATCCACATAGCCCTGTCTTTCAGTGTTTAACCCTTTCTCTCTCCTAGACATGGCGATTGACTGAGCTTAACTGTAACTAACTCTATGTGCTCTCTTTCAGACTCTAACCTTGAAAACTGGCTCAGAGTTTATCTGTTCTTTCTTTCTAGATGAAACGACTAAAGGAGCTACATCCACTAACATTTACTTTTCCTTCCCATAGAAAGTACTCCTGGATCAGTGCTTATGTGATCTTTTTGTGTCTCTGCTTTGTTCTCTCAGACCCCCAGACGGTCGTGGCAGATGGCCGCTCACACTGAGCCTGGTTCTGCTGGAGGTTTCTTCCTGTTAAAAGGGAGTTTTTCCTCTCCACTGTCGCTACATGCATGCTCAGTGTGAGGGATTGCTGCAAAGTCAACGCCAGTGACTGTCCACTGTCTCTACATGCTCATCTGGGAGGAGTGAATGCTGCAAGTCTTAATGCTTGCAGCATTCACTGCAAGCATTCAACTTAAGCCACTCTGACTGGATGCAATCTGTTGGGTTTCCTTAGATAGAAAAACTTTTTATCCAATTTGAATAAATAACTCAATCTGACTGCACTGTTCAATGATTAGGATTAATTGGAATTTATGTACCTGACTGTTGTAAAGTGCCTTGAGACGACATGTGTTGTGAATTGGCGCTATATAAATAAACTGAATTGAATTGAAATTGAATTACTTATGACTCATTTTGGGCATAAAAAAGACACTCAAAGAATAAAGCATTCCACAGCTGAAAGTTTTTAACAAAAGCAAAAATTCATTTGTATCTTTACAACACTCAGAAGAAACATGTACCGACAATAGAATTTGCTTCTTTATTTGACTCTAGAACAATTATTTTGACAAACATACCATTCTTGTACCAACGCAGTGATTTTCAAAGAGCTATGAGCTAAAAACTTGCCATCAACTAAAATGCTTGATTTCTTAGTTCCTTTGTTATGCATTTTCTGCTAGTATTTCTTTTTTTTAAAGATGCCAATTTCAGACAGTTTGAAAATGTCCATTTAAATAATTTTACGTAATGTTAGGATATGTCAGCTTTCTCGGGAAGAAACCTACTAATGGAACAAAAATGTTTCAAATTAATATTTATAGACAGGAAAAAATGTTCAGGCTGTTAACTACAACACAGAAATAAATGTAACAGATTTTTTTAGGTTTTCCATCAGGCCAAGACACCCATTTTTTTCCATTTTATTCTCTAAATATTTGTGGCTCAATATAATCATCATCATCATCATACCCATTTTCCAATTTCCCAACAAAACTGCTAATAAAGGCTAAATTCATAATCAAAACCTTTTATACAAAATTCACAAATAAATGCTTAAAATGTTTGCCTGTTCTATTAAATATACTGGCCAACTTTTCTTGTCAAACATTAGAAGCATTTTTATTTTTTAGATATTCATGTCCTACTTGTTTTATTTTTTTTTTCCTAACTAAACCGTACAGTCCTTTGGGATTTTTATTTCTCTGTTTCTAATTAGCTAAATAAGTTGTGTGTCCTTGCTCCTGCCTGGCAAATGCAGGCCAGGATCATTTATACACTCGTTGGCAAATCTGCAAGGACATCGAAACAATACAAAATATCAATTCGAGCTGCAAAAAAACAAATACTTCTACAGCACTGTTTCATCCCAGATGCCATTTTATGTGACTCAGTTCATTGGTGTGCGTGACAGTGATGAACACAGCTCATGAGTAAACGGAGGTAGTTACATGCTTACTTCATCTAGAAAGAGACATCAGTGAACACAAAAAATGGTGATTACTGTAGCAAATACTGTAGAGTCAAAAGAATAATTTATCTTGGCTCAGAAAATTAAGTTTTTAGCCATGTTCTGGGTAAATCAGACAATCATTACAGTCAGACTACTTGGTCAGTTTTCTTTACAGAAAATAATCCATTGATTGATCGATCAATCCATCGATCAATAGAACTAAGAGAAGGAACATCCTCTGGAGGATGAACTATGCCAATTTTTCAGCAAATAACTTGTTGAATAACCTTGTTGCAGCTAAAATGCTATTTTATTCACTTTAAGCTGAGCTTGTTGGTATTTTTAATAACTTACAAACCGTCTCAGTTAAAAGGTTTCTCCTGAGTTTAAGATATATTCAACAGACTGGCTCAACATAGAAAAATCCATCCATCCATCCATCCATCCATTTTCCCAATACCTCTGGTTTAGGGAACCGGTGTGGTAATATCCCTCTTGGCCGTGTACCAGTTGAGAATTAGACACCCTTATTGTGAGGGGTTTTTGGCTGTCAAGTCCACCTGTGCCTTGAGGATCTGAAGAAAGTGTACTTATGTGTGACCTGAGGCATTTTACGGGGGATGCTGTGACAGTATAGGATACATGGGTTGCTTTAATGTGGCCTCTGATCCCCGCGTAGTGAAAACAAGAGTCATGTCCACATTCTTGGCACAAACTTCAGTTTGTTCCTTGTGAGAAAACAAATCCACTCATCCAATTCTGTTTGTGAAGTTCATGGACTGAATCTCAAATTGTAGTCTTGGAGAGGAGGATTTCTATTATGGGAAAGTTCTCATCTGGAAAAAAATGGATTGGCTCCTCCACTTTAGGGGGCATAACTCTGTCTCATGTGGAGCTCAAGTATCTTTGAGGCTTGTTGACAGGTGTTGGCAGAATAAAATGGATAATTGGACTGAGCTGAAAGGCAAAGCTCCTAAATTACAGGTACATCTCAGATCTGTACAGTGCAGCATGTGAAATGAAAAACAAATGTTTTTGTGATGACAGCTCTAATAGCCACTTGTGCATGTATTCGTGCTGTTTTCTTCATCTGTCTGAAAGAAGCGAGAGGTGTATCACTGCCATGTTGCAATCGGTTGTGGCAGTTTTAGTCCGTTGTGATGACCAATCGTCACTCCAACAATGTACTTGGGCCTACATCTAACTATAGTAACCACTATTCCTGTCTGCAGGGAGTCCAACTAATAGACGGTAAGTTTATGCATCTCTGAGAATCCAAAGAACAGTATTGGAGTGATATTTTCACTCTGGCAAAGTTTCAACTTTAAAGAGATTAAGGCAAAGGAAGTTTAACCGTCACTGCTCTGCTCAGAGAAAAGATTAGAGATAATAACTCCCTTCCATTTCTGGCCTTGCATTTATCTTATTGCTGATGTTAAATATTCACAAACCATACTCTGTTAATCTCTCTTGTGAATACTGACAAGTCGATGAATATCGGCTGGAGCAGAACTGTTCAAGAGCCCAGTTAGGACCCAATAGCCCAATTTTGTAAATAAACCCTAACATCAACTCGGTTGCAGACCAATAACCTTTTCTAAAGTAGTTTTAACCTTGCTGAGTGATTAAATACATTCATGATGTGCTGGAGCACATAACAACAAAAATGAAATATTGATGAAATTATTACTAATAACTGAAAATTTCAAAATAAAAACATGATGAAGTTCTCAGATGACTCTCCCACTTTGGGCTGCATCACCAGTGACCAGGAAGCTGAATACAGAGGCTTAATGGACAGCTTTGTGGAGTGGTGTGGACAGAACCACCTGCAAATCACCATAGTGGACTACAGGAAGAAGAGTACCCCCAACCCAATCAACATCAAGGGTACTGAGGTGGACATTGTGGGCTGTTATATAAGTACCTGGGGGTTCAGATAGACAATATATGGACCTGTTGTCTGCTGGGCCTGAGGCAGCACAGAGCAAGACAGGAACAGACTGAACAAGCTGGTTAGGAGGGCCAACTCTGTCCTGGGCTGCCCACTTCACTCTCAGGAGGTGGTGGGTGAGAGGAGGATGTTCAAATCCATCATAGACATAACCTCTCACCTACTGGACCGTACTGTAGAGGAGCTGAGCAGCTCCTTTAGTGGCCGACGGAGACACCTTCAGTGGAGGAAGGAGCGCTACCGCAGGTTCTTTTCCCCACCGCTGTCACACTGTTCAGTGTACCTTATTTTTTATTTTATTCTATTACTACTACTTGTTTTTGCACATTTGCCTTGTTCTTCTTCAATTGTACATTTTCCTATCTGCATCCTGTAGATGTTTTATCAATCAGTGTCTCCAGCATCCTCTCCTACACTGTGGTGTGCTGGGGCAGCAGGGTGAATACAGCTGATCCTAACAGACTCAATAGGCTCATCAGGGGAGCTCCCTCTGTCCTGGGAGTGGAACTGCAGTCTCTGGCAGATAAATACTTCTACAGCACTGTTTCATCCCAGATGCCATTTTATGTGACTCAGTTCATTGGTGTGCGTGACAGTGATGAACACAGCTCATGAGTAAACGGAGGTAGTTACATGCTTACTTCACCTAGAAAGAGACATCAGTGAACACAAAAAATGGTGATTACTGTAGCAAATACTGTAGAGTCAAAAGAATAATTTATCTTGGCTCAGAAAATTAAGTTTTTAGCCATGTTCTGGGTAAATCAGACAATAATTACAGTCAGACTTCTTGGTCAGTTTTCTTTACAGAAAATAATCCATTGATTGATCGATCAATCCATCGATCAATAGAACTAAGAGAAGGAACATCCTCTAGAGGATGAACTATGCCAATTTTTCAGCAAATAACTTGTTGAATAACCTTGTTGCAGCTAAAATGCTATTTTATTCACTTTAAGCTGAGCTTGTTGGTATTTTTAATAACTTACAAACCGTCTCAGTTAAAAGGTTTCTCCTGAGTTTAAGATATATTCAACAGACTGGCTCAACATAGAAAAATCCATCCATCCATCCATCCATCCATCCATCCATCCATCCATCCATCCATCCATCCATCCATCCATCCATCCATCCATCCATCCATTTTCCCAATACCTCTGGTTTAGGGAACCGGTGTGGTTCCCCCAACCCAATCAACATCCTCCTCTCACCCACCACCTCCTGGGAGTGGAACTGCAGTCTCTGGCAGAGGTGTCTGAGCAAAGGATGCTGAAGAAACTGCTCCACATCCTGATCAACAAGTTGCACCGGTCTCCTACCACAGCCCCTTCAGTTGTAGACTAAGACCACCAAGGTGTCCTACAGAATGCCACAAGAAGTCCTTCATCCTTGTGGTTATCAAACTTTTCAGCTCCTCCTCTTTTTCCACCTAGGGTAATAACAGTTAATACTGCATTACAATAAGCATTTTAAGTTTCTGTCTGCATGTATAAATATTTATTTGCAACTGTTTAATTTATTGAATTGTGGCACCTTTGACATGCTGGGTGGATGAAATCATTTGTATTCTAGTCTTCTGCTGGTTGGCATGTTTAGATTTGAGCTCCAAATGCAGTGTGCCGAACCTTCCTTGTGCAGTCTTTAATGTCTAGTTTCTTGGCATGTTAAGCCTCTGTGTAGAGCAGTATCTTTGTTTTATTGATTGGTTCCTAACCTCAAGCCTGAGACAGAGATGAGGAAATTTGCAGCCTGAACCTGTCCCTCTGTTTCAGATTAGGCAGCCCCTCCATCACTTTATTACAAAGAAACGAAGCCTCCTCCTCCTCTCCGTTACTGTGGCTGTCCCCTGAGCAACACGACTCTAACCCTTCTGTCACCTGCAGATTACAGCTGGATCTTTCTCATTTCTGTCTGCTCTGATGGCGCCAGCAGACTGAGAAGTTTCTGTCTTTTAACTAAAGGACATTTTAATTAGAGCAGTTCGGTTTGGTAAAGTTTGGAGTCTGGTGAATATTAATGACTGTGCTGTTTCTTACTTTGCTCTAGATTATGGTTAATACCAAGTGCCGCTTCTGCGCACAGGATTAAAACTTGATTTGATAATTAATGGGCCAATTTAAAATTAAAAAACGAAATCCAGACCACACGTGACTTCACTGAACTCTGTTTGGTGGTTGTCCTAATTCATATGTCCCAGCAAACTCTATTGTCCGCCTGACCGCAAAACCTGCAAAGAATTGCCCACGGGAATCCGCTAGGACTCTGTGGATGTCGCATGCAGCCAAGAACGTGCCAACAAAGCAGATCAGGCCTAATTCAAGTCTCCAAGTCGCCTCTACTGTCTGCTTGACTGTAAAGACTGTGTCATTTCTACCGCCCAATAGTCTATGTGCAACCCAGATTTCTGTGACTGTGGTAACTGTGGGTGCAAACATACTCCAAGTCAGATGGTGGCACCAAAAACAGGTAGTAAAACGATAAAAAACTGCATTGATATTCTGGTGAAAAATCTTTTTATTTTTTATTTTCAGTTCTCTTCTCCTCCTCTGAGTAGACAGTGTAAAAATCTGTGTAATATCTCCACCTAAGAGACTGTAGTGAAAACTGTATATCTCTGAGTGCCTGAATATGGGTGACTGATTGTCTGCGAGATCTATAGATGCCGAGGTGTAAGTCAAGGCACACAGATGGGTAAAATAGTTATTTTATTTGAGAGGAGGTAGGAGTACAGCTGCTGCTTTTCCATCTGAAAAGGAATCAGCTGAGATGGTTTGGGCATCTGGTCAGGAGGTCTCTTGGATGCTTCCATTTTGAGGTTTTATAAGCCATTTTTCATAAGGGAGAGGTCACAGGGCAGACCCACAAGCTGCTAAAGCAACAGTACACTGTCCAGACATTAACTTTATGACCACCTGTTATGCCTGATTGCTTTATATTGCATTTGCCAGAAGAAGTTCCCAAAACAAGGTGAAGAGTCTCTTTTGAAGAGTCTGACAAGAGAGAAGTCTAGATTTCACTCCAGGACCTGTTACCTTTGCGACTCAAACTCAAATGAAAGGAAGAGGATGGATGGTTGGTTCTTGATTTTGAAAAATACAGATTGAGGTACAGAGCTAACCTTTTTTAGGCAACATTGAGAATTTTCTCCGAGAAAAAACATTACTTGGAAGTAGGTAATTTATCCTTGGTTGGTGTGTCAGATGGGGTGATGAGTCTGAAGCCAGAAACTGAAGGTGTGATGTTCAATGTTGTTAGTGGTTATGCCCCATAGGTAGGATGTGAGTTAGAGTAGAAGGACAAATGCAGAATATCCCCAGAGGTGAGAGAGTGATGATTGGTGCAGATCTCAATGAACATTTTGAAGCAGGGAACATAGGTGATGAGGAAGTGATGGGCAGGTTTGGTATCCAGAACAGGAATGCAGAAGGACAAATGGTAGTAGACTTTGCAAATAGAAAGGAGACAGCTGTACTGAATTCTTTCTTCAAGAAGAGGCAGGAACACATAGTGACTTATAAGAGTGAGGTAGAAGCACACAGGTGGATTACATCTTGTGTATAATTTAATCTTAAGGAACTCAGTGACTGTAATACACTGGTAGGTGAGAGTGTTGCCAGACAGCACAGGATGGTGGTTTGTAAAAGGACCCTAATGGTGAGGAAGATGAAGAGGACAAAGACAGAGCAGAGGACAAAGTGGTGGAAGCAGAAAAAGGAAGAAAGTTGTGTAACTTTCAGGAAGGAGTTAAGATTCTGACTTGCCAGGAGGTGCTTTCAAATGACTGGACAACTACAGCTAATGCCATCATGGACAGGAAGGAGAGTACTTGGTATGTTTTCTGGCAGGAATGTTGATAAGGAGACTTGGTGGTTGAATGAGGAAGTACGGGAGTGTGTAGGGAGAAAGAAATCAGCTAACAAGAAGTGGGACACTGTGAGGACTGAAGAGAGTCACCAGTAGTACAGGGAGAGTCTGTAAAGTGAACGTAGAGGAAGCTAAGGCCGAACAAAGGGAATATAGTCGCTTGTATGATGACGTTATACAGTAAGGAAGGAGAGAAGGATTTATACAAGTTGGTGAGGCAGAGATGACAAGGATGTTCATGTTAAGGTGATTAAGGATTGAGATTGAAGAGTACTTTGAAGAGTTGATGAATTAGGAAAATGAGAGAGAACAAAGGGCAGAAGAAGCAACCATTGTTGGTCAGAAAATAGCAAAGATCAGTAAGGATCAAGTAAGGAAGGCATTGAAAAAAAACGACAGAAACATTCATGTACACAGAGGGTGAAGGAAGGTTTGCTCTGGTTTGTGGGTGGCTTTGAAAAAAGCCACTGAAATTTATCCCTGAAAAGGACTGGTTAATAAGACACGCAAGAAGTTGTGAAGCATACATGTGGCCTTCACACACAGCTTTCTATTGAGCTGAAATGTATTTACCCACCGAAGACAGATGGGCAGATGTTCCACAGCGGGGATACAGTGCCTGTAATAGGTGTCCTGGAGGCTGATTTGTCCCCCAACGAGGAGCAGCAGGTCCTCAAACTGGGTCCTGGATAGGCGGAAGTACCGCTGAAAGCGACCGTCATCCAGACGCTGCTCCTGGAGTAGGTGGTGGTACTGTCCAAACTGGTTCCGTCTCTGGAGAATCTGGTGCACCCAGAGATGTCGATGATGGCGGCTTGTTTGGCATTCCATAAACAAAGTGCTGTGACTCGCTTCGTAAAATCCAGGTCTCCCATGTTGAGTTGAAACCAGAAAGCAGCAGTTAAAAGCTCCTCCTATTTGATGATGTGGTCAAGGGAATGGAGCGAGTGAAGCGTTGTCGACCGTTGGCCATGTGACTTTCTGGTGAAATGTCAGGCGAGAGACAGCACACGAATAAGGCAAAAAATGTGCTGAAATCGCTGTCAGTCTTAACGCACCATTAGAGAGCGACAAGATGCCAATGGAATGGAGAAGTGTGCTGCTACTAATTTTCAAAAACACTGAGATGTGCAGAGTTGTGGCAACTACAAAGGAATAAAGTTGACGAGTCATACAATAAAGTTATGGGAAAGAGTAGTGGACGTTAGACTGAGATCAAATGTGAGCAACTGTGAGCAGAAGCATGATTTTGTGTCAAGAAAAGGTAACATAGATGCAATAAAATGGGAAGACAACAGTGTTGTAAATTTATAGAAAGCATATAATAGGGTGCCAAGAGAGGAGCTGTGGTATTGTATGAGGAAGTCTGAAGTAGTAGAGAAGTGTGTTAAGAGTGGTGTAGGACATGTATGAGAGCTATAAGACAGTGGTAAAGTGGGCTGTAGATAAATCATTTCAACGTGGAAGTGGGACTGCATCAAGGATGAGCGCTATGCCCCTTCTTGTTTGTTGTGGTGATGGACAGGTTGATAGATGAGCTTAGACAGAATTCTCCATGACTTATGATGTTTGCAGTGATCTGTAGTGAGAGTACATAACTGGTGGAAGACAACCTACAGAGATGGAGGTTTGCCCTGGAAAGGAGAGGAATAAAGGTTAGCTCGAGCAACACATAATACATATACAGCGAGGAAAATATGTATTTGAACACCCTGTGACATTGCAAGTTTTCCCACTTAGAAATCATGGAGGGGTCTGAAATTTTCATCTTAGGTGCATGTCCACTGTGAGAGACATAATCTAAAAAAAAAAATCCCAATGAACCTTCCCAGGAGTGGTCGGCCTACCAAAAATCACTGCAAGAGCTTGTCAGCAACTCATTCAGGAGGTCTGAAGCACTATAGGCATCCCAAAATCACAATGTTTGATTTTTTAAAATAGTTTATTTCTGCGGTACTGCTGCAAATATTTGATCACCTGTGAAAATCAATGTTAATATTTGGTACAGTAGCCTTTGTTTGCAATTACAGAGGTCAAACGTTTCCTGTAGTTTTTCACCAGGTTTGCACTGCAGCAGGAATTTTGGCCCGTTCCTCCACACAGATCTTCTCCAGATCAGCCAGGCTTCTGGGCTGTTGCTGAGAAACACAGAGTTTGAACTCCCTCCTAAGATTTTCTATATGGTTTAGGTCTGGAGACTGGCTAGGCCACTCCAGAACCTTGATATGCTTCTTATGGAGACCCTCCTTGGTTATCCCGGCTGTGTGCTTCGAGTCATTGTCATGTTGGAAGACCCAGCCACGACCCATCTTCAACGCTCTAGCTGAGGGAAGGAGGTTGTTCCCCAAAATCTCGCAATACATGGCCCCGGACATCCTCTCCTTAATACAGTGGAGTCGTCCTGTCCCATGTGCAGAAAAACAACCCCAAAGCATGATGCTTCCACCCCCATGCTTCACAGTAGGGATGGTGTTTTTGGGATGGTACTCATCATTTTTCGTCCTCCAAACACGACAAGTGGAATTAAGACCAAAAAGTTCTATTTTGGTCTCATCTGACCACAGAACTTTCTCCCATGACTCCTCTGGATCATCCAAATGGTCATGGGCAAACTTAAGATGGGCCTGGACGTGTGCTGATATAAGCAGGGGAACATTCCGTGCCATGCATGACTTTAAACTATAGTGTATTACCCACAGTAACCTTGGAAACAGTGGTGCCAGCTCTCTTCAGGTCTTTGACCAACTCTTCCCGTGTAGTTCTGGGTTGATTCCTCACCTTTCTTAGGATCATTGATACGCCACGAGGTGAGATCTTGCATGGAGCCCCAGTCCGAGGGATACTGACAGTCATGTTTTGCTTCTTCCATTTTCTAATAATTGCTCCAACAGTTGATCTTTTTTCACCAGGCTGCTTGGCAATTGCTCCGTAGCCCTTTCCAGCCTTGTGGAGGTCTACAATTTTGTCTCTGGTGTCTTTGGACAGCTCTTTGGTCTTAGCCGTGTTAGCATTTAGAGTCTTACTGATTGTGTGGGGTGGACAGGTGTCCTTATGCAGCTAACCACCTCAAACAGGTGCTTCTAATTTAGAATAATAAGTGGAGTGGAGGTGGACTTTTTAGAGGCGGATTAACAGGTCTTCGAGGGCCAGAATTGTTGCTGATTGGCAGGTGTTCAAATCCTTATATGCAGCAGAAACACACAAATAAATTATTTTAAAATATCATACATTGTGATTTCCGGATTTTTTTTTGTATTATGTCTCTTACTGTGGACATGCACCTAAGATGAAAACTTCAGACCCCTCCATGATTTCTAAGTGGGAGAACTGTGTACAAGACAGCAGTGAGACCAGCGATGTTGTATGGTTTAGAGACAGTGGCATGTAGAAGGACACAGGAGGCAGAGCTGAAGTGGTAGCAGAGATGAAGATGTTGAGGTTCTCTTTGGGAGTGACAAGGATGGATAGGATCAGGAATGAGTACATCAGAGGGACAGCTCAGGTTAGATGTGTTGGAGATAAAGCCAGAGAAGCCAGACTGAGATGTTTGGACATATAAAGAGAAGGGATACTGAGCACACCAGTAGTAGGATGCTAAGGCTGGAGCTGCCAGGCAGGAGGCCTAGTGGAAGACCAAATAAGAGATTTATTTATGGAGTGAAAGAGGGCATGAAAGTAGTGGGTGTGAGAGAAGACGATGCAGAAGATAGGGTTAAATGGAGAAAGATGACTTACTGTGGCGACCTCTGAAAGGGAAAAGCCGAAAGAAAAGGAAAAATCACTATAACTTTTCTTTGCGCACAAAATGACACTACTACCCCACTACTAACCATAAGAGAAAAAGACAATGTTTCCTATTTTTTAGTCAGCCTTTGTAGGTATTTCCTAACAAATCTGTCTGATCTAATAGCAGGTTTTACTTTGGTCCCAGCAATGCACTGGGACCAAAGAGCCCCACTCTTGGAAACTAACTGTGGTCTGACACAAAATCACAAAGAGCAACCAGCAGGAACCCCAGTCAAGAAGCAGGTGTAACACGCTTGAAATGTCAGAGCAAAGAGCTTTCAGGTCAACAGACACACTTGACTCCACAAATTTTGGGTTCATCCAAGTAAAAGATACAGTTTGATCTCCTCTACCAGTCCATCACCACAGAGTCGAATCAAGAGCAGCAACATCTTACAAGAGTATTTGCTCTGTCTTTCAGCTGCTAACACTTTACGATTGTTTCTGTTTCATTATTTATTTGAAGGCTCTAAAGGTTCCCATTTGACGGAACGATGGAAGAGGAAAAGAGATGACTGCAAGCTGCTTCACACTTCAAAAGAAGCACTGCGTTTGTATGTGCATGTGTGTGTGTGAGGGAGGGAGAATGTGGGATAGAGTGAAAGAAAGAAGGAGACATGATGAGAAGCAACAAGTGTCTGAATGTTCCAGAAAACCCCTCGAAGATGGCCATCTGGACTGCATTCACACACACTCAGAAACACACACACATATAGGTGTCTCCAAGGATGCCGTCTGGTCTGAGGGAGAGAGCTGGTGGTGCAGTTTGTGAACCATTACAAACAAACACGCAAGCCTGTATTTCTATTCTTTTTAGGACCTTGTATTTACTTTCATTCATTTGAGCAAGCTTTTTTGTGCCTGACCCTAATAACTACCAAAACATGCAGTGATGTGAATTATTTGCCACTTGAAGAGTTGTTCTGCTTTTTAGTCACATTTAAATGTTTTAGATCAAACTAATTTTAACATCAAAGATAACCTGAAAATGCAAAAAGCAGTTTAGAAATGATGATGAATTTGATAATGGTTTGTGCCGCCCATGGCTGCAACAACTGCTTTAAAGCATTTGCCATAACTGACAACAAGTCTTCCTACACATTGCCGCTCTTTGCAGAATTGATTTAATTCAAATACAAACTGTAAAATTGTTGAACAATTTTAATTTAGTTCATTTTGGTCTCACCAGGTTCCTCCCACAGTCCAAAACCATGACTATTAGGTAAATTGGTCTTTCTAAATTGGCCTTAGGTATGAATGAGTGTGTGCATGGTTGTTTGTCCTGTATGTCTCTGTGTTGCCCTGCGATGGATTGGCGACCTGTCCAGGATGTACCCTGCCTCTCACCCGTAGACTGTTGGAGATAAGCACCAGCTCCTCCGTGACCCACTATGGAAGAAGTGGTATAGAAGATATATTAATGAATGAACAATAACCATCTGTTTAATATCATAACACAGCATCTTAACATGATTTCATTCCATACTTTGACTTGGTCACTAAAAAACGTCTAATTTTTTGGGCTACTTAGACATGGATTCAATATGGGTTTTGGATCCTTGTCCTAGTGCAAAACACAATAGCAGTTGAGCCCAAGGTCATGAAATGATAGCCAGACCTTCTCCTTCAGGATTCTCTGCTAGAGATGAGAATTCCTGGATTCATCAATTACAGCAAATTGGCCACATACTGAAGTAGCAAAGCAACTCCAGGACATCACACTACCACTACCATGCTTGACTGCTGGATTTCAGATTTTTTTCTAAAATGTTGTCAGTTTTACACCAGATGAGGCAGAACACAAAATGTCCTGAAGGTTTAAGGTCTCTACACTGAGACAGTGATGCCTATAGTGCTTCAGACCTCCTGAATGAGTTGCTGAGAAGCTCTTGCACTGATTTTTGGTAGGCCAACCACTCCTGGGAAGGTTCACCACTGTTCCACCTTTTCTCCATTTGTGGATAATGGCTCTTACTGTAGTTAGTTGAAGTCCTCAGCATTAGCAATGGCTGTTTAACCATTTCCAGGCTGATAGATGTCACATGTTGCTTTTGGAAATTCATGTTGTCAGACAGGTTCTGTTTGTGATATTTTTATTTTACAGGTCTGAGTTTGTCCCTCTAACCAAAGAAAAAATCATTAAAACACTGCTTTTTAAATTAATTCAAGTTTTCTTTGTCTGATATTTAAATTAGTTTGATGATCGTTGTGCTTGATGAACATTAAGGTGCGAGAAAAAAAAAAATGACGACATTTGTAAGTAGTTAACACAATTTTCACAGCACAGTACCAACCCTAAATTTATTTCACCTTCACCCTAGCCATAACTTCTAACCCCAAAAATGATGTTCCACCACATTAGTGCAGTCCCCATAATCCATATTAGTCTTGAGAAGGCAGGTAACTGTAACAGGAAAGGTCCTAAAGAGCATTACATGAACAAACACACACACACACACACACACACACACACACACACACACACATGCACAAACACACACTCACACACACACGCACACACACACACGCACACACACACACACACACACACACACACACACAAATGTGCTTTCCATCATTGCAATTGGGTGTCTGTGTGGGCTTGACCGTCAGGGAGTCTTCAATGTTAGACAGCTGCCGTTCAGTGATGCACTACTTATCTTCGGTGTGCATGTGCATCCACAAAAACAGCGTAAACACAATGGGCAAAGGTAATTGCTTCACCAGCTTGTGCTAATTGATTGAGGACAGCATGGTTATGCACTCACACGCAGATTAACGCATTAGCCCATGCACATACGCAGGTGTCAATCAGGCCGCCTGATAATGTGTCCCTGGAGAGAGAAATAGAGAGAAACAGAGCAGCCATAGATCAGGGGTGGAGATGGGGGATGAAGAGGTGCTGGCAGAAATTGGAAAGGAGGAGAAGAGGAGCAAGAGAGGCGAAAGACTCCCAGGAGAAGGCTGCTGGTTTGGGGCTCTTAGTTTTGTGCACATATGCCACAGTAGGTGAGCAGTGTGTGGCATGCATAGAGACAGGGTCTGAGGGATTGTCTCTTATTTTTAGGTCTGATGTGTTTTTGTGACTGTTTCTCCTCCTCAGAAAGAGCTCTCCCATCTGCTTTCTTTCAAACACACACACAGAGCAGATCTTCAGAGCTCCCTGTGCACAATCATGTCCCCGTCTTCCACCAAAAAAAAAGAAACTCACAAGCTGATCACCATAGCAACACGTTATGTATCTTCCAGCAGTGTTTAACCCACCCATAGAGGAGGGGTTGTGTTGGTAGTATAGATGGAGAAAGGAAGCAGAGGTGGTGTGTGTGATGAGATGTGTGTGATGCAACTCCTTCTCCTCAAAAAAACAAAAAAACAAATGTATATTGTCATCAACTGAGATGTGGCCTGCAGCTCATGGCGATGGCCACAAGGCGGCAGCAGCAGTGTTGAGCACAAATCAATCAAGAGCCACACAACTATTACAACCTAATTACAACCTGTGTGCGCTTATTCTCCTCTAGAAGGTGTGCAGATGAAGGAGTTTTGCAACGTTTGCTTGCATGCATTTCTGTGGCAAATGACTGACAACACTTGGACTACATGCAAAAGGCTCAAATGATGCATCCTCCAAAGCAACACTGACCAGAGGGATGCTGGGTATGCCTTAAAAGGATGGAGGAAAAAAAATGATTGAAGAGGGGAAGAGATAAAAAAATGAATGGAAGGGCAGAAAAGCACAGGAATGATTGCAAGGTCCCCCTCCTCCCCAAGCATAAGGATTTGATGTTGTGCTGCTGGCTGCAGATGGGTTTGGGCTTGATTCTGTGTGCTTGTGCACAGTGTGTAATACAGTTACTGTGCATGTGTGCTTTTTTGGAGGGGGGCTCTGGAAACAGGTTAAGCAGGAGTGAGAGGAAAAACGAGAGAAGTAAAGGAAGAGGAGGAAATGGGATGAAAATATGTAGGTGAGACTAGGAGGAGAGAAGGGCCTAAATCCTCTGAGCTCCTGGGAGAGAACAAGGAGAAGCACAAAGAGACTAATGATGTAGGAAAAGGGGAGAAATGTACAGGAGGAAAAACAGGAAGAGGCTGTTGGCTGTGTAAGAGACATATAGATAGGAAGGAAGGCAAAAATTGTAAATGAAGCACAAGTCAGCTGCTTATACCAAGGAGTCAAACAGAAGCAAGTAGAATCTGAAATCTCAGTCAGCTCCTCTACATTATTCTCCCTCACTCCACACACACCTACACACTCGGCCTCACACACTCTTACAGTCCCACTTGACCCTCTCTTCTGCACCGCTTCGTTTGTCGAATATTCTCCAGCTGAAGTGAGTTTTAGTTTTGGCACATTATAAAATTTTCAGTAGGCTTTGCCTGCCGTGACTCTGTGAACTATTAGGCTTCAACAGTGCCTGACCTGTGCAGTACCGTTGTGTGCCTTATTCAGCATCTGCATGGCACTTTGCCTAACTAGAACACAAAAAGTGAACAAGTCAAGGAGGCCAAACAACACTTGGTTTTGTATTAAAAGCAATCTGAAAGTGTAAATCTGTGACATGCCTTTCCATCTCAATGGCTTAAAGAAGCCACGTTTTTAAGAAGACAGGAAAATAGTAAATATAATTTTTTCATAATTGATAAAACATTTATCTCTCGTTTTACATTCCTACAGGTGCAGCCCGACAGAACTATTTTTACTATTTCTTGTTTGAACAAGTGTTTATATTATATTTTGTTTGTGATTTTGTTTTAAAAATGTCAGTGTTTTAAATGTTATGTGTAAAGATTACTGTATTTCCAACAAAAAACAACATTTGATTAGATTTCAAACTTTTATCCACAAAGTAAAATAATTAGGCATTGAACATATGTCTCTGAAAGCTCTGAAAGTTTTTTACTCTTATTTTTAGATCAATTATTTTATTTTTGTTTGATTTATACACTGTATTGGCAAAAGTAGGTAAGTCTGCAATTAGGTCACCTGCCTTTAGAAACACATAAACTTTATTGACATCTCATTTTTAATCCAAAGGTGTATGGTGTTCATCCATCTTTTGCATCTACAGCAGCTTTAACTCTCCTGGAAAGGCTGTCTACAAGGTTCAGAAGTGTGTTTATGGGAATGCGTTCCCATTCCTCCTGGAAAGCATTTATGAGGTCAGGCACTGCTGTTGGACGAGATGGCCTGTCTCAAGTTTCCCCCTCTCTAATTAATCTCAAATTTTGAGGTCAGAACTCTGTGCAGGCCAGTCAATTTCCTTCACACAAAACTCACTCATCCATGTCTTTATGGACATTGCTTTGTTTACTGTTGGTCAGTTAGGTTGAAACAGCAAAGTGTCAACTTCAACAGTGCCATAAAAGATGCCAGAGCATAAAACTGTCCAAAATTTCTTGGTAAGTTGCAGTGTTAAGAGCTGTTTCCACTGGACCTATGGCCCAATTCCTGAAAAACAGCACCATACCACAATCCCCCCTCCACCAAACCCATTTACTCAATTGCAAGACGGAGAGGGATGATTAATCTCTCCAAAGAACAGGTTTCCACTGCTGTGGAGTCCAATGGGAACTTTACGTCACTGCATTCAATGCTTTGCATTGCACTTGGTAATGTCAGGTTGGATGCAGCTGGCCGACCATGAAAACCTATTCTATTAAGCTCTCTACTACGCTCTGTTCTTGAGCTAATCTGAAGGCCACATGATGTGTGGAGCTTTGTGGCTACTGACTTTGAAGAAAGTTGGTGATCTCTGGACACTATGAGGCCCAGCATCTGCTGACTCCACTCTGTGATGTTGTGGCTGAGTTGCTATGGTTCCAAATCGTTTCCACTTTGGTATAATACCACCAACAGTTAGTTGGTGGTATTATACAGAGTAATGTTTAGTAGCGACACTTCACGACTAAGCTTATTGAACCGGCATCCTATCATGATCCTACGCAGAACGTGACTAGAACAGCTAAATTCAATGATTTGGATGAGTGACTGAATACTTTTGGTAAAATATATTTAAAATACATTAAAGCAAAACTGTTTCTCTTGAAAAATACAATGAACCTTATTAATTGATAGTTAATCAGCCTTAGGAAATAAAAGTTCACTTTAAACAAACCTCTATAAATTACAGGACTTGTTACAAAGAGTTGCAATTTTTATTGACTTATTTACGCTAGATTATCATTTTTTAGCTAGTGATCTCCCATCTAGTCACCCTTCAAAGACTTTCTCAAGGTTTCTGCCTTGACTCATGCACAAAAAGTTATACACTTCATTTTACTTTTCAGAATGCATTAGCAATCTTACTTGCTAAAATGTATGGACTATCAAGCCACTGAACTGCAAAGCTAAGAAATAAAAAAAGCTTAAACAGCAACTTTATCCACAACACGGATAGAACCTAGAGACAGATATAAATCTGCTGCTGCAGTCTGGATAACCAGTACCCCTAGTGAAGACCCTCCTCTCATTTACGTAAAAAATGACATTCCTCAATCCTTTCTGCTAGCTTGTGTAGTTTTACACCAGATGCAAAACTGCTCCATTAAAGAGGGATAGTTTGGATTCTTTTGAAGAACGTTCGGTCAGTAACAGTTCCCTTACCTTTAGTAGAAAGATGAATCCATTAAGCGGGGGAAGGCCAAGAGCTGGTTAAACAGACCCTGCTTTTAGCAACTCAAACCATTGATATCGATGGGATAAAACACTACAATAGCAGATATTAAATGTCTCCACTGTTAAAAGGAGACCAGTTACAGTAGATCAGGCAGACTGATATAGCCTTTGTTCATATCCCTCTGTCTACCATTGTAATTTCTAAAAATTCCTAAAACACTCTTTAATTTTAAATATAAATAATTTTCATCCTTGGACTAATAAAGAATCTATCTAATCTTTATCTCAATACAGCCTCCAAAAGTCCAGTTATCTTTAAATACAAAGATGCCTAACCTTTTGTAATGGAGAATCAACTCAAGAGATTTCAGCTTCCAGATGAATTAAATATTGAAACAAAGTACAAGTTGGAAATAACATTCTACAGCTGACCAGAAACACGTCCAACAAATGTTACAGTCGACATTCTACTCAGCATGGGCAATGTGGTGTATAACAGCTTCTCAAAACCGAACAAATAATGTACTTATACCTCCTTCAGTCACAGACAGAGGTGAGACACAATAATTACTTAAATGTGCTTCAATATGGGGGTTCTGTTGCTGTGGGAGGTGTTTTTTCACTCGTTTGTCAAAACGTAATAAGCTGATAATATGTCAGCCTTGTGTTTTTCTTGCTCCACTACCCCCAAAGAATAAATTAAAGCTGCAGCAGCCCAAGAACTGGCTGGTGGACATGAATGCTCAATAAGGCTGTCCAGCTGGGATGGGAGGTATTTTAAGTCTGTTTGAGATGATGAGAATTCAGAAGAGAGGTGTGAGCCGTAAAGGTCTTGTAAAGAGGGACCCTAGGGACCTGTACTGGAAACCCTTTAAAGGACTACCTAAATATCCTATTGGTGATTCAGACAGAGGAGCAAGATCATTGACCTGGCTGGGCTGTGCAGGTACAGGGACACATTAATCTTGAGCCAGATTACTTACTGAAGGAGTGGATGGTACAAATTTTAAAGAAATGTCATGCCTGCAAGACATGTATACTTGGAGATACTACTTAAATAGTCAGGAGGCTCCATTTTTCTCAGCAGAGATCAGTAAGTAGACCTATTAACAGAGGGAGCTCTTTTTTATCTGAACCATACCATGAAATACAGATAACACAGCTGCTGAGAATCAAAGTGAAATCTTGTGTTTGAAATTACAATTTTCTTTTTTGGTTTGAAAAAATAAATCAATTAAACACAGCTTTAATGAAAGCTTCTGTAACCCTGTCACTGTAAAAGACTGTTTTAAGTTTGGTTTCTCTGCATGTAAACTTTTTTATTTATTTAAAGTGGTAATATTTAATTTATTTTAGGGAAAAGTATAGCTAAATTAATTTTCTCATGTAAAAAATTATTTCCATGGATTGAGAGGAAGTTTTGCTATTTCTGAATGTTCAGTGAAGTGTACCCAGACATGTCGAAGGAAAGTTTTGCTTTTTCCCGAGCATTCAGTGAAGTGTACATAGACAAGGTAAAAGGCGGAAAGGAGAAGTTTTTTTTTCTTTTGCCAAGAAGTGTGTGTTCGTGATTCTGGGGGGTCAAGTACTTCCAATAAGAAGCGCACCAGACTTTTGTTTAAGGGTTCACCCTTGTGTGTTGGTGGATTTTTTTTGTTTCTTTTCGGTACGTTTTGTAGCTGTTTGAAAAAATCTTTAAAACGAGATGCGAATGGATGTAACGTCTACCGCCATCAGCTAAGTAAGCACATCTTTTATTTTTTTACTTTAGGAGCCATTTTGTCTCCCATGCCAGCTCTTTATGAAGCTGCACCAGAAGTAAAGCATTTTTGATCCAGATTAAGAGATTTCTACATACAGGTCCTTCTCAAAATATTAGCATATTGTGATAAAGTTCATTATTTTCCATAATGTCATGATGAAAATTTAACATTCATATATTTTAGATTCATTGCACACTAACTGAAATATTTCAGGTCTTTTATTGTCTTAATACGGATGATTTTGGCATACAGCTCATGAAAACCCAAAATTCCTATCTCACAAAATTAGCATATCATTAAAAGGGTCTCTAAACGAGCTATGAACCTAATCATCTGAATCAACGAGTTAACTCTAAACACCTGCAAAAGATTCCTGAGGCCTTTAAAACTCCCAGCCTGGTTCATCACTCAAAACCTCAATCATGGGTAAGACTGCTGACCTGACTGCTGTCCAGAAGGCCACTATTGACACCCTCAAGCAAGAGGGTAAGACACAGAAAGAAATTTCTGAACGAATAGGCTGTTCCCAGAGTGCTGTATCAAGGCACCTCAGTGGGAAGTCTGTGGGAAGGAAAAAGTGTGGCAGAAAACGCTGCACAACAAGAAGAGGTGACCGGACCCTGAGGAAGATTGTGGAGAAGGGCCGATTCCAGACGTTGGGGGACCTGCGGAAGCAGTGGACTGAGTCTGGAGTAGAAACATCCAGAGCCACCGTGCACAGGCGTGTGCAGGAAATGGGCTACAGGTGCCGCATTCCCCAGGTCAAGCCACTTTTGAACCAGAAACAGCGGCAGAAGCGCCTGACCTGGGCTACAGAGAAGCATCACTGGACTGTTGCTCAGTGGTCCAAAGTACCTTTTTCAGATGAAAGCAAATTCTGCATGTCATTCGGAAATCAAGGTGCCAGAGTTTGGAGGAAGACTGGGGAGAAGGAAATGCCAAAATGCCAGAAGTCCAGTGTCAAGTACCCACAGTCAGTGATGATCTGGGGTGCCGTGTCAGCTGCTGGTGTTGGTCCACTGTGTTTTATCAAGGGCAGGGTCAATGCAGCTAGCTATCAGGAGATTTTGGAGCACTTCATGCTTCCATCTGCTGAAAAGCTTTATGGAGATGAAGATTTCATTTTTCAGCACGACCTGGCACCTGCTCACAGTGCCAAAACCACTGGTAAATGGTTTACTGACCATGGTATCACTGTGCTCAATTGGCCTGCCAACTCTCCTGACCTGAACCCCATAGAGAATCTGTGGGATATTGTGAAGAGAACGTTGAGAGACTCAAGACCCAACACTCTGGATGAGCTAAAGGCCGCTATCGAAGCATCCTGGGCCTCCATAAGACCTCAGCAGTGCCACAGGCTGATTGCCTCCATGCCACGCCGCATTGAAGCAGTCATTTCTGCAAAAGGATTCCTGACCAAGTATTGAGTGCATAACTGTACATGATTATTTGAAGGTTGACATTTTTTGTATTAACACTTTTCTTTTATTGGTCGGATGAAATATGCTAATTTTGTGAGATAGGAATTTTGGGTTTTCATGAGCTGTATGCCAAAATCATCCGTATTAAGACAATAAAAGACCTGAAATATTTCAGTTAGTGTGCAATGAATCTAAAATATATGAATGTTAAATTTTCATCGTGACATTATGGAAAATAATGAACTTTATCACAATATGCTAATATTTTGAGAAGGACCAATATGTACTGTGAAAATATAGCGTTTTCATAGAAGTTTCTTAGCTTTAGTTTCTTTGTGGTGCCAAGCCATCGCTGTTCAGAGATCTGCAAGGAGTTCTGTATTCTGTTGCCCTTGGTAAGAGAGCTTATAAGTTGATACATTTATTGTTTGGATGATATTACATTTTATTGGTTGTAGATAAAACTAATACTCGAGCAGCGTCTGTTCCTGTAATGTATTTTTACTAGAGATGCGAGAATGTGAGATGTTATTTTGAATATATCCTGCTGTTTTGTGCAGGTCAGGTTTTTTTCTTCCCCCCTCTTCTTTGTACGCGTTTTTTAAAGAAGAGCGTTTCGACGTTGAAATCCATCCAGGGATGGCGAGCCCCCAGGATACACAAAGCCCATTCATGATGCAGGGAGATTCTGATCTGCCCTGGATGGTCTAGGAACTATGGTCACTGCCATTTGGTAGGACAAACTTTGATCGGATTTATGTCATTGCATAGCAGGCATTGAAGAGGGGAACTAGAACTGAGGAACTCTTCTGATGTGGATTTATGCCACACTACCTGAATAAAATCCCCCAGGGGTATGGGCCCATTTTTTTCATTTCTATGTAGTTTTTATTTGATCTAAAGTGTTCCCAAACATTTCAAATATGTTCAATACATGTTTTTCCAAACCCTTTATTTGTCTGTGTCATCAGTCACACACTGTTCCAGTAAAAAGATCCTGGAATTGGCCCAATATCAGTCTAAATTTATTTCTTTAAATTCTGTAGTCTAAGTAAAGTGTTACACATCTATATGTTCTTTTAGTTGTTCTGTGTTGTTGTGCCAATCTTACCTTCTGAAAATTTGCCCAAAAGTCCCAGTTATATTTTAATCAGACTAACACATTCTTCAACGATGTTTTTGAGGATTTCAGCCTAGCCAACATGTTTTGTTTTTTTCACCTAGAAGAAAGGGATTCTGTATTTCAAACCTGCTCCTTAGTGCAGACCTATGGAGAACACAGGAAGCACATGTAGAACATAATCAGAACCAACCAGAATTCTTGCAGCTCTCCTCCCTGACCAGTTTCTTCCCTCCTCATCAGTTATGAAGTCCAGTTTTTGCAATATTTCTGTTTTTTGTCCAATAGTAATGCTGATTATTTTGCAGCCTTTCCCTGACCAATACCTTTGTAGAGTGAGAATCAAAAGGTACTTCCGTACAGCATTAGTTTAAGTGTGTGTAATCTTATGCAATAAGTTTATTGCATTTGTTAATTTTAATTTTTGTTCTTTAGTTGATTTGCACGGGAAGAATTTCACACTCAAGACACAATAACCTCTGAAATGATCTTGGTTTAATTTATTACATCACAAAAAACAGACATTTGAACAGGGTTTTGAGAGCCACTGAAAGCATTGAGAATACAACAATAAAATAAAATAGAAAACTGTTTGCTTATTTTGTTTTCTAATCCTGGGCTGCTTCATTGCGTCTGTTCCTCTTTCTCTCACACTGTGTGTTTGAGTACAGGTGTGATAGAAAAGGAAGCTCAGTGCTGTTGTGGAGAGGAAATAAGTCTATATGAATGAAAAGGAAACTGTTGGGCCTTGAACGTTACCCTTTTTGTTCATTAAACTGTTTGTGCAGGGAACAGGGAATATTTATATATATTAAAGAACCCAATGACTTTTATCAGTACTTATGTGAAAAGAAAAGAGGACATCTCCTTCTAAACTTCTTTAAAAAGGGAAGATGATGCCTTTGGCTTCACCAGAGCTAATTTGAACCTTAAGCAGTTCACGTTTGGAGGACAAGATTTGTTTTTAAAGCCAGTTGAAAAAAATGCAAATCTATAATTTAGATTTAACTCTTTTTTTTAGGAGTAATTTGTTATGGATCCTGTTTAATGTCTCATTCCTTTTCTGGACATTGCGCCAACAATAATGTTTATAAATGTGTTAATCAATAGATGCTCCGTGGTTTGCATGTTTGGCCATAAATCTTAGTCTAGGAGGTTTAACAATCCTTATAGCTGTCTGAAGAAGTACTTACATACAATAATAAATTTAAACAACTGAATACGTTTAATCTAGCCCCTTTGATTCATTCATTAGTGTGTCTGAAAGTTTTTATGACTGAAACAAAACTTCAGATACAGTTCTGCATACAGACAGACCAAGTAATTGGAAGAGACTGAGAAATGTTGTTGGAGACCAAAGAGTAAGACCTTTTTTTTTTTTTAAAGATTATGTTTTCAAATGTGAACAAAGATTTGAAAGAAAATCCTCATACAAAGCCTCCATCTTGGAAGAAATTTAAAGAAATAGCTGTCTCATAAATGCAGTGTGGTATGCAGTTGATAAAGTTAATAAAATATATTCCAACCAACTGCCATCAGAAATCTCCTAATTATTATGCACTAATTAAAAGGTGTTCTGTGAAGGTCTCACTGTTCTATTCTTAATAACTGCAAAACAACCAGGTTATGGCCGTCCACCTAAACTGGTCAGGTCAAGGAAGCAGCCAAGAGGCCCACACCTGACTCTGGAGGATCTACAGAGCCACCATTCAGGTGAGATGATCTGCCAAAAGGACAGCAATCAGTTCTCTACTCAACACATCTGGACTTTATGGAAGAGTAATAAGTTGAAAGAAGGCCATTAAAGCAAGAGGACAAACTGTTAGAGGCTGTAAGACAATAAAAACTAAGGGAGGGATTCTCCTTCCAAAAACAACCCTAACACACACAGAGCTTCAACGGAATGATTTAGGATCAAAGGATTTTCATGTGTTAGAATGGCCTAGTCAAAGTCCAGTCATGAGTCCTAACAAGAATCTGTGGCAAAACCTGAAAACAGATGTCCAAATTTCAATCTGTAAATGTAAAAAGCTGGTTCCACACTGTACTGACTTAGGGATACTGAACAGGAACGAACCCCGTATTTTTCATGTTTTTTAATTGCATAAAAGTGTTGGACCATTTGTTCGCTACTATACCTCCCAGTGTCATCTGCTACTATATACCCCAGTATGGTCTGCTACCACAACTCCCAGTAGGAATTGCAGCTGATAGGAAGAGCTCTGATGTCACAGTGGGCTATATAAGGACACGGCAGATGCCTCACCTTTGCTTTTCTCCCACTGGAAACCGAGACGCGGTTACCAAGCAACAGAGGCGCATCATTCTGGAGAAGAAACTCACTCGTGGGTTTTCATTAATTCTCCTCACTGGCCAAACTCATGAGTAGCTCAACGAGCTAAGGTTGCAGGGATACGAAGACCTGCAAGTTTTACTTTACAGATCGAAGGCGTGAATTTAACACGTAACCCAAGCACAGCCCAGGGAGGTTTTCCAAGGAGACGAAATTTTCCTCTTTGTTTTTTGTTCCAGTTGACTGCTGACGGTCCGTCATATTTTCCCCTTTTGGCAAAGGAGGAAGGCCGGCCGTCTTTGAGTTTGTTATGGACGCGTAACAAACTCCCCCCTCTCCCTCTGCTCCAGAGAAGACGACACCAAGTAATCCCGTTTTGTTTTATTTTTATTAGAAATAGCCTGGCCAGGATAAAGTAGGATTTTAGGGCGCTTTAGAATTGCCACTTATAGTCCAATGTGTTCCAAGTTGTATGTGCATGAAATGTCTTATTAAAACTTTCATTGCTGTTGGACTCTGAAAGCCGCCGCGCTTTGAAGCTGTGTGTGTCTCACGGTGTTTGAACACCTGAGCGCAGACTCAGGTGAACTTAAAGTTTTACTGCTAGAACATCATGGTGTAATACTCACTGTTACTTTGTCTTCACTCTTCATGTTTTTCCACTGGTTGCCGCCTAAAGGTTTTATGACCCTTTGTGTTTCACTGAGCTCCAACTTTGGGGGTTTTATGACTGCAGCCTGGTGGAGGCCGCCCTCAAAGCTTTGCTCAGTACCATATTTTCCCTTGTTTTTGCCATAACTGCTGGTTTGACTTTCATACACACTCAATGTTGTTCTATCTTATTTAGTTAGTTATTTTACCCATTTAGTGTAGAATTATTGCATGCTTGATTAGGTGAAGATTATTGAATCAGAATAATGAGGTGTATCAGGGCTGTTGATTTACACGTAGATAAAGAGAAAACTTTTGTGTTTATTTTGAGCAAGAGTGATTTGTCTGTCAAAATAAGGTCAAAGTTCCCTCACCTTCGGTGACATCAGTAATAGTTATCAGTTATGACTGAGAATTTAATAATTGTAATTATCAAGGGCCTTGAGCAATAATTACAAATCATTACTTACGATTCGTAAGTAATGACTTTTGGTTAAGAAATTAATTTTTTTCAAATTATGATTTTAAATGATAATTCTTGATAAATATTAATTAATCAATAATCATAATTCTTACAAAAACAAATGCAAATTTTAAAATCTAACAGAGTTTTAAATCTCTTTCGAAGTAAACAGCTTCAGTCTTACGCTTTCCTTTGAATAAACTTTAGCATTCAGCCTCTGTTGCTGCAGTCGACTGCTCCTCTCCAAATTCACTAAACCTCCTCTGACCACAATATGTTTTCTCCACACCAAACATCAGAGGAGTTTGGGGAATTTGTTAATCCAGTGTAAATGTGTTTGTGGATTTATAACAGCTTATCCCCATTTTCCCTGAGGTACCCCGTCAGAGGTGCTGAAGGGACTGTGAGGAACCAGGGTCACCGCTTCAAGCTTTTACCCTCAGTAAGGCTGTGTTCTCTCGCCCGAAATCGAATCAACCCGAATCCCATGGGAAGATCTGGAGGAAGTTGAAAGAAGTTTCCAGAGGAAGTAACTGGGATAAGTCATCTGGTCTGTGGTGGTTTTGATAAATGTCAGAAAAGTGGAAGGAAAATTAAAAATTACTTTACAGGTTTTTTCAGGCAGCTCTCTCTTCAGCTGAGTCAGACTTCCTACTGGAGTAATTCTGAAACTCTTCCTTTTTCTTACATTTATCTCTTTAGCAATGTGCATTTTTTTTACATTTCAGCTTGATATATTTTACTAATAGTTATAGTTCTGATAATAAAACTGTTCCTTTCTTTCATGGTATAAATTGTGCAGCAGTTGGGAGTAATTCTAACCAACCACAGATCACATTTCCAAAAAGCCAAAATGACTTGTAATCCTCCTTTAAAAGTTTTCACACCCATGAAACATTTCTACATTTGGTTACATAACAGCAAAAAAAAAAAAATAAGTTGAAAGGTAAAATAAATGTTCTTAATTTTTTTAACCAATAGAAGTTTGAAGTGTTACATGTATTCAGCCCTCGTTATTTTAACAGGGCATCTGCAGGTTTCAGCAGGCCAAATTTCAGACTTTTTAAGACCTTTTTAATGCCACCTTGAGTGAAATTTAAGACCCACCCCCCAAAAAACTTTTTTTACTAGAGTATCGGCCCTTTAACTGACATCTGGGCTCCCTTTCCGTGAAGGTTTTATGTTGGCTATTGCGCATGCGCTGATTCTCTTCCCGCTTCCTTTGACCCTGTGACCTTGTGCGACCGCCAACGGCAAAGCTTAATAAAATCATGTCAGCTTCGAAGGGTGGGTATAAACGGCGTTCTTCCTGGTAGCTGCTAAGCACAAATCGGGTGACAGTCATTCCACTAATGGTGAGGATCAAAATGACAGGCCTGCAGCCAGTACAAGCACTGCGTCAGTTATAGACAAGGATGTTATTTCTGCTGTTGAAGAGCTTAACAAGTAGAAGAAACAGAGGTCTGGCATCGATCCAGGATGGAAAGACGCCTTCCAATAGCTGAAGATAACTGCCGATGATACTGGTAGTCCTTCACATTGGGTTATTTGCACTCACTTTTGAACCTTTGATTTTACTTTTATGCTAGCCGTGCTATTTTTGCCAACCACATCCAGAATTTCAGCCTAAAATTGACACATATTGATAGTAATAAATGTCATTATTGGCCATTTATAATGTGCATTTTCCATGAAAATGCCTACATTACATAGAACATAACATAAATGCACATTACATGAAAACATACAAAATGCACATTACATAAAATGTAACCATCTGATATTCAATATTCAGCTTTACAGATGTTTATATGAATGTGTTAAAAACTACTACCTGGAAAAAAAGTTGTCTGGCTACATGCATGTTCAGTATGAGGGATTGCTGCCAAGTCAACGCCAGCAACTGTCCACTGTCACTACATGCTCATCCAGGAGGAGTGAATGCTACAAGTCACTGACTCGATGCAATCTGCTTGGTTTCCTTAGATAGAAAAACTTTTAACCAATTTGAATAAATAACTGAATCCAACTGCACTGTTTAAAAATCAGGATTAAATGGAATGTATGTACCTGACTTGAAATCTGTATGACTCAATTTAATTGACTTTGTAAAGTGCCACGAGACGACGTGTTGTGAATTTGCCGCTACATAAATAAACTGCCTTATCAAATAAAGCAACACACCTTAATAAAATATGGAACAAAAACCTCAATCGGCTCAAGAGGGAGATTCTGTTCACAGTAAAAGTATGAGTCACGCACTTCACAAATCTGTATTTTATGGAAGAGTGGCAAGAAGAAAACCATTGTTAAAAAAAGCTATACAAGTTGTCTAGGGGACACAGCAAACATGTAGAAGAAGGTGCCCTGGTTAGATGGGCCAAAATGGAATTTTTTGGCCCGCATGACAGAAAAACTAACATGCACACCATCAAGACTGTGACACATGGTAGTGGGAGCATTATGCTGTGGAGACGTTTTTCTTCGCCACAGACTGCGATTTAGTGGGAGAATGGATGGAGCTTAATACAAGGCAGTCTAAATTTCCCTTTCACTTCAAAACTATGCTGTAGTTTGTGTTGTTTAATCACAGAAAATCCTTTTTTAAATACAAGTTTGTGGTAAGTAAGTTTGTGGTTGTAAAGAGACAAAATCTCAAAAGGTTCAATGGATGTGAATGCCTTTACAAGGCCCTGTATAAGTTAAACCAGTGTTTTGTCAACAATCATGGGTTGTACTTTCCCATATCAACTATATTTTTGTTTAATAAACAATAACAGTGTGGTTTTATTCCCAAGCGATTCAACTTTAATATTTTATCTGGCGAAAAACAGATTTTTATTAAAAAATAGCAGTGTACTTTCATTTTAACCACAACTTCAATTAAATTCATAAAAAGCATTTACAATCTCATAACAGTAGGCCATCTACCCCGATGTTATTGGATCATTACAGATTCTTAGCAGTAACTCTTCAAAATCTAATATATGTGAAGCACAGCCGAGCCTGCATATAGTATGTTTTAAGTAGCACCCTGGGGCATCCTCGGTGAAAGAACCGTTAATAGGTTGTTGACCAGGAACAACAAGATGTTACTGAACCCTTTATAAATGTAAAACAGTAATGTGGATACCAAAGAGGGTGTCTGAGATCATTGTGTTGTTGGTTTAAGCCCACCTTTAATGACTCGGTGGGGTTGGTCTCTAATGGTAAAACAAAGCAGTTTTTGAGCTGCTTGAATTATGAATTCAGAATACATCAGCGAGCATAGCAATGAGTACATTACTGTGACGTTTGCCTTATTTTTAACTCAAGTATCTCCTGACCTCAAAACTTGCCTGCCCTCCAAAGGAAGGCTAACTGAAAGGGATCGGTCTCTCAGTGGCTGTCGTGCTCTGATGAAAATGATCCGTAACGTAATGCAATGCTTTAATATAAGTGTTCGTGACTTATCTGTAATTCATGCATTAATAAATGCAAGACTGCATGAATTAATGCATGAATAAATGCATGACATATGAAGTCATGAGGGTCCATGCTAATGAAGGAGCACGATGTGTTGACTTTATACTTAGCACATAAAAAAAATCTTAGTTAAGATCATTAAACACAAGGGCGATACATTAATTAGCTTGTTAGGTCAAGAGAGCTCCAAGCCTTCTTTCATCATGACACAGATCAGAGGAAATAACACAAGTCAGGGATTTACTTCAGTTTAAATAATCGTTTCTGTGACTTTGGTCAGCTTTAGGTCCGTTTTGATTTGTACTGTTTGAAGTGGATATTTCTCAGCAGGTTAAATCTTTTCTAAGATGTTCTTCTATTATGGACCTGCGATGTCCTCTACTGTCAAACACCTGCCCACTTAGTGATCTCAAAAGATTTCATAATGTAGAATGTAAAGCTTAATGGATTATTATAAAGATAGCCTGAAGGATAGGGTTCATTTTCAACTAAGTTCTACCCAAAACCTGCTCCTTAAATGTTTTGATTTTTTAAGTACTATTTTAAAAGGTAATTTTAAAAGGTAATCTACACTGTTGGTCATTTATCAAGCCTCTGTTTCATTCAGCATGTCTCTGGATACAGTCCTATGGTCCAAAAGGTAGTGCACATTTTTGGAGTGGAAGGAAATAAAAAGAAAATCTCAAAAGTATAGTATGCATTCGTATTCAGTTACATTGGCAGTGATCTGGCCATTATAAGGGTTTATAATTTGATCTAAACCATTCCAATGTAGCTCTGGCAGGGATGTCCTGCTGGAGGGTGCATCTCACCTCTACTTTCAGATGACGTGTTGAACAGTGCTCATTAAGATGTAAAAAGCCTTGGGTATTGTTTTATACCCTAAACCTGCTTTAAACGTCTTAACTTTACCCCTGACCTGTCTAATGTGTTCCTCGAGCTTCATGATGCACACCGCACCGCTTTTCAGATTTATATTTGTAGAAAATTGTGAAAAATCATTCTCATTTCACATCACAGTTAAACACTACTTTGTGTCTGTATGTGACATTAAATACATTAAAGTTTGTAGTTGTATTGTAACATATAAAAAAGTTAAAGGTCATAAATACATTTGCAAATGTACACCGGATTACTGTTTGGAAGCATTTTGTGGAAGAGTGTTTCTTCATCCCACCTTAAACTAGTTTTGTATAGTTATTATTGTGGAGATATATTATGTGTGTGCATCATTATTGTTATGTTCATAACCAGTGTGGGAAATAAAATGTATAACCTGTGTTAGTTTAAGACATTGTGGCCTGCAGAATTGTTATTGCACAAACTTGGCCTTGAGTGTGATGAAGCAGAAAAATACTGAGAGCTGAAGGAGTGTGTAAAAAGTAGAGACTGACTTACTCCCTGCTTATATTAGTAGACACGAGTGCAGGTGCTGGAACAATGACTGTCTAAATATGGTAAAGCCGGAAAAAGTGTGTA
Organism: Girardinichthys multiradiatus; assembly: GCF_021462225.1. Classification (NCBI taxonomy): domain Eukaryota; kingdom Metazoa; phylum Chordata; class Actinopteri; order Cyprinodontiformes; family Goodeidae; genus Girardinichthys; species Girardinichthys multiradiatus. The sequence goes on along the minus strand of NC_061798.1, from coordinate 41,232,988 downwards.
CGTGACTACATGTGAGAAAATACTGTAATCAAGAGCGCTGCCCATTTTCATGTGTGTTTTAATAAAAAGCAATGTGCCCAGTGAGAAGCTCTGAAGTCGTCTCGGTGTGTGGCCTGATAACGAGAGCTTCCCCTGGTCCAGGTACTTTTGAATAACATACAGCTGTCTCCGTGTGATTTATTATAATGTGTGTAAATTCCTCCAGGTTATGGTGAATAAACGAACGCGCAGAAGGCCTCTTTAAAGAGGAACTTCAACACTATCCATAAAGCACTAACAAAATCTAATGAAACCACTACTTAGCAAAGTATGTAAAAGAACAGCATAGTAAGGTGAGTGCTGTACTCAAAGGCCAAGCTGGAGGATAAGTACCTACGTTTTTATCAAACACAGATTTACTGATTACAAAATTAATAACTATGCAAAATTAAATTAGGCAGTGCAATTCAATAAATAGAAATAAACAAAGCATAAATACTTAACCTTTACAAGTAAAAGAAAATAATATTAAGGGTGACTTTAAGACTTTAAATATCACTGATACATGTTTTTCTATCAAAATAAACTTCACTTAAATTAATGTGTCTATTCAAAACGTTTGTTCATTAGGTCTGTCATCTTAGTCAAATGCGAATATCAGCTGTTTTCGGTTCATGTAAGCTTATCTGGTGTCCAAAGGGAGAATTCAGCATAACCAGCCTCTCCCTGGCTCCCCTGACTTCAGTCCGAAACACAAAGATGGCGGCCAGACCCTGGCTTCACCTCACTGGTCGCTCGCTTGCAGAAATCAGCAGTACAAAATACCCAACCTGTACATAGAGCATACAACTCTAATTATAGTACATTCAATAAATAATTTAATGGCAGTCAGCAAGACATTCCAACTGCCTAAACCCCACTTAAAGGGATTCACTTTTATAAACTGTAATGGTTGCAAAAGGTTTTAATAAACAAACACTGAGCAAATTTAGCTTTAGCTATCATCCTTCCATTTAAGCTAAAAGAAGAAAAACACATACAACAGACTCACCAAAGAAATTACTCGAAAGAAATAATAAACAGGCTTCGGTGATGCAACACTACTTATTTTTATCAATTCAATTTAAATTCAATTCAAAGATACTTTATTGATCCCCGAGGGGAAATTAGAATTCCAGTACAACCCATCCAAACATACATCATGACACAAGACAAGGGGGGGACGGGTCACCGAGGCTTTGCTGCCCACTCACAGGCGCTGCCCTTGCTAGATGAGAAAAGAGGCCACATTAGGTAAGTAGAGGGAAAATATCATATTTCACACTTTATCCTCAGCAGGATACAGATTGAGATTGTAAAAAACCTCAGCACAAAGAAGCAACAAGTTTACAAAACAATATCATGCCGGGAACGGTGAAGGTGGTGTGAGGGGGTGCATATGTTTATCTTGAGCATGTGTGAGTGTGTGCAAGTAAGTCCATGAAGCACTGTCACAAAGGCCATTGTCCTTGATGATACGTTGGAATGTTCATCAACCGGCCACAAAGTTCTGAGCAGGTCCACAGATGTCCTCAGGGAAGGGAGGGGGCAGAGGGAGCACAGCGTCATGTTTACATAACTTCCAGGAGAAGTTGAAGATAGCCAGCCATCAAGGCCGTGCAGGGGAGCCAGATTCAGAAAAACAATTATTATTTGGGTTAGGCTGACTCTTAATTTTCCATCAGCCTTGAGAGTCTCACTGGTGCTTCTCAAAGGCGAAGCCAAACAGCCAAAATCCTGGTCTTTCGCCATATCCGAGCGAACAACTTTCTCCAAGATTGATCCCATTTCACCCCTGAGTCCAGGAACCGCAACCTGCCTGCGATCCTGTGTAAGGATCACATCCAGTCTGCGATTCAGCTCACGTAACATCTCAGTCTGAGTGTTGATCGCTCTGAAGATCCCATCACACATGCCAGGCAGCCTTACAATGGCCAGAACAGCTGCTGACATTCTCCAAATTTCTCGATATGCCAGGTAACCGCTGACTCCAAAAAGCAGAAATCCTGATATCAAACATCCAATTATATACACATCTTCCACATCCTCAACTGACATTATCGACAAACACACAATCCGCCACTTCTGCCAGGAGTCCATTGTGTATCCAGAGAAAAACGTCCAGTCTGGACAAGTTGGGCTCTCCTTCACCCTGTCTTCTCCTCGAGAAAATTTGATCAATTGCATTGAGAGACCAGCTAACCAAATCCATATTTTGGAAGAATTTGGAAGATGTGCAAAAAGAGGCTCCAAAAAAGACAAGACACAGAGCTGAAGCAGGGCAGATATGGGAGGGGTGTGGGAGACAGAGAAAAAGCGTCCTCCTCCACCGAGAGCAGGAAAAGAGTGCAGTTTTAACTAGCAAACCAACTTGCTTCGACAAGTTCCTCGCTTCAGGTCTTCTCCTTCCGTCAGCGGCGCGCAGATTTGTGGGCGCCATCTATTGGACATGTGAGGAATTAACAGATTAAGGAAAAAGTCAAATTAAAGGTCAGGCAAATTTATATGGGTTGCTCTAAAAATGCGCAAAAAAGTAGTAGTAGTAGTAGTAGGAAAGGCTACCGTTACAATAGTGTCAGGATCTGCCATTTTGGGTTCTGGTTTGTGTTTTTGTTCTGTGGGGTTTTGTTAGTTTTATTTTCTTAATTATTCCTGAAGTCTTGTGTTCTTATGTGTGCTTTATCTCAGCAATCATTAGTTTGGGTTTTGTTTACCTTTTCTGTCAGGGTTTCTTTTATGTCTTCAGGTTATGTTGTTAGTTCTAATTTTCCAGATTCTTATATTGTTATAGTTTTCTGAGTTTTGTTATTTAGTCCCTTCCCCCATGGTTTAGTTTAGTAATCAGTTTCACCTGTTCCTCAGCCTCCCTGCTTCCACACCTGATTCTATTCCCACTGATTGCCTGCCTCTCCTTCCTTTGTTCCACACTCACTTCCCTCAGTTTAAAAGCTCATTGTTTTCCATTTCCAGTTGCTGGTGCCTCCAGTTTGATACCCTCTTGTGTTTTCTGCTGGCTTTATGTTTCCCCGTGGGAAAACCCATGTAAGTTTTGGGATAGACTCATGTAAAGCTTTAAGAAATGTTTTGATTAAAGAAAGAAGCTTGCTCTCCTCATGCTGCTGCCCAGTGCTTGTCTGCATTTTGGTCCTCTACAGCCACAGACTTTGACTAATATCATTTCATGTCATGATGTATTGTTTCTCTCCTTCTTTTGATGTAGATAAATCTGGGAAGGCTCCTACAAATCCACAGTTTTGTAAGATAGATAGTTTTAAAAATTTGATCTGCCAGTGTTGAGGATCATTCGCTCTCAGAAGCCTGTTTTGTTGATGCAGCCAAAACCCACTGAAACATCTGCTTATGGGAATCAAATAATTATGAGTGGGTCTTTTAGCATGTATTCAGATTTAGTTTTCTTCCAAAAACCAAAATTATGGCGGGTAGAAAACAAGATTAACTCATGAGTGAAGTGATAATTTTACTTTGTGAGTGATGATGTAAGCTGATTTTCAGTCTAAATATATAGATGGAGTCATGGAGTAAATTCATTACTGGGCAACCCAAAATGCCAACAGGTAATTGAACAAAAACATCACTGGTAATGTCTCTATTTGGTTAGTGCTTATAGTACTTAAACAATTCAACCTGGAAAGACTCACATAACGGAGAACAGCGAGAAGACGGTTAAAAAGTTTATTAATGAAAGATTATTTCTTTGGCGCTCGGACCACTGAGGAAGATGTGAACGTTGAGGATGAAATAAGTTTGAATAAACATCTTATGATTATGATTAGGTACGTCTTCCTCTTGGGATCCGATCCTGGTGGTGGCGTAGGCCTTGGAGTGGAAGGAGTTGGGAGCCTATGGTGGAGAAGGGGTGGAGGAGGGTCGAAGCTCAGCAGAAAAGCGGTGTCTTCCATGCAGAAGGTCTTTAAAAGTGATGCCCTGGGAGATGATTGGCTGAAGAGGAGTGCGGACCTGCCATTGATTGGAGCAGCCAGTGAGGAGTGATTGGACGAGGCAGGGTGGTGAGTCTTCCAAGTTGAATTTTCGTTTAAACTCCATTTGTGGATTTTATAAGCAAAGAGGAACAACAACTTGAAATAGGCCACAAAGCATTTTGTTGCAAATCATATATTTGATTATAATTTCTCAAACAAATCAAATGAAACATTGGGAAAGGGGGGTTTAGCTTTGGAATTGTAGCAACAGGCTTTGGTTTTAGACAACATAGCTTACTAGCTAGATGAATCTTTGATATAAATCATAATTATCTGAACCTAAAGACTGACATTTAGGTATATATTTCACCCCGTTAACTATATGTATGAAGATAATGAATGTGTAGAATGACTAGTAATACAAATCACAGACTAATTTGTATTTATATTTGTTTTTGTGAAATTTATCACTATAGTGGTAATTCAAAATGTTCTCATTCTCATTTAGGACTTGTTAGTAAAAATAAATAAAACGAATAACGTGTGCGTAAGTATATCAGCATGATGGAGCTAATGTGTTAATTAAGGTTTTGTGAGTAGTTTTGGATTAGGTCCAAGCCTCAACCACACAGCAGTCTGTTCACAGCACTTTTTGTTATATTTGTTCGCCTCTTAAGTCGCCCAGCCTTATTCATTCACTCACCCCTTCATACTTCCTTTCTTCATCCCTTGACTGCTTCATCCTTTATCCTTTCCTCTTCCATCCTTCATCCCTCATACCTTCTCCATCATCTCTAATCCCTACCTCATTCAACCCTCATCCCTACAATATTCCTCCATCATCCCCACCACTGTCATTCTTCATCCTACTTCCTTCATTTCTAATCCATCCCTCATCTCTACTTCATTCATTTCTCATTCCTACTTCATTTATCCATCTACCTATTCTTTTTCAAGTTCTTGAACTCACTTTGTGGCATGTTTGCAACTAGTGAGCTGACTGTTTCGTAGCTTAAACCACGGTACTTTTAACGTTGTAATCATTTTTAGCAGAAGTGCCAGTATTTTTTATTGTGCTTTTAGCTTTTTGTTGCAGGTACTAAGCATACGGTTTAAACACATGGGGTCCAGATGTTTATCATAGGTGAGCTCTGTTAAAGGCTGCAGCAATACCTAGAGGAAGAGATGCAAAATAAAATAAAACAAGTAGTTTTACTCTGTGATCTCAACCAGTAACTGAGTGGTTCCTATTATTTTCATCAGCAACTAAAAGACTAAAAGACAGTAATAATGCTCATAGGAAGCTCCACTTTATTAGATGCTAACAGTTTGTAGCTAACAATTAGTCAGTGTTCTTCCAGTAATTATAAATCATTCAGATCTTGTCTGTCAATGTTTCTTTTTCCACCAAATATCTAAGATTGTTCCAATGCAGGAACATTCCTCAAAGATTTTGGTCCATGTTTACATGATAGTATAGCAGGTTGGCTGTGGTGTTTAAATTATGCTCAGTTGGTGGTAAATTAACAGTTGTTACAAGGCACCTTTCCATCATCTCAAACCAGTCTGGCCATTCTCTTCTGACCTCTGCATTTTCATACATGCAACAGATGCTTACTGCATATTTTGCCATTTCACAGACCATTCTCTGTTAACTTCAGAGGTGGATGTGTGTGAAAAGCCAGTAGATCCGCAATTTCTGAAATACTCAGTGCAGCCTGTCTTGCACCGGCAACCATGCCACATTTAAAGTCCTCTCTCTTCCTCATTCTGATGCTCGTTTTGAACTTCAGGAGGCGATTTACCCCAAGTCTAGATGCCTAGAGGCTGTTATCAGATGTTCCTAATAAAGTGAGTGTAGATACAGTCAGTCAAGCACTGTTATATCCATTGCCCAAAACAATAGCTGGCAATTGTAACAGTTCTTGAGACAGACTGTACTTTGATGAGAAACATCATAGTGTATTAATGTGGTGAAAGCTCGTGACAAAATGTTTTACAACTAAATTATATCATTAAAGTTTAGTGGACATTTACCACAGTTTGCAAAACAAAATCAGAGTGGAGAATGTAAATTTGGATTACAATTTCTGGTAGACAAGAGCTAGTGTTAATCTTTTATTAGGTAAAAGTATTCACAGTTTATTCATAAATACTGAGGTAGTGTTGAGTGTGAGAAGACTTCTGCATTTACATTTTGGATGAACTTACTCATGTGAAGCTAATATAACTTAACATTAGGTTAATTTTTTGTCCCCTTTTGCTTAAGGCCAAAGAGATGTGTGTGTTCTCACAGTGATATCACCTTATCTTACTTCCTGTGTGTGTTTATGAAGTTGTGTGTGTGTGTGTGGGTGCACAAGGATTATGATGCAGAGTTCAGGATGCTTACCTTTTATTTTGGCTTTTTTGTTTTTTTTAGGAGCTGTAATATGCTGTTTCTCTTACACACACACACTCTTGTTTTGCTATATGTAGTGAGGACCATCTGTTGACTTCCATTCATTTTCAGTCATTTTCAACCCGTTCTATGCCCTAACCCTGACAATAACCCTAAACCTAACCATTACCAGTGCTTACCTAACCCTAACCTTAACATAAAGTCAATTCACACCTTAGTCCTAAACCTAACCGTTAGCAAAATAGGTTGTGAGGACCAGCAAAATGTCCTCACTTTGGTACAAATGGTCCTCAATTAGATGGTGAAATCGGGAAAATGGTTCTCACTGTGATGCCAAGACAGGAACACACACACCTACACCCATCCACACACAAACACACACCCACCCGCACACACACACACAAGAGATTCACACAGCGTGATTACACTTCAGTGGATAGAGAATCCTTTTAAGCAGTGTCTCCCTGTCTGTTTCCCTGCAGTAGATCACTAAGATGGCGGTCGTCAGTGTCAGCAACATGAGCTTAGTGCATGTGGGCTGATGACAGTGTTTCTGCAGCTCTTACAGGTATGACTCGTCTGTGATGAAACAAAACTTGACAGGTCTGAAAAAAAGGAGGTGGACAGCCACGGAGCTGAGAGGGCACTAATGTCTGGTAGAAGTCAAATCTTTGTTCCTGCTGTCACACCTTTCCCCAATTATACTCTTACTATTCTAATTTGACAGCTGCCACTGTTCACTATCCTCTTCCTCTTCCTCTTGTTCCTTTCCTTACTTTCCTTCTCTCTGTTCGGCAGCCTCTCTTTGCCTTTCTGCTCTCTGTATCTTTTTTTCTGTGTCCTCCTCCTATGTTCATCCCTCACCTTTTTTCTCCTGCAGTTTCATCAGAGAGAACAACATCTAAGCAGGAGTATTTAAGGAAAGAGAAGGCCTCCCCTGTTATTTTCCTTTTTTACCCCATTGTTTCACATTTCTCGGTCCTCTCATTTCTTCCTCTCACTCTTATTTCCCTCTCACCTTATTATTCCTTCTTAATTTCTCCTTCTAACACTTTCATGTGTTTTTCATGCAAAATTGCTCACACTGTGGAGTTTTTACTCAGCAACCACCATGCATGTATGCATGTCTATGAGGAGAACTGAAAGTGTTTGAACAGAGAGCGTTCAGTAAGGTAAGTTTATTTATATAGCGCTTTTCAGCAACGAGACACTCAAAGCGCAGTAGTACTGCTCACTTACACACCGGGAGAGTTGCTTCTGAGTCACTCAGACTAATCTGGCCTGAAGGTGCAGCTCCAGAGACCAACCACGTCTGTGTGTGTAATGTCTCTGCATTTCCTCAGGCAAATCTGCCTGCAACTGAAAATAAATACAGAAAGTAATTATTATCTGTATTGTTTTCGGTTATTTGACATCAAATGTATTTAGCTGATTTTAATTACGGTGCCTTGCAAAATAATTCACCCCATTTTGTTACATTTCAACTTGTAATTTAAATGTTTCTTAAATCTTATTTTATGTGATGGATCTCTTTTCAAAATAGTCTGATTTGGTAAAGTAAAATGAGAAAAATACATAAAAAAATAATAAAGGAAAAAACTTAAAATTGGCATGGGCATACGTATTCACACCATTTTCTATGAAGTCCCTAAAAGGTTCTGGTGCAACCAATTACCTTAAGAAGTCACATAATTAGTGAAATTAAGTCCACCTATGAGCAATCGAAACTTGAGCAAGAGGCATCACACGAACAGGGAGCAGTCCTAACAAGTCAGGGACAAAGTTGTTGAGAGGTACAAGTCAGGGTGGGGTTATAAAAATATCCAAATCCTTTATGTTCCCCAAAGCGCCATCAAATCCGTCATCTTCAAATAGAAACCACATAATACCATAACAAACCTACCAAGAGAGGGTTGCCCACCAAACCTAACAGACCGGGCAAGGAGGTCATTAATCAGAGAGGCAGTAAGGGACCAAAGGTAACCCTGAAGGCGTTGCAGAGTTCTACAGCAGAGACTGGAGTATCTGTCCATAGGACCACAATCAGCCATATGCTCCACAGAGATGGGCATTATGGAGGAGTGGTCACAAAAAAGCCATTACTGAGTGTTAAAAATAAGAAGGCACGTTTTGAGTTTGCCAAAAGGCATGTGAGCGAATCCCTAAATGGAGGAAGGTGCTCTGGTCAGATGAGAATAAAATTTAACTCTTTGGCCACCGAGGAAAAGGTTCCATCACTCCAAGAACACCATCCCCACAATAAAACATGGTGGTGCCAGACTCGAAGATGGCTGTTCACAGGTGAAAACCATTTAACATGAAGGTGCTGGATTAGTTTTGCCCTGAGGAATGGGCAAAAATCCTGGTGGCGAGATGTGACAAGCTCATAGAGACTTACAGCTGTAATTGCTGGAAAAAGTGGCTTTACAAAGTACTGACCTTAATTGCACACTGAAGTTTTCTGTTATGTTGTCCTATTTATTGTTTGCTTCACAATAGAAAAATAAATAAACATCTTCAAAGCTGTAGGCATATTCTGTTATTGAAATGGTGCAAACTCTCAAACAATCCATTTTAATTCCTGGTTATGAGACAACAAAACATGAAAAATAACAATACTTTTGCAAAATCCCTGTACCTGCTAAAGAAAAGCATGCCCACAGGATCATGCTGCCACAGGTAATTGTTGCAAAGGGGCGGTTAGATTGTGCCAAATCAAATAAATAAATAAAACAAAACAGGGCCTAACTGTCACCTAAACTAAGCCTGAAGAAATAGTGGAAAAGAAAGCTCTGCTATTCTAGACTAACAAAACAAGCCAAAAACATTACATGGGTGGTGCCAACCTACTTACGTGGGGTGTATAAAAGGGAAAAAACTACACGATGGAAATGTACAGGGTACCCCACACTTACCTAGCCCACAAACTCCCACCACAAACCTTGAAACAATGCTGGAGAACAAAGCATGTGCCAAAAAGCCAGCCAGGTGAAGCCACACCCCCTGCCCTACAGGTGAGCAGTTTATATAGAGCTGCCTGATCGGCTCCCTCAAGCCAATCAAGGCAAATTGGCATCACCCTGCACTCTGAACCTGTGAGAGACAGGAGACACAAGGTTGGAGAAAAACACACAGTCCAGCAGACATGTAACACCCCCACCCTTACAACTCCAAACAAGATGTTTGGTATGCCTAAAACTAAAAACGCAAGGTCAAAACATACGTGACAAAGCATCGGCCAAAACATTTTCCGACCCTTTTTTATGGCAGATCTTGAGGTTGTACTCCTGAACGATTAAAGCCCACCGCATAAGTCGCTGATTTTGATTGTACATCCTACAAAGGAAGACAAGTGGGTTATGGTCTGTGAAGACTGTTATGGGCTCCACACTCAAGCCAAGACAAACCTCATAATGCTGCAATGCCAAAAGCAATGCAAGCGTTTCTTTTTCAATAGTAGAATACCTACTTTGATGAAGGTTGAACTTCCTTGAGAAGTAACCTACAGGATGATCTATGCCATCTTTATCTTCCTGCAGCAGGACAGCTCCTACCCCAACTGCACTGGTATCTACCTCCAGTTTAAATGGCAGGTTGACATTTGGGGCGGAATCAATAAGTACAAGAAATCACTGGGAGAATACCAATAAGGTAAGGGCTAGATTAACACAGTGAAGTTGTATAACATGGTACAGTTGGAAGGTCTGGTTGGCCCTCTTGAAGGCCTATTTTAGATATTTTGAAGTGATGCTCTGTAAAGTTATAACTAGTGTTTTTCTTACCTGTAGTAGACAGATGTCATGTTGCTATGAGAAAATTTTAAACAATCCTCAGAGTAGGGGCAGATAGGCTAGCCAGATGCCTCAATCAATCCCTCCGAAAACTCTGATTAATTTATTTAAACAATTAAAACTACCCAAACTAAAAATCGTTCTTCCAGGATTGCCCTGTGTTTAGCTCATTTTCACTTCAACCCTTATCAACTTTTATTTCCCTGCTGAAGAAAATCCCCACAGAATGATGCTGCCTCCACCATGCTTTACAAGTTGTTCAAGGTGTGGTATTAGTTTTCTGCCACATAAAGCCATGTAGGGAAAAATGTAAAATGTTGGTCTCATCTGACAAGAGCACCTTCTTCCACATGTTTGCAATGTGTGTTTGTAACATTAGACTTTCAGATATCTGATTTTATGCTTATATATGTAAGAACAGGTGCACATATATGCTTATCATTCACTCTTCTGACCAAAACTGTTGAAAAGGCCCTAATCATTACATTAGATTGAGCTGAAAAAAAAGTTTTGATCCTGCGAGACATAAAAAAAAGTTATTTTAAATATATGCTCTTAATCTGCTAGTTTAGAATTTAGTAAGCTTTTGAGACGAATGCAAACTCATCTTTTCCTGCTTAAAATATTTTAGCATGTCGCAGACCTTGACATCTGCACATTCGTTGGTCAGCTCCTGATGACATCACAGGGGGCAACTTCTGTGGGGTGGTTGATGCTGAATCAGCCTGAATTAGACTAGGAGAGAGTGATGGAGTCAGAAGAAGAGAGTCAGCGAGTGATGGTCTGACAGACCAAGAAATACTCAGAATTACCAAGAAAAGAGCCCTCCCTCTGAGGTCTAAATTAAATTCCCAAAGAGAGATGACATCACAGTGTGATTTCAGACCAAAATAAGACACTTCTGAGCTGGTGAGGTGATTCAGGGGGCCCCAGCAGACGGACCAAAGTGGATCGCTTAGAGTTCATTGCTCCTTTTACTTTTCAAACCTTTCCTTCAAAGTGAGAACATGTCTTTAGAACTTAGTGATGAGGAACCATTACATTGTAATTGGGAGAGTGCGACAGACATCGACAATATCGAAAGCGATGAGCCAAGCTCTGACATTATTGAACAGCAAAACTCTGCACACACATGGAATTAATTCACACAATTTCTTAAAATACAAAAATGTATTAACAAAAATAAGTCAACTCAAAGTTAAACATATTTCAATCAACAAACTCTTCACCATGCTAAAACAATCCAACTAAACTACCAAGCAGAATTAAAGAATACCGAAGACTAATGGGCTATGTACAATATAAACTAGTTGATCAAAAATGGTTGAAAACCATGACCGAAAGAGTGATGCAACATTACGATGCAAAGTTTATGTTTGAGAACCAAGGATTATCTTGAAGAATCTGGAAGTGAAGTTAAGTTAGTCTGGGAACTAACTTAGGCAATAATTGGTATACCTTTAGACAACCATTCACAATGCAAGATCAGATAAAATATTATTTTAATAAAATAATATTTTAAAGAATGATTTGCTGAATAAAACCAAACGTCTGGATGACCAATTCTCAACGGTGTTTAATTAGCTGCCTTTATTTATTAAAATAATATTTAAAGAAATATAATTAAGGAAACAGTAAAATAATACTTAAGGAAATATTATTTTGAAAAAGAACCAAATCTTTCTGGAGAAATGGGCTTAATTGTGTTACCTGGTTGTCATGTTTAGTAAAATAATATTTAGGGAAATATTATTTTACTGGATTGAAAACTCACAACCTTTTTGGGTAAATGATCTTAGCAGGCGAGCATGTGTTCTTAGCTGTTAGCAGTTAAAGCTAACAAAAGAAGCATATAGCTTATCATCAGAATCAAACGCATACCTTTAAAATACCACTAATAAAAGGGGTTAAAATGCATAAGCATGGATGGCACGTTATGGCCGATCTTCTGTGTTTAAAATCACCCTTTAAATAAAGTTTTCTTAACTTTGAAAACAAACACAAACACAGAACACAAACTGAGCACATGTGCTTACAGCTAATCCACTAGCACTAAGATAGCTGAATTTCAACACAAACAAAACCAAACTTCATTCTTAGAGGGTCTTTTAACATGAATGGACTGTTTAAGGTCCTGCCACAACATCTAAATTAGACTGAAGTATGGACTTTGACTACATCACTCCAAAATCTTCGTTTATTTTTTTTAATGAGCAAAAAAACAAATTTTTATAGAAACATAATGACTATATTCAGTAATTTTACAATACTTACAAGATTTGAACAGTGCATATTTGCAGTTTTAAAAGATAACAATTGAGTATTGAGTAGCATTTGTTTTGCTACCCTGCGTCTTCAAAGACAGTCAACTAATTGTCAACCATAGTGAAAAAACTGAAGGAAATGAAAATAGCCTTGAGGTGCTGAAACCTGTGGTCATTTGAATGGTTAGTTGAGGATCAATGTTGATGCACAAGGTGATTAGAAAGTTCTTCAGAGTAATAGTTTATTAAAACCTAAAATCACTCACATGGGTGTCTACTTAAGGGCTGCACAATGTAAGGAAAATATTCTATCACCATATCACTATTGAATCCACATTTGACTAACTGGATCCGCTAACTCTCCAGTTAGCAGATCAGTTAGTCATATCCTCAACTCCAGCCTCTCTCTGGCAGGCTTTCTGACCATACGAGCAAACAGAAATTTAAAGGGGAGTGGCAAACGCAAAGGAGATGGACTAGTAGTACATGTGAACAACTGATGGTGTAATCACGGACATGTTACTGTGAAGTGTCACCTCTGCAATCCAGGTATTGAACTGTTAGCAGTAGGGCTTTATCCATATTATTTACCCAAAGAGTTCACCAGTGTTATTTTGGCAACAGTTAACATCCTACCATCAGCTGTTGCCGACACTGCATGTGATGCCAACAGCTCAGTTGTTGCTAAGCTACAGACACAACACCCCAATGAGTTTGTGGCAATGTCTGGTGATTTTAACCATGCTTCACTCTCTGCTACACTTACAACATTTCAACAGTTTGTCTACTGCTCTACCAGAGAAAAATGTTGGATTTGTTTAATGAATTGTCAAGGACTTATACATCTCTAAAGCAAGACCTCCTCTACGCAAATCAGATCATAATCTTTTTCTCTCATCTTCCACCTCAGCCATGGACCCTTCTGCTTCTACATGTTTGTCTTTAACAAAATCAGAAAATGCTGATGCTCCCTTTGCCTCCCTCTTCCACCTGCGTGCCTCAAGAAGTCAGGTGAAGAGACAACTCACACATCAGTCCTCAATGACTATAGACCTGTTGCCCTAACGTCCCACATTATGAAGGTCCTAGAGAGACTCCCGTTGGCCCATCTGAGTAAGCAAACGATAAACTATCAGGACCCCCTGTAGTTTGTTTATTGCTGTGAAATCGGAGGTGAAGATGCCATCATACACCTGCTTCAACAAACCCACTGTCATCTGGACAAAGCCATTAGCCCTGTGGAGATCATGTTCTTTGATTTCTCCAGTGCATTTAACACAATTCGAACTGATTTGCTTGGTCAGAAACTCCAGAAGACTCAGGCGGAGGCCTCAATGATCTCCTGGATCAAAGACTACCTGACAAACAGACCACAGTTTGTGAGACTGAAGGTTGTGTGTCTAATCCAGTAGTCAGTAGCACAGGAGCCCTACGGGGGACTGTACTCTCACCATTCCTTTTCACTCTGTACACCTCAGACTCCTGTCATCTGTAGAAATACTCAGATGATTCTGCAGTGGTGGTGTGGATCAGAGATGGACAAGAAGATGAGGACAGGGAACTGGTGGACCACTTTGTGGCATGGTATGGAAACAATCATCTCATCTTCAACATGAATAAAACAAAGAAGATCATTGTAGATTTTAGGAGAAACAGGAATAGTTCAAACACTATTTCCCTCATTGGAGAAGAAGTGGAGGTGGTGGACGAGTATAAATACCTCAGGGTTCACCTGGACAACAGATTGGAGTGGAGGTGCAAATGTGAAGCCATCTACAAGAAGGGACAGGGAAGCCTGTACTTCTTGAGGTAACTTACGACCTTTGGTGTTTGCAGGAAGATGCTGCATATGTTCTATAAGTCTGATGTGGAGAGTGTGATCTCTTCTGCATTCATCTGCTGGGGTAGCAGCATCAGAGCCAAGGATTTAAAAGAGGTTGGCTCTGTTGTGGGGACTCCTCTGGAGATCATTATGCAACAAAGGATTCTTCATAAAATCAAGAACATTATGGAGAACCCTGAGCATGAGACTGTTGTACAACAACAGAGTGTCTTTAGTCAGAGGCTTCTTCAGATCTGCTGTAAGACACACCACTACTGGAGATCCTTCTTGCCCACAGTCATCAGCATCTACAACAGCTCTTTCAAGAAACCTGCATAATATGAGCTACAACAACATTTAATTTCCCTTTGAGATTAATAAAGTATTTTTGAATTGAATTGTATACCAAGCTGTACCGTTTTAACCAATAGGAAAATTCAACTGCAGTAACCACCGTACAATCCTAAGAGGGCAGCACTAAGACACTTTTAGGAGAAATATTGCAGAATTAAACAAGTTTACATGAAATTTAAAAAATAGCACATAAACATAAAAATAGCAACCTTAAGGTCGAATTTATACAATTTATCTGCAAAAAAAAGTTGATCTAGGGTTTAGTTCCTCTTTAACCTTGGAAGTCGGAACTGGGAAGTCAAAATAATCTCGGAGTTATAGTTGCCAAGTTATTTTTTTGTTCGTATTGTTAGCAACTGTAACTGTAACCACTTTTGACATTGTTACAATGATGGGAAATATCATTGAAAGTTTAAATAAGGATAAAAATAATAACATTTTGCCCACTAAATAACATTATTCAGTGCAGCCAAAGCCTTTCTTGGGATACATTTTTAAATATCTGCACCCTAATGCTGTCAAACACTGCAACAGATAAATACTTAGGATGCTGCGAGTGAGGGTATGAGGTGAGAATGTTGGTGGTTTTAAGAGAGCATGGATGGCTGGAGTATTTTGTTGAAGAAGTTGGAGTGTGTGGGTGTAAACACAGGCCAAACTTCAGCCGCAGGCCTGTTTACTCCTGTTTATTTCTCATGCCATTTAAAGCAGGCATACAATCAGGTTTTTCTAAAATTTATTGGATCTGTTTTTCTTTAAGTTTAACATATTGCATAACATACCATCTATTCTGCTTCTACATGCTCTAAAATATTTCTAGTGATAACATAGTTTGTTACATGTCATAGTAGTTTGTACATTAGTTTATGTAAGCAGATTGTTGGGATCGAGGGCCGATTCCCTACATTGAGGCTCAGGAGACATTACACAAGACAAAATTGCTCATTGGATGTGACAAGTGTTCTCACCGAGCTGCAGAACGACGCCTGACATCCTCACACACCTCATCAAGTATTTAATGCAAACTATATTTCATGCATGGCTGTCTGTGTGTGCTGTACATCTATGAGTCTGCGGCTGTGTGTAAGTGCAAATGAACAGCTTTTGATGAAAGCAGCGCAATGACAGAAAATAGCCGTGCATCCTCTCACTCATACACACAGATGAGGCCTCTAGAGTTTAGTTGACTCTGTTGCCAAGGGCACTGAGCCTTTGTGGAGCAATGCATTGTGGGAATGCGGAAGACCATGAAGAGCACAGAATAGTGAGTAAATAGATGAAAGGCAGAAACTGCATGAAATCGTTTTTGGACAGAAAGAAAATATGCTGTAATTTCTCAACAGATAAATTTAATCTATGTCGTAGCTAAAATTGCTTAATTTATATCAGTAATCTTTCAAAACATTGCACTGAACCTATGTGGAAAACCTCTGCCTTGAGTGACATGTTTGACAGTTGGAGAACTTATGCTGAAGGACAGGAGAGTGTCGCAGCAGAAAGGTGACTAAACTCCAAATGACCCGCTGAAGAAAATGTCTTGAATCATCCACAGCTTCCACATTTATGTAAAAAAGGTAGTTAAAATTGAATCAGCAGTCTATGACATTGAGCTGTCCTTGTAAATACCTCATTAATGAAACCCAGAGGTTTCGAGTTTAAAGGGAAGAAGGAAGTGAAATGTCACAATGCGGCGAGGTTGATATTGCTTTATATTGATTGAAAACATACAGTTCTTAGAAAACAGCATGTTTTTATTGTGAAATAGATTTTGGATAACAATCAAAATCTGCATTTGTGTTGCATGTTTAATAAACAAAATAATCTAGAAACTGAAGGAAAAAAACTCCAGTTAGAAAGAAATTTAAGCCGCTGCCATGCTGGGGTTTTTTGGGTTTTATGTGATGAAAATGAAACACATTTTGTGGAACATCACTTCTTGCCAAGCGTTTGTGAAGGGCCCCACGTTTGTGCATTGAATGTGTATTGACATGAAGGTTGTAAAGTACATTACATAGTGTGCTACATTACCAATTAGATTAAGTTACTTTAGCTGTCATGTCACGTTTCTTTTTTCTTTTATTTTTCTTAACTTGACCGTCTTGGGCTGAATTTTCAGTGCTCTATGAGTGCCCCCTGGTGGTGAAAATGTTTTAGCTGAAACAAAGAAAAATTAAGCCAGAGCATCTGTATTGCATGTCAGTCAACAATTTCTTTGACATGTCCCAAAAATCTGTGGTAGCCTGGCTTAATTGGAGATCGATTGCGTATGCTAAAATTTCAGATGCATAGAAAGGTGCTGCAGCAATAAGCATTAAAAGAGCAAGTTTTTGGATTCCACTGAAATGCAAGGCGGGATCAAGTGTCCGAAACTGGACACGTAACTCTCGATATTAATGTAAATACAGTCATAGTTTGTGTGTGAATAACTCAAAGGGAGGAAAAAGCAGACACCAGACAGGAAGGATGGAAAATAAATAGGCTTTGATTATTAAGACAGAACCTACAACAAAGGGTATAAAAACTAAGTCAAAACCATATAAACAGAGCGATTGAGTCAAAACTGGTAAACAAAAGAGGCACACAGAAACAACAGGGAGTGATGAAGGATGCATGAAAAAGGAATAGACCAGAGAATGATTTAAACTGGGAGGTACATACAGCAGCATCTTAATAAAGTAGAATATCATTTAAAATGAATATATTTCAGGAGTTAAATTAAAAAACTATACCTCATAAATTACACGGACTCATTACACACCGAGTGACACATTTAAGAAAATGAAAATCCACACTCAATTTCTCAAAAAGTTAGGGTATTACTTGAAACGAATAAAAAACACAGAAATGTTACTCGCCAGAATCTGGTGAATGATCACTTATAAACTGGAGCTGTGTGGGAGCAGAAGATGAGGACAAAAGACTGAACAGAATGAAAACACAGAGCAGAACACTGATATCAGGTAAAGGACAAGAATATTCTTAAAAACCCAACAAACCGCAATAAAAAAACAAATGAGAAATGTAGGAAAGCACAACACAATAAAACACAAACCAAGAGAGGAATCTGACTATGCACAAAAACAAGGAACTTGACTTCGTTTTCACAAGCTCACAGCTTAGACATTAAATATAAATACATAAACTTCAGAGGAGATAAAAAAAATAAAAGAACAAATATGTACAGTACACAGATGTGTATTTGTACAAAGGTGACAAAACAAAACCAAAATTCTTTTAATTGGGACATATACTCATTTGTGACCGGTTCTGAGAATTTTTGGTGACGCAATACCGTTCTTTCCGATTTGTCTGATTTCAAAAAGCACACAATTGTTAGAACAACTCTCAGAAGGACAATGATAATATATTTGTATGTGATTGTATGTAAGCATGATCTATGGTCTGAAACATAAAAAAAAACCATGTTTTAGCCTTCAGGGGAAATATTTAAAATCTTTTCTCTAATATGTAGCAAAGATTTGTCATAAAGATCTCTCAGCTAGCAGGATGGTTCAGTTCATGTTCCTGATGTTGATAAATATTAGTGCATCTTTGGGTTTGTAGGTATGCTAATCTGCTAAAATGAACTATTCTAATGCTAGCTTTAAGCAACCATTTGGGGTTGAAGTCACATTAAATTTATATAGGTAGCTTTCTGAGTAAAAAGTAATGCTTTCAGCTGTTGTTGCACAGTTTGGAGGTTATAGGAAAACATCCGAGCTCTCAGGTAAGAGACAAAATATTTTTCAGGGTAAGCAGCATGTCTGGGTTTTATTTTGACTGAGTGATGCACTTTAATGTTGAGTTAAAATGAATCCCACAACAATAGAGATATAATCTGTGTCCAAATCAGCCCGCATTCCTTATTTACATTTTGTTTCCAGTTTTGGCTGTGTTTCTTATGCTGGTGTTCTTGTGGGAGTCACATTAGTTTCCCTACATATACAAATGTACATTGTAAATTTGTATATTCTGTAATGCAAAAACAGAACAAAAGAGCAAAGTGTACCGGAGTCAAATTCCTTGTTTGTATGTACGAACTTGGCAATAAAGCTGATTCTGATTCTGATTCTTATATTGTGTATATTCAGTCAAAAACATTCAGGCTCAGTGGTAGGTAGAAGTAGGGATAAAATGAAATGGCATCAAGCAACGACACCTTTCGATGCCATTTTCAGCAGGGAGAAGGCTTGTCTGTGAATTGTAGGGTTGATGGTTTGGACTATGAAGCCCACAGGGCTGTCAGTGTGAGATTGTATGCATCTGATAGAGGAAATGCATAAAGGCAGACAGGTGTTGTAATATTGAAGACAGACTACGAGATGGAAGTGACTGTGTGAAAAAACAGTTATTGTGGGTTTTATATGGGTGTTTTCTCCTCCCAGAACAGTCAATTAGTAAACTCCATAAGATGCTAAAATGATTGACTGCTAATGTTCAAAGATCCTCAGATTGCAACAGACTGTTGTTTCCTCATTGATGCATCTGGTATCATCTTATCAATAGGTTTTGTTGGTTATGTTGTAGTTTATATTGGGTGCTGTTTATTTTGTCCCTTCTCTGTTGCCATTTTGGTCGTTTCATACTTGACTTTTCATATTCGAGAAATAATGGAGATGTTTTTTACCAAATATGCAGAACCGCTTTGACATCCAATGATTTAAAGTAACTTTCTATAATCTACTCACTGTGCTGTGAGGAAATGACTCCATTAAATAATATTAAGCAGCAGGAGGTTACTGCCACAAATGTGATCAGAATTACG
Organism: Girardinichthys multiradiatus; assembly: GCF_021462225.1. Lineage (NCBI taxonomy): Eukaryota > Metazoa > Chordata > Actinopteri > Cyprinodontiformes > Goodeidae > Girardinichthys > Girardinichthys multiradiatus. The sequence goes on along the minus strand of NC_061798.1, from coordinate 41,213,632 downwards.
ATCAAAGGACATAGGGTATAGAATAAAACATTGAGAAAATTATTTTTTAATTGCATCTAATTACAGCCTTTTTGTGATTTTTATTTTATAAAAGCTATGGGTTTTGTGCAATAGATTCTGTGTTTCTTGAATGCTTTTCCTTCTGATACTTTTACTTTTATGTTTCAGATTCTTTCACAATATGCATTCTCTGTCTCCGTGTCTCTGTTACCTTTCATCGTCCCCTCTTTAGTTTGTCCTGCATGTTCCTTTAAGTTTAGCCTTGTTTGTCTACACCTTACCCTACTATCACCACAAACAAAGGTTGTTCATTCATGTAAACAATTTTGTGCATTAAGCTGTGGCTGATCTATCAGTTCTCTACCAGTTGTGTCACAAATATGACATGGTGGTTAAGTCTGGGTCTTTGATACTAGGGACCTGGGTTTGAATCCCGGTTGCAACAGGAAAGACATCTGGCATAAAAACTCTATTTGCAAGTTGTAATGACTTGCTGTGGTGACCCCTTCCTATAAAGATAGTGACAACAATAGCTTGTCTGATGTAATTGCTGATGTCTTTCCTTCCTGGATTTGCAGTAATACACACTTGTGTGCTTCATATCACCAAATTGCTAAAGCTTTTGCTTTTATTGAGGTGGATACACCTGCTGACGATCAGTTAATAAAGTGCATTTAATTAGCTTAACCTGATTGTTTCTTTCTCTCTCAAATAGTATAGGACCACCATGGGTGTACTTAGTTTTTGCCCACAGATTCACTATTTTGGCTTCATTTCTTGTTGACCAAATAATGACAGTGTGGAATCTGCTGTGTGAACACTTGGATTTCAATATTAAAAACTGGGCTCTTGCACATCCCAGCCAGAACCTCAATTTTAATGCACTTCAGACACACTAATCTGCATTCATCGCAACATTTCACATTACTACAGACTTTCATGCAAACACAGTGGGTGGAGGGGGGGGATTTGAGGAACAAATCTGATCTGGAACATGTAGGTAACCAGGTCCTCTGTATGGTATGACTGAAATGCTGTGACAGGACACTTGGGGAAAAAAAACCCCCAAAACCTCTTTGAAGCAAAACAGAATCATATTGTATGAGCAAAGATTTGGTTTCATCTCACTTATGCTGACTGAATAAAATTAGGTCTACCTGAAACAACCAGACAGAAATTCTTAGATGGCTGGGCCTAAATAAAAATTGCATTAATTTTAGTAGCTTCGTTAACAACAAACATAATAACAGTTTTAAACTCTAACAAACTATGTTGACCCTTTACCTCTTTTAGTCTTAATCCACAGCCCAAATGTGACAAGCATTTCTGATTGAACAAGCCTTCATTCAAGATAATTGTATTTTATAAACATGTTTTTTAATGGTCAAAAAATAGCAATTTCCACAAATAAACACTAAAATTTATTTCTGTTTCCTTTTAATAACCTCCATGTTATAATATTGCCTGAGAGTTTAGAACCAGGCATTAATATCATGTTCCTGGGGTGTTTGTGGATTTTCCCATACAGTCTTTTCCTCCTTTCTCCCGGTTCCCTGCCTAGGCTGTTAGGATCTCATATAAACAACATCTTAAAGGAATAGTTCAGATAGTTTTAAATGAGATTCTTTGAAGTTATTGTCAGTAATAGTAATGATAACTTCAAGGTCAGGTTATCATTTGTTCAGTGGTGTTGGAGATGATTAGTTTTTGTTTGTTTCTAGATCTCAAAGTTGTTCAGAGGTTATTCCAGAGGACTCCCGATCAGCTGATTCGGTAGATCATCTATAGGGAAACTATTACTGATTTTAAATTCACAGAACTTAATAAAATTTAAACTATCCGATGAGGAACATAGCTTTTTTGGTCAAATGAGATAAGGATTTAAAAACAACAATAAAACTACATATTGCCCTGAATAAACCACACAAAAGACCAGTTGGACATGGTAGTGGCAGTGCCATGCTGTTGGGGATTTCTTTAGCAGGGTAGCAGATCAGTTTTCAGTTTAAGTTGTTTTAAAGGTCTATAATTAGCTAAATGAGAGTGGGGATTGATTGGGTGTATCTTGCTATCTGCTAGCCTAACTGTCACCACAGTTAGGGTTTCTTCCCTTTCTCCATGGCAATATAACATCTTTCTACTACAGGTAATTGGGTTATTAGTTATAATAACTTTACAGAGCCATACTCTTACATATCCAAACAGTCTCATTTAAAGAGTCAGTACAGATCTCCTAATTGGTATGGTCCTACTAAACCTCAAGTCTATTTGTACCCAATAATACCCTCTTGAGTCTCATCTAAATCCTCCACCGGAGCATGCTTTAGATCCTCAGCTCAGTTCCTGGTTCAGACATGAGCTGCAATCTTCACCTAGGAAACTCACCCCATTCCATAGGAGTCCACCTCCATCCATCTTACTGTAGGTCACCTGCCTGGTAATCCTTGTTAACACACAACTACCATTTATCAGCAAACCTGTATAAGGAAGCACGAATAAGGTAGTTACCACAACTCATCTGTCTACTGCCTGCCTCGCAGCCCTTCCCCTGCTGCGGTAACCATCACAGCACAAGTACATTAAAATCAAAATACTTACCATCAAAATGAATTCCCCAGAGTTGTTCTAAGCTCATTCTCCTCCTCCTCAGATCATTACTCAAGAATTTTTATTCAAGCATTTTTCATTTGCACAAGAAACCTTACCTTAAACTTCCTACATGTCTTTGAGTGTGTTCCTGCATATGGATCACAAAACAAAAACTTCCACCATGGCAATTAAAATGACTGTTTAAATGCAGGATTGTTCTCCTAACCAAAGTGTAGAATTTCCACTGGCCTAAATGTTTCCAACTGAGCTGGATGTCAGCTTAAATGGCAAACATAATCAACCTCTGTAGGTGGTCTTATGAGTCACATGTCAGACACTTCCTTTTGCTTTAATTCAGTCCTCATCAACGCTGCTGATTCTTCCTGATTTTGTACTACAAGGTTTTGTTAATTAATTATTTAAATGATTGTTCTTTATTTTACCCTTAGCATTTTTACAACTTATTGGAAGCATATGTTTCCTAACTTTCAGGCTCTCATATCTGGAATAAACTCTCCTGTCATTATGACAGCTGACAACAGTGAGAAACACATTGAAGAAAAAGGTGGTGACATTTTGACTTGTTTTTTGGATCGATGACCCAACATTGTTCAACAGTGACGGTGAAGCAGAGAGCAGGGTAGGAGGACCTGGAGCCCGTTCATTTATCATTATCAGTTACATCGGCGCTTTTCATGTGGTGACAAGCCAAAATATCTGCTGTGAATGGGTCTATTGAATCTGGCAAGCAGCTGCTGAACCATGTTGTTAAACTCTCATATCTTTTCCTCTGTTGCTGGAACACTCTCAGCCTCTCCGACAGATGTCAGTGTGGGAGGCTGATGCTTCTCAGCAAGTCGACCCTTGTTATTTATGCAAATGAAGCAAAGACAAAGGCTTGAAAACTGTTTGTATAAAGGATTAGTTTAAAGACTCAGACAACTAAAATCCTGTCATCCTCTTTACTGGATATTGTAGGTGGTAGCAGCCACCCAGTTATGGCTTAATGCTGACAGTATAACACAGACACAAACTGATTTCACTCATCAAAGCTGTTAATGCTGAAAAGTTAAGTAGTTTCATATCTACACATCGGGTAAGAGGATTTTGTGTAGATCAAATCAAAAGAAAATCAAATGAGACACATTCTGACAGAAAAAAATGTGCATTTAACAAGTTAGATTAGATTTTTTGATGTGCAGTCACTGCTAAAAGAAGCTCGTAGAAACAGAAGTTCTTACTGGCAAGTTAGGCAAACAGCTAGGTAGAGAGGGAGAAAAGGTGATTCTTGACATCTTAAAACTCCAAATCCCACAAGGTTTGAGAGGAAAAAAGTATCTGCTCAGAAGCTCAAAGCATTAAGCTCACTTGAAACCTGCCACTGCCCAAGTGAACAAGCCAAAAATGTCAGTCGAGATAAAGATAGAGCTTTGCCCATGATGGTACTGGCAGCATCATGTGGTGGGGCTGTTTCAGTGCCTATTGCTCTGGTGGATAGCACAAAACTGATAGAATAATGAAGAATGGCTAAATTCTTCACCAAGGTCCTAAAACACACGTCACAGGTTATGGATAAAGCAGGCTAAATGGATGAAGAAGGTTAAAAGTAAGCTTTGAAAAGCAGCGGCCCTAACCCTAAATAACTTTTGTGGACAGTACAAAAAAGTCAAGTCTGTCTCAGGAACTCAATAAAATTAAATTAATTCTACTAATTCTGTCAAGAAGAGCAGTCAAATATTCACTTAGAATTTAGAAAATATTTATTGATGGTGTTAAAGGCCCAACCTTTAACCCTTAAGGAATAGGGGCCAGTAGTGAGTAATACTTTGTGTGTTCATGTAGAGGAAAAAGAGTTCATGCTGAGTTAGTCTTAGATTGAGTTTAATGGTGGTTGTGACCAGAGAGCAAACGTTAAGCTCCCAGCCAGCATAGAAAATAACCAAAAGTCTCTCAACTACTGTTAAGACACAGCAGTTTTGTTAGACAATGTAATCATGGCTACAAAAGCATGTGGCTTAGATGCAATGTGCTTAGAAACATCAAGGAATATATTAACAGTGAATGTTCGTACAGTATGTATATATTCAAGCCTGTGTGTATAATTTTGAAAAGCGTCTGATTCCGTTGACCAGCCGATTTCTCTGTGTTATCTCTATTTCGGACCTGAGTGGATAAGAAGAAACGCCAAAATAAATTCAAGCTTGCGGACCCAATTCTTGTTCTTAAAAAAAAAATCATTGAAATTGAATCCTGTAAAAACTTTTCACTCTGGAAAAAGAACAGTTCAAATACGTAAGTCATCAAAAGTCCAAAATTTGTATGTGACATAGTAAGAACCTCTTGGTAAGAACCACAACTCACAAATTCTCCATACCTTGGCAAGGAAATGATACAATATTGTCTCTATGATAAAGTGAGAAGGATCTGGCACAGATTGAGAGCTCCCCACCGTTACAGTCAACATGAAGAGCCTCAAACACCTTGGACAGTTCCTGCACTGCTGGCAGCCCCACAATCAGCACCGCGGACAGAGACATGGAGCTACAAATGCGCAAAGCGAAGAAAAATCAAAACGATCCGCAGCTTTTAAGCTTTCCCAGCAACATTAGTGTGAAACTTGTTTTTGAAAAATTAGAGTGGGTGTTGGGAAGTTGGAAACCTCAATTGGAAATTCATAGCCAGCTCCAGGAGCCAGTGGGAAACATGTATCAGGCCCAGTGGTAAATTTCCTTTTCTACACAAAAGAAATGCTTTGTGCTCCTTGCCTCCTGTTGGGCCGCCCAGTTTGGCCTTTTCTCCTAGTGTGAGACTAATTCAATACAATTTTGTACAAGGATTTTTCTTGTACACTGAACTTACAGGCTTTTTCCTGGCCATGTCACGCTCTAAAAAGCGAGGCAGTGATGGTTAAAAAGCAGCAAAGCTCACCCCAACAGAAAACATGACTCCACTTTGGAACATCTTTGTGGTCACAGCTCCATAATTCATGGCTCGGGTAATATTGCTAAATGTTTGAAGCATGTTTACTCAGCTGAAAAACCTGTTTTACACTGACAAGGGTTGAAATGAAGTACTATCTCAATTTTATGTTCAAACTAGGGAAAAATGACTTAAAAAGGGAGTTTTGGATGCAGTTCTTTAAAAACAAAATAACTCTAATGAGTTTCCTAAGTGGATCATGCTGGTTTTTATTCATTATTTGTGTTATCTTACTAAAATACATGTTACACGTTGTTTTTATCTGTTGTCTTTAATATATAAGGTTTCTTAAATATAAAACAACATAAAAGTACAGCATTACTATCCACATTGCAAAAAAAGGCATTTTAGATGTAAGAAAAAATTACTCATCTTGTGAGAGCGCAGAGCAGAGACCTTCGACATCCTATATAAATAAAATTTCAGAACCCATTTTAACATTTCAATTACGAGCATTGTGTTATGAAAATAAAAACTAATAATCAAACTAATAATACAAAATTCAGCCTGGTCTTTGATTATTTTGACACTTAATATTAAACGGCTGAAATAACAGGAAGACCTAACTAAAACATGGAGCCTCAGTCTCAACCATGTAATTTAGCCACATCCATCTTCCCATTAAATTCCTCCAGTTTCCCCACCGCATCATTCTGCCATTACCATGTTTTTTACAATAAAGAGAAGTATTAAACTTTCCAGTGAACAAAGGTTAATACTATCAGTTTAAATATTTGCCACTTGTTGATGAAACCCATCATGGCTTTGTACAAGTTGACTCCAGCTGGCTCCATTGGGTAAAAAAGACCAGAAACTACAAATAATGTTAAACTGCACATTTAAACATTAACAAATATTGTTAATTGCAGACATTAATAATTTTATTTTTATTTTTTTCCCTACTTCATAAACACTGAAATTGAACAACTGCTGAAAAATACATCTTCATGGACCAGATCCTCGTTTTCTGTAAAGAAACCTGTTTTCCAGTGACTTGCACAACTGATTAGGCTGTACAAGGACAGAACATCAACATGTCTACCCAGTGTTATTATGTTGACTGTGTTGCTATACAGCAAAGCAACACTTTATAGTTTTTATTTTACCAAATGGCTCTATACTTGCTCTAATTAAGACAAGAGAAGCAAAAACATACTGTTATGGATAACCTTTTTTATCTGTATTAGAAAGAACCCGATGCCTTAAAACAATTCTACAGATATCGTATCATGTATGGATTTTATTTTCTTGGTAACAGTATCAAGTTTAAAAATAAAATCACACTAATACAAAGTCCACGAGCTCTCCCAGTTAGTCTGATAATTATAAACTGAATAAATCCTAAAACATATAAAACTCTCCTGCTGTGGCAGCCACTTCAACCATTCTGCATACTGAGGTGAGTGAATCCTCATTACTGCACACAAAGTGTCTGCATAGAGTAGCATGAGATAAGAAAATGTAGAACTTAAAAAATATAGCACTTGCATTAGTTTTGTATAGTAATAGTGGTGACTACCTGCAGTATATGTGGCCACAGCATCCCTATGCCACAGGATTATTTGAAATGTCCAAAAAAGCTATGGCAACCTGTCTTAGCTAGAGGCCACAGCACACATTGGTATCAGATGTGAAAGAAGTGTCAGGTTCATGCACATTATTATGACGGGGTGATAAAGGTCACAGCAACCATACCAGTAACTTTTAGCAAACCTACACAGGATGTTGCTCTGACCTTCACAAAGCCCATCTAATGTCCTTATCTTTCTAACTGGTTGCAGGCTCGCCTAGGCTGGGTATTTACGCAAAAATGCATAACATGAAATGTTTTTACTAAAGCATAATATATTGGTGATTTATTTCTTATTATAAGAATATTTTTAAGGATGTCTCAGGTTTGTTGAACAAATGCACATCAGGACAACATCCTCCACATCTGACTGACAGCTCACACCATTAGCAGCCAATAACTTAACCTTATAGAATCTTCCTAAATCTACCTTTACTCCAGTTTACCAATAAATAATAGAAGTCACCCAACACCATAGAAAAATAAGTTAAATTAAAACGTATCAATAAAAACCACCAAAAGTTGATGCAACTGGCACAAATACACTCAAACAAGACTTATAAACAGAAATGAGACATGAAACAACTATAAAGAGATGCAAATTGGCTCAAATGAGACACAAACAGCATTAATTACACCCAAAATGTATAATGAGGCATAAAATGACCTAAATGAGACTCAGAACTATAATAGGACACAAAAAGAGACTTGAATTTAGAGAAACGATACAGACAGATGTAAAACATTCAAAAAGTAACACATGGAGCATAAAAAGAGCAGATTCGGATGGTCTGAAGCCTGGTTTGTGGTTATTTTGTGTCACAGCGGGTTGGGGTGTCTTTTTTGAGTACGGGCATAAATATGCCTGAAGGTATGCTGTTTAACAATCTACCCTTGACTCCAGCATGGATAAATTAAGTAAGCTTTGAAGAGGCAACAACTGAACCCTGTTTAATCAGTCTCTTGGGTCTCGCTTTAAAAGAAGATCAATCCCCATAGACCCGTTTGTTAAAAGACCTAACTTTACAGCATAAATAAAAGTGTTTACATGCTGGTTGCAAACCTGTTTCAATCTCTAAAGACACCTTTTTATTTCTATCTGATCAATATAAACTCTTCTAAATCTTTAAGTTGTGCAAAAGTGAAAGTGTAGCATCTTTTAGAGACAGTTTAGTGCATGGCATTGATGGAGTGGACTTTTTAGTGAAGCCGCCTTAGTCCATGCTGTTAAGTCACTCCAAGATTCACAGTGACCATTTCGTCCTAGCACTGTTCCTAAGTTATGCTTGATCAACACCTCTACAACGTTACAGTGGAAAAACTGTTTTGTGGAAAGAGTGTTTTGTAAACCGTCCAACATATGGTTTGCATAATAATCCAGATGAGCTAATACCTACAAGTCTGTCTTCCTAAAGTAGCTTTGTAATTGAATGTGAAGCCTGGTGGTAGCATCATGTTATGGGGATACTTTTGTTAGCAAAGACAGGGACGCAGTGCAGGTAGCAGTTAGAGTTGCATAAGCCCAGAGTGAAGGTTCACCTTCCAGAAGGACAACATTCGTAAACTTATAGCCAGAGCTACAACAGAACGATTGGGAACAAACCTTATTCAGGTGTTAGAATAGCCCAGTTAAAGTCCAGACCCAAATCCAAATGAGAATTTGTGGTGAAACTTGAAAAATAACTTTTCATAGAAGCTCTCCATTGAATCTGACTGAGCTTGGGCTATTTTTCAAAGAATGGGGAAGATTTTAGTCTCTAGTTGCACAAAATTGGTACATACAGAATCTAAAAGGGTGCAACAAAATGGGGCTCTAGAAATGACTGATTTAGAGGGGCTGAATGTCAATGCACAGCACATTTCTTAGATTTAGTTTAAAAATAAAATAAGATCATTTCATTCCTCTTTAACTGTTATTAACTTCTTCACAACTTTGTGTTGGTCTGTCACCTAAAATCCTAATACAATACACTAAAGTTTATGGTAATAATGTAACAAAATACAGAAAGGTTCAATAAATTTGTTGACAACTAAAAGTTGTGCAGGCTTGTTAAACCCAGAGTTAATCTTTAATATTTTGGATTTTGGTTTAAGGCCCCTTAAAAACAAAATTAATCTCAGGTGTTTCTCCTCTTTCCTCTCTTACTCTGGAAAGATTACCTTAAAATTATTTTTTTCTGGACTATAACTTATTTTGAAGATTTTCTTACAGTGCGAGCAGATGACAAAAGCATTTCTCAGGGCAATAATGTAAATCGAGCTCAGAAGTGATTAAACTGTTTGTTATTTGCAGGTCCCTGATAAGTTCTATCAAGTTTATGTCCATTCGAAGCAATATTTACAGCAATAAACAATGACATTACTTTCCACAATAAATAAAGGACTAACAGGATACCTTTTTTATTGGATGCTTCTTTCCATAAATAACACATCAGCAGCACAGTACACAGTGAAACCTCTAGAATGCCAGGACATGTAATCTCTCATTTTAGTCACACACACATGCAGGAGCTGGCCTAGTTAGTCTGGCATGGTACATCTATGGTTGATGGGGAGGTGGCGGGTGGCAAAAGGACGTTGCCCAGCGGCGAGCACTTCCCTCCTGGGTAGGGCTGAGTGCTTCCCTCTCTCATGCCTGGAGCTTCATCATTAATAGACGAGACAAAATAAAACAAACACAACAAAACGGCGTGAAGTCTGAGTGCTGCGGTTCTCACATATACGGGCGCTCAAACACAGAGAGGCCAACAGAGATGAATACCGAGCAAAGTTTGTCTAAGTCCTTGTTTCTGCCTCTCAGCATCCCTCAGTAAGCAGCATTCAAGTGGAAAGCCTATATTAGAAAAAATAATGCTGCACCACAATTTGTAAATGGCAAGACGGGACATTAATGCTGTGATTAGCAAAGTTATTAAAGCTAAATTCACCCTAAATGTTTGGCATCTATTCTCATGCCCGGAAGTACTCTGATTATCATACAGCTGTTAGCATAACTGTGGCCTGGTGGAGCTGTTTATGTGTGCAAGTGAGAGACAGGGACTAGTTGTCATCAATCAAACGATAGCTTTCCACTCAGTGCTCATATATGATTTATAGCTGACTATCAGAGAGGCCATGATGCTTTTGTTGCTCAAACTGAGCTGAGTGACAGATTGCATTGTCAAACATCATCTGTCAGCATTTACTAAACCCAGCAGAAAGCCCACCATCAAAGCAGGGAAAATGTTGGATATCCTGGGCAGTTACAGGGATGTAAGGCAAGACTTTGCAAGAGAGTCAAAGAAATATGGGCTAAAATATGGTGCTTGAGATAACAAATTATCTTAAAACCTCACCTTGTAAATCAAGGTGGCCATCACAGTCCCTCTAAAGATACCCTTTCAACATTTTTAAAGCACAGCCATGAGCTTCAATGTGTTTTACTGGGATGTTATGGGAGAAACCAACATGAATTATTGTGCAGTTGCAATGTTCAAGTAAAATGATACGTTGCTTTTTATTTTTTGACAAGTAAAAATCTGCTCTGTCTTGCATTCATATGTATTTAGCCCCTTTGATTTAATACTAACACTATTATTTGCAAGTCCTTTCGTGTAACTCTTGGTAAAAACATCTTAAGGCGGACATTTTTGCCCATTCAAAACAGCTCAAGCTCAGTCTGATTGGATGGAGAGATTTTGTAAACATGTGTTTTCAAGTCTTGCCACAGTCTTGTAATTGGATGTATATCTGTGCTTTGACTATGCTGTTCAAACACATGAAAGTGTTGATGTAAGGAATTTCACTTTATCACTGTTTTTATGGTTGGTTTTTGCAGCCTCTAAGGGATTTCCTTTTAGGCCTGTATTTAGTTCCATCTGTCTTTCTCCAACTCTGACCAGATTTTATTTTCCATGCTGTCACCACTGTGTGTCACAGTTGGGATTATTGTTTAAGGTGATGGGCAATATTAGTTTTCCTCCATGCATACAGGCCAAAAAGTTAAATTTTGTTCTCATCTTCCACACACTGCTACATCCCCTACATGTCTTGTTGTAAATTACACTCTGATATATCTTCTGCAACACCTTGTTGAATTCCAGATTTTTTGGAATGCACAATAGGTTCTCCCACCTGAGCTGTGGAGCTCTGCAGCTCCTCCTGACTTTCCATTGCCCTCTTGGCTGCTTCTCTGATCAGTGCGCTTGTGTCCCAGTATGTCAGTTGAGGCCATGTCTTGGTAGGTTCAATATTTCAATAATGAATTGAAGCAGTGCTCTGGGAAATGTTCAAAGTTTGTGATTTTTAATATTCTAACACTGCTTTAAACATCTCTTCAACCTTATCTCTCAACCTGTTTTAACTAATTGAGTGACTGAAAACAATTACTTTTATTTAGGGATATCAGACTAAAGGGTCTGAATACAAATGAATGTCACACTACTCTGATTTTTATGAATTTGAAAAAACTTACATCATTTCCTTAAACTTTACAGTTGTGCACTATTTTGTGTTGGCCTGTCACACAGAATCTAGTAAAATACATTAATGTTTGTGGTTGTAATGTGATATATTTTTCAAATATGATGTGAACACTTTGAAAACACACTTCTTAGGTCAAGAAAGACAACATTTACCTTCAGTAAGTCAAACAGGATCCATGAAATTAGAGGTCAATGTGTTATTGCTGTATAACACAAATTTGTTATCCCATCAGGAGTTGCCTTTTCTCGCTCTCTGCTGCCTAATAGGTCAGTTAATGTAAAAGTGTACGTGGGTGAAAATTGTTTGAGATACAGTGTGTTAAATTCACAAACTATCCATTTCAGAATGTGTCCTCTATGAAAAAAGAACAGATTCCTGCTTCATTTGTCTGGAATTAGTTTTTTTCTGTGCCGCTGTGCAAAATAAAGTTGCGTGAATAGCTGAGTCTGTTAGGATTTGTAGGTGTTTTTGGGTTTTGTTGGTCTGTTTCACAGTTAAGGTTTTGAATTGTTCTCCTGGTTATGCTTTCGTTTCATGTTTTTCTAGTTGTATTTCTATTAGTTTGTATCCTAGCATTTCCGTTCTGCTCAAGCCACGTTTCGTCCTGTCAGTCAACTTTATGCGGTTCACCTGCACCTAGTTAATCTGTCTTCCTGTTTCACCTGTTCACACTCCATAATTACACACCTGTTCTGTCATTCGGCGAGGAAACATTGTCTCGATCCTGCTCATGTCTTGTTTTTTGGATCATGCCATGCTTGTCTTGCCTGCTCATTTATTGTTTTGTTCCTGCCTCTTCCTATGAGGGAGTTTTTTGTTTATTAAATCCTTTTTCACTTACCGTCATGCTACCTGCTAGTCTGCATTTGGGGTTCCTTCGTTGCACTGAGCCTGACAGAGTCTGAATGTTCTGTTTGCAAGCGGTGAGAATTATTTCTTCTGTACAGCTGGAGGTTGACAGATTTACGAGTTACAGAGGACTTTTAGAGGACACACATTTTATTGTTTTAAGCTTCTGTCCAAGACATCAGTGACACAGCTGCTGTTGAGTAGATGCTATAAATGTCAGCAGAGTTCATTTGCTTAATCTACAGTGTACTTTAACCTCAGTGGTGATGCAACATACCAGGGCTAAAATAAATGTTGAAAGCTCCTGACATTAAGCCAATACGGGATAAAGATTCAGGGCAGATACTGTTGAAATGCACCTTAAGGAGACTTTATGCTAACAGTCAACAGCAATATCATGGGACTAATGTTATGTGTTCAGACAATTCATTTTCCAAATTCAATTTGTCCTGTTCAGGATAGCGTGGGGTTGGAGCCCCTGCTATCTGTCACCAGGCGAGAGGCAGGCTACATCCCAGACAGCTCTGCAGTTCTTCACTGGGCCAACACGGAGACAAACAACTGTGCACGCAAACAGTCACTGCCAAGGTCATTTTATTTGCATCACTCAGCCATTATTTTGTTTGCAGCATTGTATTGTTATTTTATTAGAAGAGCTTTGATTTGTTTTCATGGTAATGTAAATATTTAAGATTCTGTCACACTGTTTCTTATCTTGCCTCATACACTCAACAGCTGCTTCAAAATGTACATCTGTTTAATTGCTTGTTAACACAAAGAGTGAATCTGATCTTCTGAATGTTTCACACATGATCATCTCTCGGGTTTGCAGAGAATGGTTTGGAAAAAGGAAAATGTCCAATGTCCAGGATTTGTGTAAACAAATAAATGTCTTGTTGATGTCAGTGGAATGGGCTGACTGGTTTGAGATGACTGAGACACAACAGCAGCTCATTTGACCACTCATAGCCAAGCTATACACAGAATACCATTTGTGAATGCTCAACCTTAAAGCAGATGAGCCACCTCAGCAGAAAACCACACCGGTTGCCATTCTTGTCAGCTTAGAACAGGAAACTGTTGCTACAGTTGGCTCTGGTTCACTATAATTAGTCAAGATTGAAAATGTGACCCTACCTTCATGTGATAGGGTCAGAATTTGGTCTAAGCAACATGAAAGCATGACTTCATCCTGCCTTGTATCAACTGTCCAGTCTGGTAGTAGTAGTGTAATATTGTGGAGGATATTTTCCTGGCACACTTTGAGCTCCTTAGTACCAAGTGAGCACAATTTAAATGCAGCAGCCTACGTGAATGGTGTTGCCGACCATCCCTATCTCTTTATGAACACAATGAATGCACCATGTCACAAAGCTCGAGACGTCTGCCTGGCGGAGCATGACAGGAAGTAAAATCATGTGGTTATTTCTGCAACATTTGAGCAGCACTAGAATAACTTTTGTTGCAATGGGGCAAATGTGCAGTATAAATGGTATTTTTAGAGTTCCACAATCATGCTTCAGATGTCCAAAAATTTGGTTGCAGCCTGGCTTAATTGGACATCTCGTTGCAGCTGTATTACATAGATAGAAATTCGATTCTGGATGGCTTATCTAAATCTGTGTATATGCCTGTGCCACTGAAGAAAAAGACAGATTAACAAAAGTGTGATGGGGTTGTTAGTTTTGATTTAATTTATAATGATGGATTAACATCTATGGGGCCTCTGTTGACATTCCAAGTGCAGAAAAGATGTTCTAAAATGACACAGAGTCATTTTAGAAAAAAGACAATACAGGATGGAAGAGAAAGAAAGGAGAAAAGAACGGCAAGAAGAAGGCTGGCTTCAAACTCCGCCAGCCAACCTCTCTGTCCTCTGGGTGTATTTTTAAGAAATCATTTGGAAAGTAACCTACAATTTAAGATTTACAACCAAAGGGACAGAAGTGAGGTGATGCCTGCAAAGTGCTTGATAGGGTAATCCCTACACTTGTCTGCCGTAGGAACTCCATCTGCCAGAACTGAAAAGAATGCTGCAAAAATGCTTAGAAACTGCAAAAGAATTTAACTCATAAGAGCTGCAATCTGAGTGTATCTATGTAGAGCAAATTCAGTCTCTAGAGAGCTTTTAAAGACCCAAATAATCTGTTTCTACTGTTGCTGCTAACATCTGATATCTTAAAGTGGTCTTGATCAACAATGGGCTTGATCCAGTCCTTACAGATAACCATGATAAAATAAGGAAATTGGAAAAGGGGAGGACAAAAGAAGTGTCAGCTTTACAGCAGAGAAATGGAGGAGAATAATTGATCATGTCATGACTCTAAAATCCTCCACCCCAAAAAAACAAGACCTGACAATAGAACTAAGAGAAGGAACATCCTCTAGAGGATGAACTATGCCAAGTTTTCAGCAAGTTACTTGTTGAATAACCTTGTTGCAGCTAAAATGCTATTTTATTCACTGTAAACTGAGCTTGTTGGTATTTTTAATAACTTACAAAGCGTTAAAAGGTTGCTCTTAAGTTTAAGATTTATTCAACAGACTGGCTCAACACAGACAAATCCATCCATCCATCCATCCATCCATCCATCCATCCATCCATCCATCCATCCATCCATCCATCCATTTTTGTGTTTTTTCTTTGTAGTTTGGCTGTTTTTGAAAGTTTATATTTAAAACCTGAATACAGCAGAAATATCTGCTACAAATGGATGTGAACTTTTCCTCTCATGTGAGGACACAGTAAACTTCACTGGAAAAATTAGGTACGTTTTAAATGAAAAATGCATGGGAACTCTGTACAGTGCTATATACGTGTTTTAGATAAATTGTTGATGATATGATAAACAGCTTCTAAAACAGTTATTTTTCTTGTTCTAAATGGTTCATCGTAAGATGACCATTGCACACCTGACAGTTTCAGAGATGGAGTGGTGCTGTAAACAGACAGATATTGAAAGCTACACCAGAAAGATACTGTGTATATGCAGCTGCACTGTCAATCAAACATCAGCTGTCAACATCTACCAAAGCCTGCAAAAAGTCCACCATCTCACCAGTGAAAGGAGCTACTTCGACGCCGTTGACAAAAGTCTTCTTCACTTTATATTAGCTCTAAAGGCTGAATCAGAATCAAAAGTGACTGTCTGTCCCAGCCTCCTTTCTCTAGATGGTTTTGACAGTAAATTGCTGTCAATACTCATTAAAATCAGTGTGATTGGGCACCACCACCCCGCACGCACTGAGCTGAGAAGACGAGAAAAAACTGCAACATTTTCTCTGCTTATCCTCAAACTCAAAAACATAAAAGGAATAAATGGGAAAGCATTTTCACACTGAAACACACTCACTCACTCTCACACAAAGTGGTTGCTGGCCGCTGGAGGCTGAGAATAGATGTTCCAACTTGGATACAGTTGCTGTAACTATTATTTCTACTCTCTTTCGACTCTGTTCTGCCCTGGTTCATGTTACACCTATCTCGTCTTCTCTCCGTACTCCTCTGCTACTGCTCTCTCATTTCTCTCTATTCATCTCCTCTCTCTTCTTCCTCCCCTTTCCTCTCCTATGACTAGGCTCAACTCACTCCAGTATTTTTAGTATTTGTGAGTAGGCGTTGCCAGGTCCTTATGAATTTTCATAGGTTTATTTGGTGTGTAGGCTGCCACGCTGCTATATATCTCTCCCTCTTTTTCAAGCCATCTCCAGCATAGGCACACAGACAATCACAGCAGTTTAGCAATACAAGACTGCACACACATACGCAGAAGCACACGTGTTAAGTGTGTAGGCTGGCTTCTAGTTAATGAGGATGTTTGGAGTCCTGGGAAGAGCCAACAGCCTACAGCTAGCCTGTCAAAGCCAGTGCTATCACCCTCTCTGTCCTCCATCATCCACTTCTCTCCAACTTACTTGTCTTGTTTTCCTTCTGACTCCTCTTGAGCTGCAGGGTTGCTCAGATGGAGACACTCTTGATCCAGGAAATTAATTATCTTCATTTATCTGCTTCATCTCACACCCCTAGAGTATGGCTGTATGTGGTCAAGCGCCTGATTGCATGTTCACGTCTATTTGTGTGTGCATCCATGGAATTAAGTCGACCTATCTGTGGGAATAGGCGGCTGTGTTTATGAGTATGTTATGTGTTGTAAGTTCCTGAGGGGGTACATGTATTCTTCTCCAATGTGTAATGGTAATTGCATTACAGCTCGACATGTGGGGCAGCTCAATTCTATTAATTAAATAAGAGGTAAAGGCTTGTGTCGAAGTGTGTGTTGTTACTCTGTCCATTAGATACGAGCAGATGGATCACGTCAGAAAGAATTAGGCCGCTGTGGTCCTTACGCCTTGTCTCTGAGGAAGCAACATGCACACCTATACACTTGTACACATAACCACATACTGGTACAGCCCAGTGTGGACACTCTGTGGTACGTTCAAGGTAGGTTTCCATTTTATGTGAAACAAAAAGTGTCAATGTGGTCCTCATATCTTTGTTCTCCTCTCTCCTCCTTCCCTTCTGGCTGCAGCGGGTCTATGGCTTGTAACAGATCCTCCAGCCTCAGTGTGCGCAGATTTTTTTGCATCATGCATAAAAGTGGGTGTCTATGTGCGACTCTCTGCTCCTCTCTCCCATCCCACTTCAGCCCAGATTAGAGCGTCCGTCTCCTGAGGGAGACAAAAATATAAAAATAAAGCTTTTTTACCAGAACACTGATCTAAACACACACGCGTATACACGTATCGTGTGCACAAACACAGGCAGCATTATGAAAGATGACGGAGAGAGGCGCAGAGAGAGCCCTTGTAGAGCAGATTCCCAAAAAGCTCTCGTCTCTGAACAATTACTGTAGAGATGGAAAGAGAGCCATGTAGTACTGAGCAAAAGTCTTGGGTCGTCCCTTATTTATTTTTATTGAGCATCCAAGAAGCCAAAGTTTTGTGTAAAACTAAATGCACAACCTTAAATACACAACCTGCCTGCCTGTATTAAAACGTTCTTGAGTAGCAGTTCTTTTGTCCTTTTGAACATCTTCCAAAGTTTTTGTTTGGACGTTTGACATTTTTCACAAATTTCGAATGTGATCCTTGACCATTTTCAGAGACATGTCTTTGCTGTTTGTTGTTAACCATTGGGCATTAACCTATGATTCATGCAGGCATTAAAAGGCTCAAACTCAAGGGACAACATTGTGGGTACTGATAACATACAACACAGCAAATAAACAGTTTTATTTTAATTTGGATGTGCTTTTCTATGAGCCTGTCACCTACATTATCTGTTTCTTTTGTTGAAACTATGATCATTCCCAAAGACATCACTATTTAACAGACATAAAATGTTTAAGACCAACACTTGGTATACTGTCGATAAACAACTGAAGGATCATGCCTCCTAGGCTCTGTACTGTATATTGAGAGATAGGCTCCAAGCCTTATGGCATGCTATCAGAAGTGTTTACAAATAAATTAACAAACCCTTTTGTGTTGCCAAGTTTTAGAATAACTTGACATCCTTTTAAAGTTTATTTAAATCAGTGATTCTATTTGGTATGAGGTGTTTTCCCAATATGACATTAAAAAAATTAAAAAAGCTAGATACCTAGCAAGATAGCTTAAAGGATATTTAGCAAGTTATTTGACAAGCAAAATAGCCAAAAATGTATGAAACACTCTAGCTGGAAAGATAGGTTAAAAGTTATTAAGATAAATACGATGAAGATAATTTCAACTTAATGAACAATAAGGATGAATTGAACTGAACAAAACGAATTAGTGGCCAAAATTGCTAAAAAAATATAAATTAGCAACCGTGATCATTAAAAAGCCTCTTTTGCACAATAGCTGGGATGACAGAAAAAACCTAATTTGCAAGTTATCTAGCTCAAAGATTTTAGCAAGTAAAAAGATATTACAATAAATACTTAATTTAGCAACCTATTTAGAAAGTATGGTGACTAAGGAAAATGTGGTTTAGCGAGCTAGCTAGCTAGCTAAACAGTTTCAATTTATTAGCATGTTTAAATTTTATTGATGCTAGGATAGATAGATAGATAGATAGATAGATAGATAGATAGATAGATAGATAGATAGATAGATAGATAGATAGATAGATAGATAGATAGATAGATAGATAGATAGATAATCAACAAGACTCAAACAAGTAGAAAAATGTAACCTTTACTTATTTACAGATTGTACAGAGGTACTGAGTGATAAGGTAGTATTTACAACACAACTAGTAACTTTGAAACCCCTGAACTTATACACAGGTTTGAAACACAGCAGCGACTCACAGGACTACACACCAACACACTCCTTTAACCCAGAACTGGAGGAATGACTTTGAAACTAAGATCTCAGTTGAGTCTGAAATACATAAAAAGGATTTCTTGTGGTGGCTTACGTTGAGCCAAAGTCAGCCAAGTGCAATGTTGCTCACAACCCAAGCAGAAAACACAACTTGTGGGACTCTGAAACTGAAAGGTGTGTCGGTATAGTCAGGGTGGAAGGGCTCGCGTTGGTGTGTGTAGCCCTGAGGGTCCAAACTTAGGGAAAACCATATGTTGCAGCAAAATAGGTACCACTAAAAACACAAGCATGTCATGCAGTAACCAAATCAAAATAAAAAAATTGAATAAAAGAAAAAAGTAAAGAAAAAATGTGTGGCGCTGGATATACAAAACTAATCCTACATACTCACTTTAACGTGACAGTCTGTATGCCATGTCTGTATGTGTGTGTGTGTGTGCATTTGCATGTTTATTTCTCTATTTGTGTTGCATGAATAATAATAGCCAGGTCAAATGTTGTGTGTAGGATGAAAAAAAGAGTATACCAAAAGCACACGTACACGCACACATACACACACCCCAAGAAACCTCTAATACACACATCCTCTGTTTTGTACAAATGCCTTCACAATGTGAAACACACAAACACACAGAGAAATACTCTCACACTCAAAGGTGGAAAAGCACAGACTCGTGGTGGAGGAGAACACAGTGGGCGGGACGGGGATTTGTTTAAACCACACAGGCTGAACAGTCATCGAATATGATTCAGCTATGTGTAGTTGGTTAACTTGTTAGCCGACCCAAATGGTTAACCAGTGTGTTAACCCATTTGTAACGACTGTACAGTGAGTTCCCAGCCTATAACACTTCAGAGGAAGGAGGGGAGGGGGGAATAAAATGACATAAGTATCTAAAACATGCTTTTCATTTTTTTAAAGCAGAATTTAAAAAGCCACGTTGCATTTGAAATGAGTTCAAATCAAACAAATGAAATAATTTTCTAACATTTAAAACAAACCAAAAAAATATCTGTACAGAAGTATAATATTGCAACCTGATATTGTGCATATAACTTACACAAGAAATCTGTTAAGATTACCAAAATAGGGGCAGCACTCACCATTGAAAGGTGCATTTTCTTTTCTCTTTTTTAAAAAAAACTGTCCTGCTTTCTTTTTGCCGCTTATGTACTGTATATAAGTGAATGTGTTTGTTTGTGTGAGAGAGAAATGAGAATAGCAAAAAAGAGAATAGAGACAGACACTCAGCTAATGGAATATCAAGTCCTGTTTCCATCAAAATCCTTGTGATGAAAAATCAATGCCCTTGTTCAGTAGGTTATGGATTTCTAAAACACTCATACGAACATTGCCGGCCTGTAGAGTGTGTGCTTGTGTGCACGCGTGCTTCTGAAACAAGTCACTTTGCAAACTCTGCCTTTTCCACGTGCCTCTCTGGACTGAAACGCAACACGGTGCTCTCACCAGCAGAGGGGCACTCGAGTGCTGTACCAGCTACTCTGACGATAACTTCGATGAGGAAAAACCAGCACCCGATGTCGCACTCTGACCAAAAATTCACCATAAAAACATTTCAAAAAGTCTGCAAGTCCTTTTGTTTTACATAGAAAAGGACACCGCATCCCAAGAGAAACAGTGCTGAATCCGATGAGTTTTCACAACTACTGATATGAAGTGATTTCCAGCAAAAGTGGAAGATTTCTTTAAACACCAAGACTGAACTTTACTCTTTTGATACTTTATCTACTCTACAGCAGGAAGCAGGGGAAGAGCTATAAGAAGCAATAGAGAAAATAAACGGAAACCATCTGATGAGGAAAGCAGAAAAAGGCTCATTGGAGGGATGAGCTCTGTAAAAGCAAACACAGGTAAAGTGTTTGTGTCATGTATACTGTATGCATGATGCGGTAACCCTTTGTCTAATGCTAAAAAAACGTTTGATCCTAGAAGAGCTTGGCCCTTCATGGTGCCCTAAAACCCAACGCGTAAGAGAAATAAGAGGAAAAAGAAAACATCTATCCAGCGAGTGACTGAGAATATTCATATTTTTCAGTACAAAAGTGTTTTTGGTCAAACATCTGTGTGGGTGGCGGGGGTATAAAATCTACAAAGTGCACAAAGAGAAGCTATCTCATAGCTTCACACACTCACACATCCACTCTATTCTACTATCCTAAACTATTGCAAATATGCACATGTGCATGTGTGTCATAATGTGCATGTACCTTGTGTTTGTGCAGGTGTGAGTGCGTGTGCATATATGACCCTGTATAAGGAGTTTAAGTGTAACACAGGGCAGTAGGAAGCATGCAGTAAGACCTGAAGGCTAGCTAAGAGAGGAAGCAAGGATACTGCACTTTGTTAGATCTAGAAACCCAGGAACACACACTCTCATCCCGAGAGGCTTTTTTTTCTGGTGGCCGCATTTGGTCCACTTTTTAGAATTTTCAATTAACTGACATCAACAATAACAAACAGTATGTAAGTTTTAACTCTCCCTTAAAAAACAGATGCAGAATCTGTCTTTGTTTTTACTTTGTGTGTGTGTTCAAGCGTTTGTACATCTGCAGGCAGTAGCTTTATTCTCAGACCTGTGTCTTCCGACAACCTGCCTGCCTTCCAGTCTTTTACATAGATAGTACTTTTGATTCAAGTCAAGGATTACTTCTGTGTAGTGGACTACTCTTTAAGCAGTGCAGTTTGGAGGCTCAGACAACAAACAGGTTGACCGGAGAAGAAATCATAGTGCAACAGGAGAGTCCTGGAGAAGAAAGGTGGACAGGTAGAAAGGTGGGATCTGTTGGGGTGATACACGTGTACATGTGTGTGTTTGTGTGTAATCTCAGGAAAAAAGAGACCCTCTGTGACCCCTTTATCTCAGGGAGGGTGGGATGGGTTCACTCGTCTTCCTAACTCTTTGTTAATTTTTTTGTGAGATCCCACTGTTGGCACTGGATTCTGTGATCTGTGTCCTGTTTATCCCACAAGGAGTCCCATCTATCTAGTTAAAAGTATTGTCAGTTTGTGCCCCGCTGCCCATATCTTCAGGCAAGTACACGCACACTGACACACACACACACTACTGATTTTGCAACTTTGCCTCCAGGTGTCCCTGTGGCCCCTTTGCTGCCCTGCAGAGGGCTTAATAAAGAAATGTATTTACTCTATATCACTGTTAACCCCTTTGGTCCACTGCTGAGCTCGCAGTCTTTCCTCTGTGAGTGTGTTTGTGTGTGTGTGTGTGTGTGTGTCTGTATCTTCATATGTGCTTAGAATCAGAGCTGCCGGGTCCAGTCACACACAGTTTCTCCCTGCATGCTTGTGTGTTCGTGTGTGTTGGGTGAGAGTAAAAGTGCATTATTTGTGACTCTCAGACATCAGATTCGATGCTGGGCATGCGGCGGTACAGTCGGGGCCGGTTGCCGCCTGCGCTCGAGGCTCGCGGTGCTGTCACGTAGCTCATTGGCTGCGAGGCAGCAGGTGGGACCATGTAGGCCACCATAGGAGGCTCTTGCTGAGGGTAAAACACCTGTTGGTCGACATGGCCACCATGGTGGTTGACATGATGGCTGCCGTGGTTGCCGAGAGTGAGCGACAGCTGCATCCTCTGCTTATAGAGCTCATGGGAGGAAGTTTTCTGTGGCATGCGCGTGACAGCCTGGGAGGCGGAGTCTCGTTGTGCTGTGCCAGGGGCTGAATGCAAGAAGGGGTTGTGTGATGGGCGATCCGGCAGGAGGCTCTTGGAGCGCCGCGGCATAGGCATCGGGATGTCCAGGCTGTGGTGGTGAGATGGGGATGGAGACGGCGGGCTGCGGCTGCTGTATGGCCGGTCAGAACGCATTGTGAGAACATTGGCATAGGCCTCGTCATCCAGGATCAGCTCCCTGTCCCGATCCCTGTCAGGCAGGCTGAGTCCTCGCATGTGGTGGTGAGGCTGTGACTGCCGCTCGGGAATGCCGTCTGGAAGCACGTTCTCGTAGGAGTGCTGACGACTCAGCTGGAGGTGCTGTGCAGATGGGGAGCTGGGCAGAGGAGACGGCGAAGACGGGGTGGGCTCAAAGTGGCTGACAAGCCCATCCCCTTCGCCCACCAGGTCCAACTCGGTCTGGGGAAGGTAGTGAGTAAACATGTCACCACTGTGTGGGTGACTGTGGGTGTAGTGCGAGTGCAGGTGATCTTCACTGATGTCATATAGGTTTCCCAGGTGGGCACAAGCATCGCAGCGGGCTTGCGGGGAGCGAACAGTGTAGAGGCCAGAGTAACTGCTAAGCTTGGTCAGGCAGGTTCGACAGTGACCTGGCCTGGAGCCTTGGCCTTGGGCCGTCGAACCTGAACCTGGAGCTTCAAATGAACCGGCTGATTTGTCCTTTACACTGGATAGAGAGAAACAAGTACTGATTATACAAGAGACAATACAAGCCTATGAATCATATTTAGTTTAGTTTTAGCAGAACACCCTACCTGCTATGTGTGTAGGTGCTGTATTTCTTGTCCTTCAGGGAGTTCAGGTCAGCCTCGGCGCTGTGACTGTGGTGCAGGAGGCTGGCGCTCAGCTGCATAATGGGTGTCTCTGACTGGTGTGAGTGTGGGTAAGTGCTGTCAGGTGGAAAGAGGTCAGGGGGGTAACTGTGATCATCACTTCCCCCCTGGCTGTCTCTCTGGTACGGAGGAGCAGATTGGAGGCTGGCCTGGTCAGAGTCAATGGAGTAGATCTTGGATCCTCCACCGCCTCCTCCTCCACCTCCGCCCCTCTTCCTCAGCTGATTGATTGGCTTAAATCCACCCCTCGCGGCCATGGAGTCTGAATCTTTGTGCGATGGCGGCCTACTGGAACACTCTGACATGTCTGAGTGTTGCGGCTCTTCTGGCAGGTAGCGCTGGCTCTTCATCTGCAGAGGTCCGCTTCCTGAACCTGGGGTGGGGCTCGGGCCTCCTGGAGACACGACACTTGGCTGAGTCTTCAGCGTTTCCACACTTTTCTTCCATAGGGCCCGCGGCTTAGATGTGGCAATGGCAGGGCCGGCCAGGCGGTTCTTGCCGTTGTCGTTGGTGATTGACAACTGGGGCTTGTTTGGGCTGGTCTGGAGAGGGGGGGGGGTTTGTTGCCCAGGAAACGGTGCAGCATTGTTGAGGTGGTTTTTATGTCGCCCAGACAATGACAGGAAAGCCTGTGGACCAGCAGCGTTGCTATAGAGACCAGGACCCTTCTGAGGCAGAGTGTGGAGTGAGTTACCTAGGAGACAAGAAGACCTTCTCCTCAGCAAGCAGATACAACAGTTGGATGTTTGCTTGAATGCTTCACCAGTTAGCCAATACATTCTCTATTACCTTGGCAAGCAGAGTGTACCATCTATTGCTTTAAAATAATGAGGTGTGCCTGATCTGATTACAGTGTGGACACCAACACAAAGAGAAGGGTGTCACCTTTATATGTGCTAAGCTCATACTATATCAAAATGAACTCATTTGGTGTGAACAATATGAGTGAACATAAATAATTTATTTTGCAGTGACTTGTAAAAGCCTTTATTTATCTTGAGCTTTTTAAACTTTGGTCTTCTTACAGCCACTAACTTAGTTGTTTTGTTAGAATTTTATGTGACAGACCAACACAAAGTATTGCATAATCGTAAAGTGAAAGTAAAATAACACATAAAAAATTTTAAATAAATAAAAATCCCAAAGTGTGTGTGGTAATACCTCTGACACCTCTATATAAATCCAGTGCAACCAATTACTAGAGCAATTTAGTCTCATTATAAAATCCAGCTGTTCTATAAAGGCCTAAGAGATTTGTTAGAGAACATGAGTGAAGAAACAGTGTCACGAAGAACGGGAACATCCTAAAGGTTGGGAAGGTAAGTTAAAGTAGCATCAGCTATATAACATTATATAAAACCTTGAACTTCTAAATTCAATACAATGTTCCTCTAATGGACAGTGTATGATGCAGATACAAGGAAATCAAGACTTGGAGGTCCACATAAACAGACAGAACAGGCAAGCAGAACATTAATCAGGAAAGCAACCAAGAGGTAACTTTGCAGAAGATGCTGAGATCCACAGCCCAGGTGGCAGAATCTCTTGACATGGCAACAGTTTGTTGTACACTTTACAAGCCATTTTATGGAAGAGTGGCAGAAAGCCATTGTTGAACGATTGCCATAAGAAGTTGCTCCAAGCCATGTAAGGAACACAGCAAGCATGTGGAATAAAAAGCTCTGCTCACATAGGAGCAGAATTTAATGTTCTTTAAGTACATGCAAAACTTTATGTGTGATGTAGCGCTAATGCTTCAGCATTAATCTGAACACAACACCCCCATGGTGGAACATGATGGTAGAAGGAAGCATCATACTGTGGGAATGCTTTTCTTCAACAGGGAGAGGGAAACTGTTCAAAGTTGATGGGAAGATAATAGAGGTAGACTTGAAATTGGGCAGAGATTCACCTTCCAGCTGGACAATAGAATAGAATGGAATAAAGATATTTTTTATTGTCCCACAGTGAGAAAATTCAGGTGTAATAGCAGCAAAGTGACAGAGAATTGAAACAAACAGAACACTAAGGTGAAATAAATGTTAAAAAATATGAAATAAGAGACTGTACCGTAAGGGAAAAATACTGTACAGTTATTAAAAATAGTATACTCAGGTTCAAAGAAATGTGCAAGAAGGATAACCACCATAAACATTCCCCCAGAGCTACAATGGAGCGCTTTAGATTAATGCATATGTAGCAGAATGGCCCAGAGTTCAGACCTAACCTTGTGTTGGTCTATCACATTAATTCTAATAAAAGGCATTGAGGTTTGGGGTTGTAATGTGACAAAATGCGAAAACCTGAGTGCTATACAAGACACTGCATGTAAAAGTAGTGCGATACCTTTCCCCGACATCATGTCTAGGATGCTGGGTTGAACGAGGACTGTGTTGCGTTTGGGTGATGACATGGCAATGGACTTGGCAGATCTGAGCAAGTGCAGCATATTGGCTTGAGGACTGAAGTCCAGCTCGGGTGCCTTCTTCTTCATGTCAATGTGAACGCCGTGGATACAGCTCCATATACCCTGAGGGGAGCACAGGACAGGAAATTAAAGAGAAGAAGGAAGGTGAGGAAATGAGTGGCAGAGGCCGAAAGATATAAGAGAGATAATTGAAAAGTAAAGTTGTTTCACAAACCAGCGACTTCTTCCAAAAAATGTTTTAACATGCACAAGACTAATTTCCTTGCAAAGAGAAATAATTGAGACCCCTACTTCGTCTCTTAAGTGGCTTTGCTGCTAACCTTAACATCATTTTGCTTTGTAACGTGGCTAAGAGAGATAATCACCACTTTCTTAGATGAATTGCTTTCAGAGGTGCTCGAAAATTAAATTTAGGGGATGATGTCACTGGAGGGGGCCTCTGAGTGCAAGGAGATGTTCGTCCTACAGTCACTTAACCTCCAGCACTGCTGCTCAAGCAGCATGTGCACGCTGAGCAACAGACACACTCGAAGACATATCGCACACTTTTTTGGTAAGACAATGTGTGAAATGCTGCTCGTCCGGAATAAAAGCCCTGCCTGAGACAGAGGCATCAAATATGAATAATGTAAATATGGTTGCTCTCAGTGCGTCCATTTGTGTTTTGTGTGTACATTTAAGTTTGTTTACGTTCGCCTCAACCAGTCCATCTATGGTCACATCAGCTTATTGGATTTGCATACGTGTACCCATTTTTAACCTGTGAGATCTACTTTTCAGTGTGTTTGTGTGTGAGAACACAAAGAAAATCAGCCTTCTGCAGAGATCTGGAAAAGTCTGAAATTTGAGTAAGAAAAAGTATTTTTCAGGTCTGAAAAAACTATGTGAAAAGAAAGATTTTGTATGAAAGAAAATATTTTGTCCCTGCTTGTTTTAAAATATATACTTACTCCCAGTTGGTATGAACACTAAAAGCAATTCATCCAATTACATGGCAGCAACCAAAAGCATTTCGCATTTTTAGTTTAAACCAAGCATCAGAATGAAAAACAAAAGGCGATTTAAGTGACTGTAAACGTGGCATGTTGGTTGGTGACAGACAGGCTGGTCTGAGCATTTCAGAAACTGTAGATCGGCCGAGATTTCCACACACAGCCAAAGCTCATGGCAGAAAGACAGTAGCTCGAATAACCACTTGTTATAATCAAGATACCATCTCTGAATGATCAACAGGTTAAACCTTCAAGCAGATGGGCTACAGCAACAGGAAACAACACCAAGTTGCACTCCTGTCACCTAAGAAAAAGGAAACTATTGCTACAATTTGAACATGCTCACCCAAATTGAACAGTAAAAGTTTGGAAAATCGTTGCCTGGTCTGGTAAGTCTCAATTTCAGCTACGACATTCAAATGGCAGTGTCAGAATTTGGTGTAACCATAAAAGCATGCATCCATCTTGCCTTGAATAAATGGTTCAGTCTGAGAATGGAGGTGCAATGGTGCAGGGAAGGATATTTTCTGGGCACATTTTGGGCCCTAAAGTCCCAGCTGAGCAATATTTAAACAGCACGGCCTACCTGATTACTTTTGCTGACCAGATAAACGGATGGACATACAACGTACAATGTAAAGCATCTCCAGGAGGATTCTGGACCATGTCACAAAGCTCAAATTATCTCATACTGGTTCTTTGAACATGACGATAAGTTTACCAGATCTCAATACAATAGAGCACCTTCGGGATGAAGTAAAACACAAGATTTGCATTGTGGATGCATAATGAACCGCATAATGTTACCATGTCACTTTGGACCAAAATCCCTGAGGGGTGTTTCCAACCTCTTTTTGAATCTTGACCACAAAGAATTACGTACGTTCTAATGGCAACAGGGGCAGTTTGGTTTCTCTTCACTGCAGTGAAGTCAGTGCAGCAAATTCATTTGGGCCTCAGCTGGACTGTAATAAAATTATTCCCCTCTTGACCTCACACATGCACACATACAGAGATGGGCAGTTTGGCAAATAAATGGTTTTCACAGCCACAAATTCAAACAGCAACAGCGGTGGTGACCACCAGTCCACCACAAATCAAAACCGAATCCAAAGCTGTCACATTCAAGTTAACTTCTGGAGAAAAGGCTTAAGCAGTGGGAAATGTGTTATTATAAGTGTGTCATTTTCTCTCACCCTGCTGATAGTGAAGAGCATGCCCGGCCTGCCAGAGCAGACACCGGTGAAGCAGTATCTCAGCCTCCAGTAGAAAAGGTGCTCCGAGATGAAGGTAAGGATGGAGAGGCCCATGGCTGTAGCCAGCATATAGAAGACCCCTGCCATGTTGTCCACATCCAGCTGACTGGACATCACCTCGTTCTTTTCATTATGGCAGATCCCTGTCAGCCACTGCGCTTCCAGCTCCTCCATCTCACCTGTTGGAAAAGTAGAAAAACAACGTGTCTTAAAACGAAACGGAAGCAAGAAAGAGATGGAACAAGAACTAAAGAAGGGATAAAAGAATCAGGGTATAAGTAGAAGGAAAGGATGCTCTAATAAAAGAGGATGCTCTATAATGAAAGCAAAGAGGATGAAGGAAGGAAACATTAGAGGTAAAGAAATAAATACCCTCAAAATAATTTAGTTTTTCCATATTTTGCTTTTTAAGTCTTATTTTTTCCAATAAATGGTTCACAAAAGTAAGAAGTGTTAAATAACTTACTAATTTCTATCATAACATCCATTTGATGAAAATCTATCAATAAAATTTTATGATGTCAGTTTAACAGCATATTTTAGAAGTAAACCAACAAAGCACACTCACTTAAAAGCTACCGTTTTACTGTCAAAATAATAAGAAAGATTTGTTTGTTCATTTTGTCAGAATAATACTTTACAAAACAACTTTTATTATATATAAAAAAATTATTCTTCTGAGATTCAACTGTTGTCATTATTGATGACACCACAAGGTCTCACACAATGTTCTATAATCACAGCATTATAATTTTAGTAAAGCACAATTTGTACTGTTTTTTTGTTCCTGACAACTATTCAGCTGTGTGCTTTAGTCAGATCTTTTGAATAAATGGTTCAATCTTGTTTTATGTTTCTTAACAATCGTTAAGAACAGCATAAAGAAACCAACTACTATAAGAATTTAAAAAAAATTTAACATCTTATGTTTGTGTCGTTTGTCATTTACCTAATTTATATGATAATATTAATAATGTTTCACGAGGTAGGAGCGGCTCAGACCAGGGACAACATTAGTGACAACTCAAACCTCACGTTTTACAGCTGTTTGAGGAAATACTTTAAGTATAGCAGAATGTATGCAGAGTTTATTTTTCCAGTTCATAATGTTTGGTGGAATCTGTGTTGAAAACATATGTATATTCTCAAATATGACAGGAGAACATGGACAAAGCATGAAATTGAATTTCTGCTGTTTGCATTCAGTTTTTATTTAAAATTAGTACATTAAAGCAACCGTAGTAGATTTTCCATGAAATCTACTAAGTTCACTTTCTATAGAGTTTCTCATTTCAATTCAGTTCAATTCAGTTTATTTATATAGCGCCAATTCACAACACATGTTGTCTCAAGGCACTTCACAAAAGTCAGGTACATACATTCCAATTAATCCTAACAATTGAACAGTGCAGTCAGATTCAGTTATTTATTCAAATTGGATAAAAAGTTTTTCTATCTAAGGAAACCCAACAGATTGCATCGAGTCAGAGATTTGTAGCATTCACTCCTCCTGGATGAGCATGTAGAGACAGTGGACAGTCACTGGCGTTGACTTTGCAGCAATCCCTCATACTGAACATGCATGTTGCGACAGTGGAGAGGTAAAACTCCCTTTTAACAGGAAGAAACCTCCAGCAGAACCAGGCTCAGTGTGAACGGCCATCTGCCACGACCAACTTGGGGTTTGAGAGAACAGAGCAGAGACACAAAGAGAACAAAGAAGCACTGATCCAGGAGTCCTTTCTATGGGAAGGAAAAGTAAATGTTAGTGGATGTAGCTCCTTTAGTCGTTTCATCTAGAAAGAAAGAACAGATAAACTTTGAGCCAGTTTTCAAGGATAGAGTATGAAAGAGAGCACATATAATTAGTTACAGTAAAAGCTCAGTCAATTGCTATATCTAGGAAAGAGAAAGGGTTAAACAGTGAAAGACTGGGCCATGTGGAATCATCTGTAGAAGGTGAGCATTAAGTTGTTGCCAGCAGAAGCTTGGACGATGCTCCTCTCCAGAAAGGTGTCACAGGTAGACACAGAGCCAGGCCATGTGTAGCTTGTAGGAAGAGAAAAGAGAGAGAACATAAAGTTAAAAACTGAAATAACAGCAAATAATTCAAAATTGGAGAGTAGTGTGAGAATGTAGTGAAGAGGGTGAAAGTGGTCATTATGTCCTTCAGCAGCCTAAGCCTATAGCTACATAACTACAGAGATAGTTTCAGTTTATTTATTTATATAGCGCTTATTTACAACAATGTCGTCTCAAGGCACCCCACAAAGGGTCCGGAATGGCGCGGGGCCGCCGGGAAGGCCAGACCAAACCACACCACCGTGTGCCAGAGCCGGGCCACTCCAGAACGAGCCATGTGTAGAGACACTAAGTAAAATGATAAACTGATAAAGTTTGTCCATCCAGAGCCCACTGATGGCCATTGTTATACTAAAAACCACAAGGATCGGGATACCTCTCTCTGTCTGACTGATTATAACCAATGGAAAAGAGAAGGGGTCATACAGGTAGCAGAAATGGAGGGTGTGCACCTCAACCATAACTGAGCCAGTTTAGGCTAAACCTGACTCCCCCTTACTCCATCCAACAGGAAGGGAGGAAGGCTCCCTCCCTGATAAACTAAGCCACTCTAACTATAAGTTTTATCAAAAAGGAAAGTTTTAAGCCTAGCCTTAAAAGTAGACAGGGTGTTTGCCTCACGGACTAAAACTGGGAGCTGGTTCCACAGGAGAGGAGCCTGATAACTAAAGGATCTGCCTCCCATTCTACTTCTAGAGACTCTAGGAACCACCAGTAAACCTGCAGTCTGAGAACGAAGTGCCCTGTTAGGAACGTATGGAACAATCAGATCTCTGATGTATGATGGAGCTAGATCATTAAGGGCTTTATATGTGAGGAGGAGAATTTTAAATTCTATTCTGGATTTAACAGGGAGCCAATGAAGGGAAGCTAAAATAGGAGAAATATGATCTCTCTTTTTAATTTTCATCAGAACTCTTGCTGCAGCATGAATCAGCTGAAGGCTTTTAACTGCATTTTGTGGTTATCCTGATAGTAACGAATTACAATAGTCCAGCCTTGAAGTAACAAATGCATGGACTAGTTTTTCAGTGTCACTCCTGGACAGGATATTTCTAATTTTGGCAATGTTCCGGAGGTGAAAGAAGGAAATCCTAGAAACCTGTTTAATATGGGATTTAAATGACATGTCCTGGTCAAAAGTAACACCAAGGATTTTTACTTTATTATCGGAGGTCCATTTAATGCCATCCAGGTTAAGTGATTGACTAAGCAGTTTCTTTTTTAAAGACTCCGGTCCAAAGACGACAACTTCTGTCTTGTCTGAATTTAGAAGCAGAAAATTTTAAGTCATCCAAGTTTTTATGTCTTCAAGACATGCTTGTAGTCTATCTAACTGGTTGGGCTCATCAGGATTTATGGATAAGTAAAGCTGAGTATCATCAGCATAGCAGTGAAAATTTATTCTATGCTGCCTGATAATTTTAGCTATTGGAAGCATAGATAGAGTAAAGAGATTTGGCCCAGGTACTGAACCCTGTGGTACTCCACAATTAACCCTAGAGTTTAAAGATGATTTATCATTTACATGAACAAACTGGAGTCTGTCAGACAAATAAGATTTAAACCAATCTAGCACTGTTCCCCTGATCCCTACAGCATATTCCAGCCTTTCTAAGGGAATATTATGATCGACTGTATCAAATGCAGCACTGAGATCTAACAAAACCAGTACAGACACAAGTCCATTATCTGAGGCCATAAGAATATCATTAGTGACTTTCTGCAGAGCTGTTTCAGTGCTATGATGAGCTCGGAAGCCTGAAACTCTTCAAACAGGTCATTGCTGTGTAAATGCTCACACATTTGATTAGCAACTATTTTCTCAAGAATTTTAGATAAGAATGGAAGATTGGATATAGGTCTGTAATTTTTCAAGTCATCTCGATCAGGCGAAGGTTTCTTAAGTAAAGGTTTAATTACAGCTACCTTAAAAGCTTGTGGTACATATCGATTTACAAAGGATAGGTTAATCATACCTAAAATGGGGCTGGTAATCAGAGGGAACACTTCCTTAAAATAATTTGGTTGGGATTGGGTCTAACATACAGGTTGAAGGTTTAGATGAAGCTAATATTTCTGATAACTCAGGAAGCTCCACAGGATCAAAACAGTCCAAACACAAATCAGGTTCCGCAGTTATTTCCAATGTTGTCTCACTTGCTGAGGATGAAGTAATCATCTTTGGGAGTATGTCCAAGATTTTATTTTTAATAGAATAAATTATATTTAAAAAGAATCCCATAAAGTCATGACTGCTGAGAGCTAAGAGAATGGATGGCTCAACAGAGCTATGACTCCGTGTAAGTTTAGCAACTGTACTAAAGAGAAACCTTGGATTATTCTTGTTCTCTTCTATTAATGATGAGAAATAAGCTGTTCTAGCTTGGCGAAGTGTCTTTTTATTCAACCGTAGGCTATTTTTCCAGATTAAGTAGGAATCCTCTAGGTGAGTAGAGCGCCATTTTCTCTCCAGTTTTCTAACATTGTGCTTTAAAGTAAGCAGCTCTGAATTAAACCAAGGAGCTAGCCTCCTGTGAATAATTACCTTCTTTTTCAAGGGGGCTGCATTGTCTAATGCACCATGCAATGATGAAGTAACACTATAAACAAGAGAATCAATTTGTGAATGGACAGAAACAAAATTATTGCCCTCCACAGTGCTTTTCTGTGATATTGAGGAAATTAAAAGTGGAACAGATTCTTTAAAGGTTGTCACAGCATTGTCTGATAATGATCTACTACAATGACATTTTCTTTCAGGTGTGGAGTACTCGGTTAAATTAAACTCAAAGGTTATTAAGAAATGGTCAGACAGGACAGGGTAATGAGAAAATATTGTTATGTCTTTACACTCAATGCCATATGTCAGCACAAGGTCCAGAGAATGAAGACAAAGGTGGGTAGGTTTGTTAATGTTTTTAGGAAAGCCAATTGAGTCTAAGATAGCATTAAAGGCCATATTTAGGCTATCACTTTCAGTGTCAACATGAATGTTAAAATCCCCCACTATCTATCCCCCCACTCATCAATGGAACAACATGTTATGATCAGTTTTTCTTTTTGCTTTACAGAATAATTGTAAATTATCAATTCATCATAACATCTACCCAAAAACAAGCTTCTACATACACATGCCTCTTGTGATATCACATACAGCATTACAGCACCTGATCAGAGTTCTTCAGAGTACCTCCGCTTGTATTTTTCTTGTTTGTTTGTTTTTTATTTGCATGTTTTCAATTAATTTCCTCCCTCAAAGGCATCTTCCTGTATTCTGTGCGGCAGCAGCAAAACTTCAGAGCCGAACGTGTAACCATTTACTTTAGCTTCATCATCCAAAGCTGCACCTGTCAGGACATAGGGGTTAATAGATTTAAACTGTAGCTCAAACACGTAAGGCTGAACCCATCGCATCTTAAAAGATACTTGAAGGCTTCAGAATCTCTGCTGAAATGTTTCAAAAGTCACTCCTCTCCCCCTTGTTTGGTAATGCTCGGTAATCCGCTTGGTTCTTGTGTTTCTGGTGATGATATCGACTTAAATACACACAAAGGAGATTTAGTCGTTTTATGTTGGGTGTGCTTTTTAAAATCTGTATTTTCCTTTGTAAACACTTAATGTCTTTAAGTATCAAAAATATATATTTCTCATTTAAAATTATTTTGCAGTGTTCTGGTTTTCAGTATCGTAATTTCTTACCTTTACTGTTTTTCACAGGGAAGATCATGACGTGAACAGTAGATGGATTAAAAAAGCACTAGTTGTAGCAGGGGGTAAGATTTGATAGTGATGGAGTGATAAAAGATGGGAGGAATTATTATCAAGGTCCTTGTGCGTGGAGAGCCATGAGGGTGTTTGCCCTGAATAAAAAGGTCGGCTGTAAAGCAAAGCGCTTTAGTGGTTTGATTTCTGTCTGGCTCATTCTCTTTCTTCCATTCACACCATCTCCTGGCTTATTATTCAGGACAATCTGGGGGAGTAAACATAACAGGATATGGTGGGCACACACACACACACACACACACACACACACACACACACACACCTACACACACACACACACACACACACACACACACACACACACTAAACCACACAAAGTAATGATGATGAAATGGTGTGTTAAGACTAGCCCCTGATAGCTTTCTAAAAAGGGAATGGAGAACGAGATTGTTTTTGGTGGGAGGAAAAAGAGGAAAACTGTTCACTTTAAAGACCTGCAAAACCCTGCAAATCTGACTAACGCATGACCAAACAGCTTACCGTCCCCTATGATGCTAAGTATGGCCAGATCGACTAGACGTTTCCAATACGATCCTTTCTGTAGGGCGATCCCATAACCTGTGGTCGCAAAGATGTAACCGCTGCCGATGGTCACAAGCTTACAGCCGTCATCTCTGCCTGCCATGTAGTTCAAGACTGCAGCGTCATAAATGAATGCGTCCAGCTTTCTGTGATAAAAAACAGCCCAAATTCAGTATAAAACCAACGCCTATGGCTTGAAGACATTATAAACATACAATAAACATTTTAGAGAGAAGATATAAATATTAGGTAAATATTGCAGATATAAACACATTGCTAATGCTCTAAAAACTATAAAACCAAAACCATTTTTTTATTTGCCCTATATTTACATTTTAAGACACTGGTTCAAATAAAAATATTAGAATACCAAATAAGTCTTATCAACCCTATATAATATTTAATTTCAAATGTCATATAGAGACTAAAAATGCACCAATCCTAAAAGATAACTATAATCATCTAATATTAAGCTTGATTGGCCCTGACTGCAGTTACGTTTATCAAGGTCATGAACAGGTCGGTCATAAAAATAAAAAATTATCTATTTCAACCATGATTTTGTTCTTGCCATTCCTTCCAAAAAACAACAGATTAGTACAGTGCACAATTAAACGTGTGCGAAGGTTTAGAGTTATGGAAAAGTGGGGGTATGAATACTTTTTGAAAGTACTGTCACCATATGTGCCCAAGCACATAAAAAGTGCTGTTTGATACCATATAACATCTATGGACGCTGGTGATTATGATTAATTGTTTGCAACTCATACCACTCTGTACAACTGATATTCGTGAGTGATGAACTATTATGGGCTTTCTCTATAATTTAATGGTGTAAAACCAGCTTGATTAAGTGTTTCTTGTCTGAGCGCTGCAAATTAGAGTTTTTTTGAATAAGAAAAAAAATATCCAATGGAAAAATCTTGTCTGCCCTTGCAGACTTTGGGTATATTCCGTATCCTTTTCAGAAGACTTTGTCCTAACAAACTCATTGACAGCATAAGTTCCGATTGAGTGTTTGATTACCCTGTGATATTTTGATTTGTAGCCGGTGGGAGTAGTGGGCTGTTTGGGTAGAGAAAGTCCAGCAGCCATGATGTGCACATTTTGCTTCTGATATTTTGTTAACAGCTTCCCTGAAGGGAACACGTGTAAGGGAGCATCTCCCTCACTGTGACGACAAAAGACCATTGGAAATGTATTTTATGAGAAGGAAGGAGTTGAAATAATCACACAGTTCAAATGTTCAAATAGCAGCCAATATCTCTAAAAACCCCATATGTCTGAGTCCTTCTAAGACCTAATAGTACCTTGTGAAATTGAAATTACTACGTTTTATCCCATATGAACATTGATTTCTAAGCTTTAAAATGTAACTATGTAAAACTTTGCAGGTTTTTCTTGTAAAAAACTCCCATTCCAGTCCTAACTGTACATTAAAAATGATTGCAATGAAAGGGCCAGCCATATTACTTGTTCTCTGAGCTGATATTTCTCATAGAAATTAAATATAAGTGCAATAAGAACCATTTCCAGTGTGTTCCAGTGTTCACACAATGCTTCTTCCATAACATTTTAAAAGGCTGGAGGCAAGAGAGGGAGAGAGATCTATGACCAATTCTCTTTGCACCATTTTTCTACATCAGTGGTATCCAAAATCCATCCACAAGGGCCAGGTTTCTGCAAGTTTTAGATGTTCCCATGGTTTAAAACTATAATTCTGATTCCAATGAACAGCTGAATAGATCATCCACTGTACTTAAGAGTAGGCATGAGGTACTTATCCACATATAGAATTTTGCTGCGTACACAGCTAGAGCTGAAGAATGGCTTGTCGTGACTGTACAACTACAACAAAACAAGTTGCAGTCACTTTTAGTGCAAAAGTAAAAATAAAAATTACACAATAAGATTGAAAAAACAAGCAATACAAATTAATAAGATACTGTAGAATGACTACTGGCAGTATACTGCAGCTGTGACATGGCCACAAAAATAATTACACAAGGTGTACGTGAGTAGCTGTTTTTGTAGTAGCCATTACTTTTTGACTAATGAAATTTAACAAAAATCTCACTGTTCTCTGGACTTTTCTATTTTGGAGACTGTCTTAGAGAAATTAGTGTCTGTTAAACCTGAGAATTTACAGGAATTTACTAATTACAAATGATTTAGTTTCTACAATCTGAATCAACTCTAAACAGCAACACAGAGATAAAAGATGCTTCAGTTACGTTTATTTTGCAAAAATTCTGAGGGGGTACCACAAAAAAGATTAAGGTATTATTAAGATTAAGATATTAAGCTCCCGCAATAAAAGCAAACAAATTTTAAGGCTTTGTAAACATCTGTACCAGAGGTGCCAACAGGTGCAGAGGGCACTCCAGATGTTTCCAAATGAGAGGCTAAAAGGTCAGAAAATGAGCTGGATGAGAAAGAGCTAAACCAATTAAAAGAATAAGAACGGCTCGAATCGAACAAACTTTACTTTGAGTGTCTTTAAAAAATGGCTTCATATAATTGAATGAATACATCCTTAGGGCATCTTTGCATGAATTTCAAACACTTTAACTGTTCATCTTAGGGCTTACATTTTTATGAATTCAGGCTTTATTGATTGTAGCACAGATTATTTAGACTATTTTATGAATTTATTATACTCAACTTAAAAAAAAATAATAAAGTATAATTTGGGCAGAGCGTGCCTTTTATTTGTCTCGTGCTCTTGAACAAAAGTGCTTAGATTTCCTCCTGCAACAATTTCACTTATGAGGTTGTTAAAATATTGATGACTTGGCTGAACACATTCATTACAGAGTTTTCACATTGTGTAACTTAGCCTAATGTGTGAGATGTTAGAAACAAACATTTTGCATTTGCTGTGCCGTATCAATAAAATAATTAATGCATAAGCCAAAACTAAAATTATGTTTTGAGAAAATACCCTAAAGATCAAAGCCCACGAAACATTGAACACTAAACCTGCTCTGCTATTAATATGTGTTACAGAGGGAGAACAAAAAGTACTCCATAGCAAATTACAGTTTCCCTGTTTTGGCAGCTTCCCTTTTTTCTGCAGCAGCAAGAGTCTATAATGAGCACTTGCAAACATTTTACTGTCAGGGACAGAAACACTGAGCAAAGCTACAGCAGCATTTTAGCACAAGTTAAAGCTGGGCGCCATAGGTTTGGGTTCCTCTGGGTGGAACTTTTTTTTCTCACATTTTTACATGTTCTTAAACATATGTTCTGTTTGAGAATCACACCCTCAGGTGTAGCGCATTCTAACGTGACATGAGCTGGCTCGACAACTTTACATTACCCTGTCTTGAGGGTGACCAGCGCATCCACGACGCCGGTCTGGTGGTATTTAGTCATGTACTGGTGCATATCTGGGTAGTTCTTCCGAATGTTGCGCTCAGTGCTGCCGTTGGGAACCGTCCCAAAGCGAAACGGCGGGGAGTAGGAGTATGGGCTCTGGAACTGCGGGGAGAAGAATAATGAAAGCAAGAGAGATGGTAGTTGTTAAAAGAGAGTAATAGTGATGTGCTGAAGGAGCGCAGAGGGAGCTGCAAAGATAAAAGGCCAGGGTGAGTGACAACAGGAAAGGAGAAAAGAGAGAGAAGAGAAGAAAAAGAAGGCCCAGGCAGTAATGGGGGCAAAAATGTAAAAGAGCAAAGGAGAGGGGCTCAAAGGGGGAGGGCAGAAAGGGAGGAGAGTGACAAGAAGAGATGGAGGAGAAAGGAGAAAGGAAAGACAGCGGAGAGGACTCATCAGTCATCATCATTGTGTATCCAGTGTAGTGTAAGACTGGCTGGGGTTCTGCTGACACTGCCAAGTTCTGCAAACTACACACACATTCGCCTTTGATCTGTGCAGTGTGTGTCTGTGGCTCTGCTGTGCTGGCAGTGTTAGTGAGGTGACAGGGACGGCCAGTGGGTTTGGGCTGTGAAGCCCGAGGACACTCCCCAGAGAGCCTTGTCTGGCCGCAGGCCTGGCATCCATTACAAGAGCAACACTGACTGCGAATGCGTTTAGTTTCCTCTATGCACGTGTGTATGTGTGTGTGTACCTGTATTTGTGGAAACCCACCTTTTTGTCAGACAATCCAGTGACTTGGTCCACGAACTCTTCTTGGATCATGAAGGCGGCTAGGTTGGCAGTGTAGGAGGCCAGGAAGATGACAGCAAAGAAGGCCCACACGGACACAATGAATTTACTGGTGGTGCCTTTTGGGTTCTGCACGGGCACAGAGTTGTTGAAAACCAGACCCCACAACAGCCATATGGCCTTTCCGATGGTAAACGATGGACCATGTGGGTCTGAGGAACCGGTAGGAGGTGGAAAGAGCAATACAAAAGAAAAGATAGAAAAAAAGATTACATGCTGAGGAGCTCATATTTTTATCTGACATTGTCAAAATAGGTTTTGTGCAAGAGGTGTGGGTTGGATATCAGTATCAAGATATAGGAAGGTTTACAAGGTCACAGAATAAAAACTGCTGAAGGTTTCCATCATACTGTTCCTTTGGTTTAAAGTTATCTTATTGAGATGTTAGCAAATGTGCTAGAAGGACTAGGGTTTTCTTTCTTTTCTCCTACCTGTTGCTGCCCACTGCCTATTAGCAGGCTGAAAGAAGCTACATTTTCATGCACTAACATAAATAGATCTGGGTGTTCTGTAATACTTGCTGTTACAAAAAGCAGTCATGTTGCAGTGAGGAAAGGACGCCAATCCTTCCTATTTAAGGTGATGCTGTTTTAAAACTAAGGTTGGTAAGCTGCAAGTGGGATCTTGTTACCAAACTGGAGTGAGCACAATATTCATTCCAGGTCTGACCTTTTAAAATGTCTGACTGCTTTCACCAAGGCCTTTTAAAATGCCCTTGCTGGACTCAGATTTAGCCAGAACAATATCTTATACCACTCGGATGTGATTCGGGTTCTTCAAAATAGACCTGAAGTGATATGTTGTTGAATGCCTGTGAATATGTGTTAAAATTATTTAGCAAATTTAGAAGTTCTGAAAGCTTTTTTAATATCCATGACTAGTTAGGTTTAAATCCAGGTTATTGAATAAAACTTTGAAAGCGTGCTTGTCTTCTTATCCAATTTTACAAGTTGTAAACAATAAATAGGAAAAAGCTTCAGTAAGTAGCATACATTTAATGACTTCATTTACACTCCGGGCCTTTCTCTCAGTTAAGAATGTTGTAGAATCCAGTTTTCTTACTGGCTGAGTCTGATTGGCTAATGAGGCCCTTGTGATGACTCATCGCCACAAGGCTTTAGGCTCCTGAGGCATCTGAACCCTACGACTCACTCAGAAAGACAGAATCACAGAACCTGCAAGCAGAAGTCGAGACTACTCAGAACCAGGCCTGATGAACTTGCCAGATTTGGTTACAATAACATATTTGATCACAATGTGCACACCTTTACTTTATTTAATTTTTGTGCAAAGTTCCTAAAAAGTTTTGTTTATTTTTTTTCCACACCTCCATGCTTTGGGATCCAGATTTTTGTTCTCTGTCAGCCAAGCTGGGTGATCAGTATTGGAACCGCTTGTCAGGAGACCCAGTTTAGTAAAATGAGCTGTGACACAACAACATCCAGGCCATTGTAAGGCATTTTGCTTTTGAAGCAGTTTTCTGGTATTCAGAAGATGTTGGGAGACTTTGAATTTCTTCCTCCTTTTTTCCTTTACCCCCTTGAAAAAATTGCTAATTATTTGAACTCACATTTCTAGGTCATCTTCAGATTTTAAACCCCTTCCTTTAAAATCTGAAGGGGACCAGTCAACCTTTGAGAAATATCAAACCTTTAAATAGGTTAGATAATGTGATTCTTCAATTTCCTATTGATAAAACTCATTGGACTCTGTAGAAGTGGTCTGTAGTATTAGTATTGGGATCTTTGTGTTATCTTGTTTAATGTTTTTTATTTAAAGCTACTGAATTCCAATTATTTATTTCATTAGGAAAAAGGACCACAGTGTGAGTAATTATTAATATAATCCTTGATTACAGTTAATAATTTCATTGATAGTAAAGAAATCTTAACCTGATAAATGTGTAAAGAATTTGACCTTCCTTGATTACTGAACTGATTAAAACTGAATATTTGTATGTACATTAAAATAATTTCATATGTAACTTTCAACCATTAAAGAGTTGATTGCAAACTCGTTACCAGAGCAGATAGGCCGACTAATTTACCAGCTAGTATCAGCCTGTTGTGGTTGTGTCACCCTGTAAATAGCAGAACAGCCAAATATTCTGTACATAAACACTTGTTAACTACAAAATTTGAAGTATTTTATATCTTTGCTTAAGTTTACAGTTCAAAACCAAAACAACAATAAACACATAAGATTACATATAAAATTATCCTAAATGTAATAACTAAAATGTTATATGAACTGCAAAAATACTGTGCAGCTCAACTGCACATAGTTGGTAGCACTGTTGCCTTGCAGCAAGAAGGTCCTGGGTTCGACTCCCGGCCGGCGGTCTTTCTGCATGGAGTTTGCATGTTCTCCCGGTGCATACGTGGGTTCTCACCGGGTACTCCGGCTTCCTCCCACAGTCTAAAAAACATGACCGTTAGATTAAGTGGTCTCTCTAAATTGCCCATAGGTGTGAATGAGTGTTTGCATGTGTGTTTGTCCTCTATGTCTCTGTGTTGCCCTGTGATTGATTGGCGACATGTCCAGGGTGTACCCTGCCTCTCGCCTGTAGGCTGCTGGAGATAGGCACCTGCTTCCCTACAACCCACTACGGAACAAGTGCTATAGAAGATGAATGAATAAGTAATTGCTGATTTTCTGTTGGAATAAATTAAGTAAAATCATGCTATAAAGTTTTATTTTAACTCCATGACAGCAGTGCTTTTACCACAGGTTTTTTTGTAACTGATCAATATCTGGTGGGCATCACCATAGCAGTGTTTGTTACCATTAATGTCCATTAAAACATATCATTGTCATTGTGTAACCTAGAAAAAC
Source organism: Girardinichthys multiradiatus (assembly GCF_021462225.1). Classification (NCBI taxonomy): domain Eukaryota; kingdom Metazoa; phylum Chordata; class Actinopteri; order Cyprinodontiformes; family Goodeidae; genus Girardinichthys; species Girardinichthys multiradiatus. The sequence continues at coordinate 41,172,252 of NC_061798.1, read as the reverse complement.
ATGCAAAAAATGTGTATTTTTAACTCATAATTACCATCCAATCATTTTATTTCCTAAATGAAGATGGTGAAAGTCTCCTCTGGTTGGTTCATTTGATTAAACCAATCATCATTTAGATGTCGATAGACAATATATGGTTGTCTTTTCACCTTTCTTTTTTTTTAAAGATTTGTTTTGTGGCACTAGTTGCCTTTATTTTTCCCAGTATTTTTTTTCTGAAAGTAGGCAGACATGAAATGGGGGTGGAGAGAGGGGGAAGACATGTGGCAAATGTTGCGGGGTCGGGACGCCAATAAGGACAGCGTCAAGGACTTGGCCTCCGTACATGGGTCGCGCACTTAACCTCCTGCGACACCGGCACCATGCCAACCTTTCACTTTGAATCACAATTTCATGATGAAGGCAATGTTGTGTTTACTACGTCTACTAACTCGAAATTTGCAGGGAAATAAAGACAGCAAAGACAATTTTAAAATGAATGGTTCATCGAAGTCAAATAAAGGTGCACATTTCGCACAACCTGTATTCTTTTTAAGAACCAGCAGGTGGGGAACCTTTGTGGTTGCAAAGTGTTTTTGAACAACCATCTTGTACAGAGTCAGCTGGCCCAAAAAGCAGGATAAGCCGCAGAGTGTGGGTAATGTTTTATGTCTTTGTGGAGAAACATGTTCCTGTGGTATGCAATAAAACTCAACAAATATCAACCTTGAGGGAATCTTTTTGAACTTGAAGTATTTGTTGCATAATTAGCAATGTATTATTGGGACATATGGAGTGAGAGGAGAGAGGCTATATAATTTAAAAGAGCCCAGAGGGTGACATTGTACAAACAGTGATAGTATTTATTGACTTTAATATTTATTGATGCCTACAGCTCAAACATTTTTTATGAAAAGCATTTCCAGTTCATTTTAAAATTATTAAAAAAAATAAAGTTCAACACTAACAACAAATACATTAATCAAACCACTAAAAGAGCAGCTTGCGAGCTATTAGAATAGCTAATGAGATGCTCATCACACATAGATCAGTCATAACCTTAAAATCACTGACCACACTGATGCAAAAACTTCTCATTTGAACAATATCACATTTGTATTTATGCTCAGTTGTGTCCAAGTTTCAACTGGCGAGTTCTTGATCGAAGATGAATTTGAATAATTTAGGCGGTAATCCTTCTGTTTCATTATTCAACCCCATTAGCTTAATGTAGAAGTACCATTAGCAGTTAAACAGTCTCACAGCATGATGCTGCCACCACCATGCTTGACAGTGTCTTTAGGTCTGAAAGCCTCCCCTTGACCCCTCCAGACATCTTTCTTGCCGTGGTTGATACATTAGCATAACTTTGCCTCATTAAAACGTAACGTGGCATTAGTACCCATGATGACTGTACATAAACCTCTTACTGGAACTGTTTACATTGAGGCTTGTTTTGAGGCAAATATAAACATAGCTTTTAAAAAATGACTTTAAAGCAGATTTCCAGGCTTGTTATCAGTTCATATCTCAATAGTGAAGACTTAAACATTTGCTCTCTATAGATATCTAATTTATCAGAAAGGCTTAAGAAAGACAGTGATAAAACTGAAAAAACCGTTGCAAAAGTAGTCATACCACTTGATCATTTGAACATTTGGTTTAACTACAATCACAAAGTTCAATGTATTTCATTGGGATTTTATAAAAGGAAGCAAAAGTACATGATTTTCAGTTTTTTACACGCAAACACAAATATTAGGTTTTTGGCATACATTTGTAATTAGCCTCCTTGGATCAGTTCTTTGTAGAACCACTTTTTTACTGCAGCTACAGCTACAGGTCTTTTGAGGTATATCTACTAGCTTTGCACACCAAGAGACCAAATTTCTTGCCCATTCTTATTTGCAAACATCTTCTGATCACTTAAATTACATGGACAGCATTAGTTTTTCTCCTGCTGGTAGGCAAACCTTTTCCACTATTTAAAGTTTTGCTTTGTATTTAGCTCCAGCTTCCCCCTCTCTGCTGAAAAAATGCTGCCACCATCGTGTTTCAATGTGGGTAGAGTGCAATGTGTCACTCTTCCATAAAGGCCAGATTAGTGGAGTGCAGAACCATTAGCGGTACTATCAGAGAAGATGTGGATTTCTGCAGCTCCTCCAGAGTGAACATAAGCTTCTTTGCTGCTTCTCTGATTAATGCTCTCCTTGTCCAGCCTCTTAGTCTAGCTGGACTTTGGCTGTGCATATGCTTTCCATTTCCTGAAGATATTGTTTATTACAAAAACTGTTTTAAACTCCTTCATAACTTTCTCACTGTCCTTGTTGTGCACCATGTCTTCATCTTGCAGTTTACTCACTAATGATAGGAAACCTCTGAGGCCTTAACACAACAACTGAATGGGATTAAAGTACACCTTATTGTTAGGTGACTTCCAGTGCTTGTTCTGCATGGACTTTCTTTAGAGGTAATATGGCTGAAAACAAATGCATACCACACTTTTCAGACATTAAAGCACCATTTTGTGCTTTAATGTTGTAACAAACCTTAATAAAATACATTGAACTTGGTGTTTGTAACATCACAAGTGGTATGACAACCTTTTTCCAGGCAATATCTATACATTTGACTGCTTTTATCATTTTAAATCATAATGTCTAGGAGACTACAGAAAACTTATGTTAATAATTGAATTTGCTTAGATGTCGAGCTGTTTAATCAGTCTGTGTAAGATAAACATGAATCCAAACACAGATTTGCTGCAATGTATTAAGATCCAGGACTGAGTTGTAAATTAGAGCAAAATGCTGTGAGTTCAGAACCAGCAGGATAGTTTAGATTCTGTCTTGATGGTACCTTCAAACAAGCGTTCTTGTGGGCAGCTTCAGGAGAAAAAAAATGTAAATGTGATCTAGCTCTTGCATGAACTGATTCTAGTCAGAGCAATAATAAGTCACTTTTTCCTTGCTTCAGGGGTAACTTGGATTTGCCGCTTCCTGCAGCTGGGAAAAATGATTGGTGTGATATTCCTGACAGCATGTGTGTGCTCAGGTCTACCTTTGCCTTGGGCCAAGTTGCGGTTGAAGCCCAGTGGACTGACAAACTCAAAGAGAAAGACGGCGATGGCTGTAACAATGAGCAGCATCACAAACATCATCACCCAAACCGATGCGCTGAAGGGCTCTGCGAGGAGGAAGAGAAGGAGATACTCAGTGTGAAATTGAGTCCATGAGCTGAAGAGATGTCAAAGAGGAGACGGAGATGCAGGAAAAAAAAAGCAACACGGTTGAGGGAGATACAAAAATATGATGGGGGAGACACCAGTGAGAGGCTAGGAAAGGAAGGAGAAGGACAGAGTTAGTCATAGAGAGTTTGAAGGAGCACATTTCCATATTTTTCATTATTCCCTCGGATGACAGCTGAGAGAGGGAGAGGCTAGGGGCAGAGGGGGATGGAGGAGAAAAAGGAGGAGAAACAGAGGAATGTGTAAGAGACGAGGTTCAAATTCTTAGCGATATGATGAACCCCCGCTATGCACATGTGTGCGTGATTTATTTGTGTGTGCATGAGTTTGCGTTTGGCGTGCAGCAGTTCAGAGAGCGGGATGAGTTCCAGAGATGTTGAATCCAGACAGTTTGTATGTTGGTGTGTGTGTCTCGGTGTGTGTGTATGTGTGTGTGTATTTGTGTCACTACATGTGTAAGTATGTAACTGCCAGGGTTAGCCAACCCTGAGAGATTGTGCGCTGAGGTGCCTCTAATATGAGTGCGAGAGATACTGAACCGTCACTGATACCCTGAGTCTGACTTGACACACACACACACACACACACACACACACACACACACACACACACACACACACACACACGGCCACAGCGCACATTTATTCTCCACACTTCCTTGACTCGATACAAGAACATCCTGATATATTAGCGCAGTATCACAAACACGTTTTTTTTTTCAGTAATTCTGACACATGGCATGATACACAGGGACCAACACATGCACAGCCCAGTTCACCTCCCTCCTGACCCCCCTCGCTCTCTGTCGCGCTCCAATGACAGTACAAGACATTAGACAAGCACAGAGGAGCATTTCGGTTTCTCGCCATTTCAACAACTGGAGAAGAGGAAGGAGAGGAAGAAGAGGAGGCAAACATCAAGAGTGCTTTGTCTAAGCTCACTTTTCCAAAAAGGAAAAATAATGGAAACAGCTGGCATGCTCCACTTGCTCTGCTCTGGTAGAAATATTAATGTGCTCAGGGTGTTGAGGCCCAGATAAAGTCATAGTACAAGTGGAGTTTGGCCAACTAATAGTGTGTGAATAAAATATTCCATTTCATGTTCAGGATTTTGCCCACATGTAAGCACCTCCCCATTATTTTGCCCCCAGTAGTCGGCTCAACAGGGGGCTAGGCTGGCAAAAAAATAAAACAGAATGGAGAAAACTGTTTTTAATAAAGGAAGTCTGGAAGATTTACCAAGAAAGGCAGAGGGTGAAACGGTTCCGTTGCTGCGTGACACCATGACGCTGATGCCAGTCTCTACGAAGGGCACGGAGAAGTCGATGACCTCTGACCTCTCCTCGTTGATGGTCAGTGACCCCACAGCCATGATGGCCTTCTTATACACCACCTGAGAAACGGAAAAATTCACGGTACCACTTGGAACCAGACTGTTTCTGATGTGTTTCTCGTTTTTTTAGGGTGGGGTTTGGATGTGAAATATCATAGTGACGGTGGTCTGTACCACAAAATGTCAGCTGTTGTTGGAGGGCACATTGAGCAGACAAAAAAAAAAAGAAATACAGCTGTCTTTTGTATTTGGTTTGTCTTTATTGTCTTGTTCCAAATAGACAGTAAATCTACTCAAATATATGATTTTTTAGTCAGTCTGCCTTACCATTATTAATAGTTGTGTCTATGTTTTCCTACCAAAAGTTCAGTGTAAACCTTTATGAATTTTACTGACATGGCTTTGCTTCTAAAATCAAGATTAATGATCTGCGAATGACGACTTGTCCTGGGTGTACCCCGCCTTTTGCCCACTGACCGCTGGAGACAAGCAGCAAGGACAAGCAGGGATAAACAATGAATGGATGGGAGAATAATGATCTCGCATCTATAATCCTTATAAAAATGTATTCTTTAGGACACTATGCATCTTTTAACCTGGCAGAAATATCTATTTTTAATTAATATTTTAAAATGATGTATTGTACTCAAATATGTATGGATTTGTTTATATTTATGGACATTGTCAAAAATAGATGGATATATATTTAAACATTAAAGTAAAACATTACAAAAGGCAGAGTTACCCATTTAGCATTTTTGAGGATGTTTTACATATACAATATTTAAAGGCATATCGTAACACCATTTACACCACGTTTTACAGCATTAATGTGTATTAAAAACTGCTAAATAATGGATAAAAAAATCCTCAAAGTTTGTTAAAGTGGTATAGAAAAAATGAATGCTTCAGTTGCATTTGCTTTAAACAATTTTGCCCCCGCCATCACAAATGCATCGATGTAAATAAAGGTAGGATTTTTCTAAATTCTAAACCTTTGAGATTTTGAAGATTAGGGGATGGTGATAAATGTGTCAGACAAAGTAATAGTACTGATGTTTAAAACTCCTTTTGATAAGATGCCAGGGACAGTGCAGAGTTTTCTTTGGTGGAGAGGACAGCAGTGATCCCCCCATCCTCCACCTCTTTCTTTAAGTTTCTTCAAGCCAGCTGTGTGGAGGAAAAGCCCCTGCACGTTTGTCTGTAATTTAAACAAATATGAGGTTGGCTGAAAAAAACAAAGGCGATACTACCTCTCCAACCATGCCGTTCCACACATTGTTGATCTTCTTCCCATGTTTTCCGTTGATAACCAAATATAGATCATAGGTAAACTTGACATTCCTGGCAATCTTCTTCAGAATGTCGATACAGAAACCTTTGCAGCACTGTTTGATATAGGCACCTCCTGCTCCTGATGTGCTGTTTCTGCAACAAACACAAACAAAAACATGTCTTTTTCAACCATATTTAACAAATGATTTGCACGCTGATCTTAAAGTTATTGAAAGAAATATTAAATAAATATTATTCAGCAACGGTTGGACAAGAGACATCGGGATTCAGGTTCTGCTACATGCAGAGTATCTTGCAACAAAATACTGATCTTTGTCTTTGACTGTCAAACGCCAAGTTGAAAACCCTGCAGATAAAAGGGAATTGGCTAATCAGCTGTGTATAACAACCTTACAGAAACCGGCAACACTGGCTCAAAGCCGTTCCCCCAGAAACAGATCAGACTGAGTTGCTGCTCTGCCACTCACAAACGGTGAATTATGGCGTAAAGAGTGGAGAAGGAGGGGACAACATCATTAAGAATATACAGATCTGGCCTTGGGTTGTAATGGGCCCTAAGCGAATGCTTAGTTGGCTTTTATCTCCATATGACTGAGAATAGATGAATGTTGTCCATGATTTCTGAATTGTTTTGCTTTGATACATATAAGGCTAATGAATTAGGATCTCGGTAAGCAATTATTGTCCTGTTTTACAGGATTTCTTTTAGCATTCCTAGTGTGATTGGCTGTAACTGTATAGTACAATCCTGGCTCGGTACATACAGTACTGTGAAAAGTGCTTGCCTCCTTACAGACTTCTTCAATGTTTGCCTTTTTGTCACACCTAAATGTTTCCTATAATCAAAATAAATGTATAATCGAACAAAGAAAACCAGTTATGCAGTTTTCAAATGATGATTTCATTTATAAAGGGAACAAAGCTATCTGAAACAACCCGTCCATTTGTGAACAAGTAATTGCCCCTTGTTAAGTCATAAAGAAACCTTGTTTATGAACAAAAACTGATTTAAATTTCATCAAAACTCTCCTGACATTATTTTAAATAGAACCTGTCTGACAACATGAAGTAGGTTTAAAAGTCTTAAAAAGTACCACATTATGCCATGATGTAATGAAATTCAAACGGGAGAGTGAGCTAATATCCAGATATGTGGATGAAAAACGAAAACATGATCGTTGGTGAAATGGGAGGTGTGGCATGACCTTAAACATCTTGTTGATGCTTGAGCCGTCCTGCTCATAATATGGCTGAATTAAAACAGTTCTGTAAAGAAGAAAGGGCCAAACCTGTCCTCCATGATGTAAAAGACTCATTGACAGTTATCACAAATGCTTTATGGCAGTAGTGCACCAAGGGTGGCACACGTAGTTAACACATTTATATGGCGATAGAAAAATTGTTTGGACACCTGTTTTGCATTAATAAATCAAATCATCGTTCAAAATCAGCTTTCTTTTTGTATTTACTAAAGTGATCTTTTCTGATATTTAAATATGTTTAATCCAAAACATTTTAATATGACAAAAAGCAGATACAGATGAAACCTGTAAATGGTGTCATATTTTTTCACAGCTTACCACAGTTTGAAGGTCACAGATCAGTCCATATGCACAACATTTACCCCCTCACTTCACCCATTTTATTTCTATGTTTTTGTTTTATGGCAAAACTTAAAGAAATGTGCTGACAATCTGCCATTGTTGCTGTGTGTGCACATATGTATAAATGTGTGTGTTGACGTAGTGACATAAGTATCCAGATGGGGCTCAGCTGGGAAGAAATAATGTATACAGTGCGTGTGCATTCGAACACCTGGGACACAGACTGTCTATATTCACAAACGCTGAATACATACCATAATCTTCTTTCCTGTTTCAGATGAATTGTATTGTGCGACTGGCTTCTGTTTAAAGATTTTTTTAATCCTTTGATCTTTCACATCTCTTACAGTTGTTCTCTGTTTTCTGTGCTCGGTGAATCCCTCAGTTCTTCATGAACTTTCTCTCAGATTGGATTCAGTGAAAATGCCAAGTGAAAGGTCACGGAGTTACAATCCATATCAGCTACATCAAAGATGGCCAACTTGGGAGTGAAATTAAGTTTTAATGGAAATGCTTTTGAAAACGGCTGATAGAGTTTAATAGATTATGAGAATCACTTAATCCAACAATTCAGTTTCGTTCACTGCTCCAAGGTCCTCAAGGGATGACTGTGAAAAAGTTCACTTTAACATCTGTTATCTTTCTGTGCATCTGGTGTGTTTTTGGCTGCAGAAACGTGTGGGTAAACTGTTTATTCTGAAGGAAATAAAAGAAACAGAAAGTAGCAAATAATTGACTGAGAAGAGCAACAAGGAAAGGACAGCTGATATTTTAATCATGTGGGTTGGCTGCTCTGTGACTCTATTTAAAGCCTGGCAGCATCTGCTCAGGACCCCTGTGTTTTCATCTGGTTTGGTTAGCTGGCTCTGAGGGAGGAACACATTCACTGACACACACCGCACTGGCTCTCTCTGCCTTTTAGCAGTATTTACGTTTACTCTGCCCCATCGTAATCCCACTTTTACAGTTTGACTGAAGCACCAGATGTGCAGGTAGAAGCTCAGTTACTATCAGACATGTTCAGTTCTGGCACACCTCCATGTCCTCTTGTCTTTAAGGCCTACATAAAGCTATAGGTACATTTGTTGAATTTTAAGTCATGGCTGTCTTGAGACAAGGTTCATGTGCAATGGACCTTTGCACCACACACTCAAGACAGGTCAGCAAGTGTCAAGTAGACTAATATTATACAAAAGCCATTAGTCACCCTTCTTTCCTTTTGACCTTGCTTCCAAGACGCTAGGCTGTTATGAGGTCTTTTTAGGTTTTCCAGCTGTCATTTCTAAATACTTTTGTAAAACTGGTTGATCACAGGCTATTAACACAAAAAACTGTAAATTTTTCAACAAGGACTCTTCTCATGACTCAGTATAATTCAACATTTCAACCAGACGGCAGCAACCGTTGCTTTCGATAATTATTAGTGTCAGGTAGGTTTGGAGAAGGGATAGGACTGTCAGGAGAGAATTCAGCAGTAATGAGTTGCTTTAAACATTGTTTTGTTCCAGTCCACTTTATTAAAAGTTGTGTGTGTGTGTGTGTGTGTGTGTGTGTGTGTGTGTGTCTGTGTGTGTGTTCAATTGTTAGGATTAATAGGAATGTATGTACCTGACTGTTGTGAAGTGCCTTGAGACAACATGTGTTGTGAATTTGTGCTATATAAATAAAACTGAATTGAATTAAATTGAATTGTGTGTGTCAGATTGACAGACAGGGAATGGAACGAGAAGGAGATGCATCATAACAACCACTTAGATTAGCAACACTGTAGGCATGAACAATTAGACGACTGACTCACCACTCATGGGCAGTTTATCTTGTGATCTGACCCGTCATATCTTCCCGCAAAGCAAATTACCCTGCTGTAGAAGTCAAATGTTCACAGGCCAAAATGGCTTCTTTTTTCCTCTTAACCTTCATCTAATTTAGCTGGTACCAGCTCTCTAAAATAGGTTATTAAATAATATCCCACTCTTTGAACGTCTCATGGAGCAGTTTTCGATCCATCATCTGAAAATGGGACATCTGCAAACCTACCAAGAGGTAGTCAGGCTGGGGAAGGAGAGCGTAATCAGGGAAGCAGTCAAGAGGCCCATGGTCTGGAGAAGCTGCAAAGATCCACAGCACCGGTAGGAGAATTTGCCAACAGAACCACTATGTAGCAGAAGATGTGCTGGTAAGACGGGAAGAAAATTCAACTTTTGGGCCTTAATGCAAAACACTATGTGTGGTGGAAAACTAATACATAGCTTTGAAACAAACCATCTTTGTGGGTAAACATGGCGATAGAAGGATGATGCTATGAGGGCCCTTGTTTCAGCAAGTAAAGGGAAGCTGGACAGAGCTGACAGAGAGATGAATGGAGCTAACTAAAAAGCAAAAAACACTGTCATCTGAACATGGTTAGAAACTGGGAGGAAAATTAATTTAAAAGCGGCCAAAAAATAAATACAAGAAAACTTTCAAAGAAGGTCTGAGTCCTTTAAAGCGCAATAAAAAACAAGAAGTAACTGATTACTCAAGTTATGTTTTTGCACTGGGCTTTAAACTCACAAAATTTTATCTGTAGGTTCAGTCAATATGAATTACTAAAGCTTTTTCATTTTCATTAGCTGATATTAGTGGTTTTGACCCCAGGTAATAAAATATTCCTCAGATCTAAAACACAAGTTAGATAAGCACAAAGTGCAAAGAGCAGCATCCAAGTTAGCGAAGTGGGTAATGAGTTTTAAAACAGCAGGGGCTCCTTGAGGTTACTGAAAACAGGAAAATTCAGAGAAAAGATGTACTTTTTACGACATATTTCCGAGTAATTCTTCTCTCCCGACATTTCGTTGTAGTGGAGCAGCAGAGAGGAGTCAAGACCAGGTGAAATAATGACAACGCTGCCACTGGGAGCTGGAGTTAAGTGGCTCCTCGTAACAGAGCACAAGCTGGTGAATGAGGATAGACCGTAGCCTGCAGACATGGCGCACGACTCCCGGAGGCACGATGAATGCCAGAATTTGGAATTTGATGTGAACGGCCACTGGCAGGCAGAGGGGAGGAAGGAGAGCTGGGAACATGGGGCGACAAAAAAGGAGAACTTGGAGAGGTTGCACATAGGGCAGGCAGCATTTGAGCATCTGAACAGAATACTTCACTGGCCTGGTGCCGAGAGAGTTTTAAGAATCCAGGTGGGAAAGGCTACATTAAATATCTTTTCACTTGCTGGCCCCAGTGGTACAACACAGCCACAGTTTCCTTTTAACAGCTTTACTGGAGCTGGATAATGCTGCTGAGTCAACTAAAGTTCAGTTTTAAAGGTGGCAAAAATCCATGAAATGTATTTACTATGCAAACAGCAAACATTTACATTTGTGCAAGTAATTTCATAGCGGAACAGTTCAGGATTACAATTAAAACTATCAATTTATTCTGCTGCTTATTGTCATTTAGCCTCAGTTCATTGTTTGATCAGTGAAATAAGTCTTTAAAATAAAATATTAAAAAAAAATATCTACACTGTTTAGTTTTGGAAATTCACACAGCTAATATTTCTGAAACAAACTGACACATTTTATGGTCGATTTTTCAAGGAAATGACTAATTAAACCAACTCTACTCCAAGCTCAGCTGGAATTACCACCTTGGTGCAATTGGCTTTTTATGCACAAGCCAAGTCAAACAAATGTATTCATTTTTGATCAGGTATGTAGATCCTAATGAAACACAACGGTCTCAAAGATGTTGATAATGTTTCACATTAACAAATGATTAGATCAAGATTTTCACAAACATCGTCAACCAAGCAACACAAGCTTTTCACTGCAGAAGACATCCTAGTGTGACCACTAGGATCAAAGTACTCCACCATTATTGGTCCCTAAACTCAACATCTGGATCTGTATCCTGCAACCAGTTTTTAAAGTTTAAGGCCTGATTTCATGTTAATAAAAATCTGTTTTAGAGGAACATGTCTGTACTTTTTCTAAGTGTTTTACCCATTTTAATGATGTTCACAGATAAAGAGAGACCATAATGGCTGCTGCAGTTTAAAGTCTCACCGAGTGATGTGATCTGTTTTGCACACTGCTCAGAAGTCCATGGACATCTGTGTAGTGAAGAAAGCATCTGAAACACTTGTCATTAAATTGAATAACGTTTAAAGCAAAGTATTAAGTTTATGAAGCACAACTGAACAACTTTATTATCTGCATATGGTTAACTTGAACTGCAATGAAATACTGTATGTTACGAGGCGAATTATAAACAAGTCACAGGGAAACATGCTAGCATTAACTTTATACTTAAGAGAAGCTGCTCCGCATGAGAAAGGAGGAAGACTTTTTAAGCGTTTAAGTAGATGTGTTGGTCCATATCCTTAGAAACAAATGATAAAACTTATTAGATTTGAGGTGATGTGCTGTCAGAACATTATAGAAATTGTCTTATGTGTCAAAATATGAAAAAGCCACAATATCTGCTTTCTTTTTAAAAAAAACTGGCCAGGGAACATTTTCTGAAGTCTTAAAAGTCTATAAGGTAGCTTAACTTTTAAAAATTGGTAATAAAAAAAATCACTGCATAATTTCACCTTTTATAAAGGCCTAGACCCGGGTATACATACGTTTGCCTTGTGGGCTGTAAAACACACCAGCAAAGGTTCTCTTTTAATAATTGTTTTCTGCATCTTTTTCACATTTTCTTCCTCAATAAATTTCAAAACAATGAAAAGGTTTTGAAAAAAAAAAAAGCTACAAATATTTTGGGAAAATGACCAGCAGTTGCAAACTATTAGCTACTACTAGCTCCAAACTTTTAAGCTCCAATTCTGCAAACCACCTCTCAATTCTGAACTGAAAGGTGAGAGGTTTTTCACCAAGCTTGAAATCAATATCCAATATGTCCACCACACTTATAAAACGCTATGCCAGCTGCAGTAAAAAAACCTTTTTATTTATTTTTCTCAATTTGTATCTAATTAAAGCACTCACAACGTGTGAACATGGTATTTCTACTGGTGTAAAAGAAAAAAGCAACACATTAACGTGTGAACACTGTAACAGGGTACAAGAAGTAGCTCATTCTTGTAATGAACTGTAATACTCATAAACTGCGGTTCATAATCGATAGCTACAATACTTAAAACGCCTGTATTACCCAGTTACAAAACAAAACACAAATCAAGCTGAAGTCAAAATAAAAAATACAATTTTGCTGCACTGGAACTTACAGCTGAGCTAATAGCAACAGGGGGCAATTAATTATTGATTCTAGGGGGAAAAAAAGATCAAACCAAATGAGAACCAGTTTGCCTTGTAAATGTATCCAACCACAAGCTTTTATTCCAGTGCAAGCTACATACATCTGGATATCAGTCCCCGGCATAAACAGATGGTGAGTCATTATTATGTAAAGAAACTGAGTGGGCCCAGGATAGAAGAAAAGAGGAAGAGCAAAAAGCAGCTGATTGACAATTGTGTTGTCAGACAGGCAGAGTTCGGTTTGAAAGGTGTGATTCCATTTCAAGGATATTTAAAGCAAATATAGATGACGAAGAAGAAAGACCCACTTTAGCTTCATTGTGTATTTAATATACAGGGGTTGGACAATGAAAGTGAAACACCTGGTTTTAGACCACAATAATTTATTATTATGGTGTAGGGCCTCCTTTTGCGGCCAATACAGCGTCAATTCGTCCTGGGAATGACATATACAAGTCCTGCACAGTGGTCAGATGGATTTTAAGCCATTCTTCTTGCAGGATAGTGACCAGGTCATTACGTGATACTGGTGGAGGAAAACATTTCCTGACTCGCTCCTCCAAAACACCCCAAAGTGGCTCAATAATATTTAGATCTGGTGACTGTGCAGGCCATGGGAGATGTTCAACTTCACTTTCATGTTCATCAAACCAATCTTTCACCAGTCTTGCTGTGTGTATTGGTGCATTGTCATCCTGATACACGGCACCGCCTTCAAGATACAATGTTTGAACCATTGGATGCACATGGTCCTCAAGAATGGTTCGGTAGTCCTTGGCAGTGACGCGCCCATCTAGCACAAGTATTGGACCAAGGGAATGCCATGATATGGCAGCCCAAACCATCACTGATCCACCCCCATGCTTCACTCTGGGCATGCAACAGTCTGGGTGGTACGCTTCTTTGGGGCTTCTCCACACTGTAACTCTCCCGGATGTGGGGAAAACAGTAAAGGTGGACTCAACAGAGAACAATACATGTTTCACATTGTCCACAGCCCAAGATTTGCGCTCCTTGCACCATTGAAACCGACGTTTGGCATTGGCATGAGTGACCAAAGATTTGGCTATAGCAGCCCGGCCGTGTATATTCACCCTGTGGAGCTCCCGGCGGACAGTTCTGGTGGAAACAGGAGAGTTGAGGTGCACATTTAATTCTGCCGTGATTTGGGCAGCCGTGGTTTTATGTTTTTTGGATACAATCCGGGTTAGCACCCGAACATCCCTTTCAGACAGCTTCCTCTTGCGTCCACAGTTAATCCTGTTGGATGTGGTTCGTCCTTCTTGGTGGTATGCTGACATTACCCTGGATACCGTGGCTCTTGATACATCACAAAAACTTGCTGTCTTGGTCACAGATGCGCCAGCAAGACGTGCACCAACAATTTGTCCTCTTTTGAACTCTGGTATTTCACCCATAATGTTGTGTGCATTTCAATATTTTGAGCAAAACTGTGCTCTTACCCTGCTAATTGAACCTTCACACTCTGTTCTTACTGGTGCAATGTGCAATCAATGAAGACTGGCTACCAGGCTGGTCCAATTTAGCCATGAAACCTCCCACACTAAAATGACAGGTGTTTCAGTTTCATTGTCCAACCCCTGTATTTTAAGATTTTTCTCATACCTCCATCTGAAGTGCCTTGAAAAGGTATTCATACAACTTGAACCTTTGCACATTTTGTCATGTTGCAACCATAAACCTTTTATTAATAAAAATCTAAAAAGTGTTGTGTGTATTTGTATTCAGCCTCCCTGAATCAAAACTTTGTAGGACAACTATTTGTTACAATAACAACTGCAAGACTTTTGATGTATATTTTGAAGTATTTTGGAAGAACTCGAGCTCAGTCAGATTGGAGGAAGAGCACCTGTGAACAGGAATTTAAGTTTCAACTAGATTTAAATCTGATCTTTGAATAGGCCACTGTAACACATGAATACACTTTAACTCAGCAACTTTACCCCTGACCTGTCTGGTGTGTTCATTGGTCTTTGTGGTACTGTTTGTTCACTACAGCCCTCTAACAGCTGCCTCTATGCGATAATACAGTATAAATATAAGTAAAGCAACTGACTGGACCTGATTTTACTAGGAAGTATTAGAGTAAAGGGGACCGAATACATATTTTCCATCTTGTGTTTAAAATGAGCAAAAAACAAGTACTTTTTCTTTCCACTTAACAACAACCCTCTACGTTTCGTTGGCTGATCACATAAAATCCCACTGAAATGTTTTAAAGCTTCTAGTTGTATCATGACATTTGCAGAAAGGCTCAAGGGGTATGAATACTTTTGAGAGGCACAGTCTGTAAACTTTCTCCCGATTGCTGTAAAGTCTGACTTTTATTTGGCCTGATTTAATTTGAGTTGTGGTTAGCCGGAGCTCACTGACACATGGAGTGTTTGGGTACTTACAGCTTGACATGTTTACGGCAGGGCACAGAGTTTCTATTGCAGGTGCCGGTGAGGATGTCTACATTGTCAACAATGACAAAAGGCTTCTCCTCAAGAGTAACGATGGAGAGGTGATTCTCATCAGCATCCTCATCCCCATGGGCGTTATATCTCGGCCACACTGGAAACATGAGCGACAGTGTCCCGTTCTCCCAGCGGCCCATCTGTGTGCGCACAAATATACAAAATCAAACACAAGAATCCTGAGTGAATGTTATAGTTTTTTACTTCAGTTCTCTTTAAATGTACTTTAAAAACACCTAATGTGTTACCTTCTCCCATTTCCTTTCACTGTTCAAGACAATGACAACCAATCTGGGGTTGGCCTGGTAACCATCTGGAGTAAAGGATAGATCTCGTCCTTCGTTCCACACATGCATCATGTGTCTGCAGCCCATGGGGAGTTAGAGAGCAGGGAGCTGTTGTTATGCATCAGTCACAGTTTGTGCACAGAAGCAGATACATTTCAAATAACACGCTAAACACTCAGTAATCGCTGCAAGAGGATGCTCTACAAATCAATGCTGTCTTCATGCACTGCGTGTGTGTGCATGCCTCAGTGTGTGAATCTCTGTGTGAGTGGGAAGGAGGCAGAGTCAGAGGGCACATATCTCTTCCATCAACATTCTGCATTGATTCTTACACAGATGTATGCCTGAAAGACAAGTCACTGGTGCAACAAGGGTGCCCTCACTCTCTTACTCACTACACCTCTCCCGCATGTGCAAACAGGGCCTTTGTTGAAACATTTAAACTTGCTAAAGTGAAGCAATGGAGGGCAGCAAATGAGCCAGCCTGGCACACAGTGATAACTAAGAACACACACACTCACTTTTCCAACAGCAAGCTTGATCTGATTGTTAAACCATGAGATTATAGCTTGAATTCCCACAGGGAGAAAGAAGGGTCATCTGAGGAAGTTTAGGGAGAGGACTAAATTACAAAACAGACAGAGCTTCCTCTTAAATAATTCATTTTGACACTGTCAAGCACGGGTTGATGGATGATGCCTGACAACTTAGAACCTCATCTGACCAAACAGAAAAGACAAAAATTAGCCTCATGAACATTTTAGCTTTAATTTTATTAAATAAAGAGAGTAACTCTCCTGGTAAGTCTTTATTTTGATTTACATTTTTATTAAAACAAGGACATGGAGTTTTAACAACCCTTCAGGTTTTTTATAAGCAACCAGGGCAGAAGGCTATGATGGGTTCATGCATAAGCTGAAATATTGTGACAGAAAGTCATGACGCATCAGAAGAATTATTTGACTGCAGCTTTGAATGGACCCTGCAGGTGAAACCATCATAAGTACTCTTCACTCAAGCAGGTGTAATTCTATATTGTCTCATCTGCAAAAGAGGTGTTGAGGTCGATGCACATAAACTGCTGGATTAAAGAGGTGCAGTGATTATCCATTTTCACTAACACTTAAAATGCAGAAGTATTGGCGCCCTCACGGATTTCTTATGTTTTCATTGTTTTATGTCACACCTTTTTTCAGATCATTAAGACATCAGACAAAGATGACCTGAGAACACACAAATAGCTTTTTTAAAATTCAATTCATAAATTTGAAAAAAGCTATCCAAACCAGCCTAGACCTTCATGAAAAAGTAATCACCCCAAAAACTTTAAAGGTTTTGCCATTCTTGGCAGAAATGGCTGCATTGTAGCATTTGTGATAACTGACAATTAGTCTAGTACATGAAAATTAATTTTGCCCCTCTCTTCTTTGCAGAATTGTTTCAGTTCAGTCCTTTTAGAGGTCTTTCAATCACAATCAGCATTTTTTAAAGGTCATCCCACAGCATCTCAAATGGATTTAAGTCCAGATCTTGACAAAACCTTTAATTGTTTTTTTTTTAGGCTGTTTATGAAGTGGACTTCTTCTGTGCTTTGGATCATTGTGCTGCTGCATAACCCAAGTGTGCTTGAACTTAAGATCACAAACTGATATATTTTTTTTCTGTAGGATTTGTTTGGTAGAGATCAAATTTCATGCTTCTCATTAATTACAGCGAATTGTTCTAAAGTAGCAAAGCAACTCCAGACCTACACACTACCACCAACATCAGACCGCTGGTATATTTATCTGAACTGTGTTGGTGCTAAATGTCATTGGGACGCACCCCTTCCAAAAAGTTCCCTTTGTCACATCAGGCGACAGAATATTTCTCAAAAAAGTCTTGGGAATCATCACAATGTTAGATGCATTGGCCGCTTATAGGAAGATTCACCAGTGTTCTTCTTCATTGGTGGATAACGGCTCATGGTTGCTTGAGTCCTTAGTGGAAACCTTAGAAATAGCCTTGTAAACGTTTCCAGACTAATAAATGCCAATGACTTTGTTTCTCATCTGTTCTTGAATTTCTTTTAATCAAGACAAGAGGTGCAGCTGTTTGTGATCTATTAGTTTGTGATCAAAATTTGTTTGAAGAATTTAAGTTTGACAAAAGAAACAAGCAAAACCCCAGAAGAAATCTGTAAGGGAGCAAATACTTTTTCACAGCACTGTAAAAGTCAGTTTATTCCTTTTCTCTTTTAAGTCAGGTCCAACTCATTCAGTGGAGGAAATAAATAAATGGTCCCAGAGCATGCAGGCACTGCAAAAAGATAAAACAACCAAACAGTACCAAACAGCTCCGTTGTTGGTCCACCCTCTCTCAGCGAGCACAAATAATTAGCTCCACATAAACCTACGCAGCTACACATAATAGACACTTCTGCTCTCTGTAATTGAAGCTGTCTCTATTGTAGATTACAATGGTTTCATTTATTAGTGGCATGTCGAGATAAATATATATTTTAATGTTTGAAAGTTCCTCACGGTGCAGCAGGTGATGCCCTTGTCGCAATAAATTGCCATGGCTGAGTACATTTAGTGGCAACGCTGTTGCAGTTTATTCTGGGAAAAATGCTGTTTCCTCTTATTTGGAAAAAAATATTTTTAATCCAAACGCTTGAAGCTGGGCTATTTTTAATGTATGCATGAGAAAAAACTGATATATTTATAATTTCATGTTTAGGTATGCATGTATTAGGATAAGATGCTTTGTTCTCGGAAAAAAAAAATATTTACAGCTGTAAACTCTCTATCAATCATAGGGTTTTATCAGGATATAATAAAAATAATCTTAAAACTTTAAGTGGTCACAAGACAAACTCTTCTTACGCAGAAATAAATCAGACCAGACCAGTAAAATCTAATCACTTAGACTTATTTAGTCAGGTTGACTTCTGAAGTTTAACACGGGCTGCACAACATTCTAATTATTTTCCTTTTCACCATCAAGCAGTAGCCCTGGTGGAGTGTTTGGGATTGTTACCCTGCTTAATGACCTAGTTTAAGCTAAGCTTCAGTTGTTCAACTGGCCTCAAACAGAAGATTAAAGAGAATTTGGTCAACCTAACAACCAAGGTCTATACCTATTCTGGTTGTAAAATGACCCAAATCATCAGTCCTCCACCACTGTGACAGTGGATACGAGGTGCTGCAATGTGCTACGTTGGGTGCAGTGCTTTTGGTTTCATCTGCTTAAAGAGCATTGTTCAATTGCTCATGCATTCTCCACTCTGCATTGATGCAGTAATTCATGCAAAAGGAGCCCCAACCAAGTATTGAGGGCTTTGAAATGAACATACTTTTCAGAAGCCTTAGATTTCTGTTTAAAATATAATTTTTTATGGATTGTATGTAATATTCCAAGTTCATGATACTCTGAATGTTTGGTTGTTATTCTCTGTAAGCCATAATCATCAAAATTACAGGAAATTGAAATACTTAGTTCAATGTGTAATGAATCTATATAATAATTGAGTTTAACTTTCTGGAATTAGTGACAAAAAAAAATAAAGATTTTTCATGATATCCACATTTTTTAACTGTACCTGTACATGGCCTTCGGTGAGCTGCAGCACTCCTGCTGAATACTGCAAAAGGCTGCAAGATGGAATTTGTTGAGTGTTTTTATACACTTCAGGTTAATTTTAGATTCTGATAAAGTCCAGATCATTTTTTAGTCCTGATGTGTAAAATACTTCACAACTAAAAAAGTATACGTTTGTTTGCCCTTGATTTTATACAGTTAAGAAGGTGTTTCTGGGTAATTGTATGGGAAATTCAAAATAGCCAGCTGTGTTTAAATAGCATCCTTATGAGCAAGAGTTTTTATTTGTTGTCTTGTTGCTTCGTCTCTGGCTCACACTGTTGATGTGCACACTGCGGCAAAGATGGAATCTAGACTAATGTATGCAGTAGTCTGATCACAGCCTCATCACCTCCAATTCAAGGAAGAGGAATCCAACCTGTCAGTTTGTTATCACAGAAAATGGATGCACTGGTTTTCACTACATCTAATAACTTAGACAAAATTAAGTGCATCTATGACACACAATAAAGATCGTTAAGAAAGCTGCCATTTAAAGTTAAACTGGATCAACATGTTAACAATAGCACCATTGTATATGGCTTAATACATAAATTGTAATGATCTAATAAGGAGGAGAAATGGGCTAACAAAGACATAATGGTCAATATTAAATTGTGGCTCCTGTTCTGATGAGTTACCTCATAATTCATTACAGATAAACAGAGCTGAGCAAACATGACCTTTATGTGTTTGCTAGTTTAATATAGACTTCAGTCTGTATTATTTAATATTTTGGCCGCCGCATGTTTCATATTCATGAGGCCGACACAAAATCACAGCACAGAAACATGATGACAAGCAGCATGACTATCAGTAATGCGATGGTTCGTTTTTTTTATTTCTTTTCTCTTACGGAGCTACAAGAACCACATCTCCAGAGAGCAGCAGACAGTTATTAATGAAATATGCAAATACAGAAGTGTGCAAAAGTTATAGACCACTGCTTTACATATGTTTTGCTATCAAGTAGTCGAATTTTCCTTTTAAGTGGTCTTTATCAAAAGTTCTTATGAGGTTTTTAAGGTTCTTTCTTTTTTTGGAATTAGCCTGTTGTTTTACACATTCCCTATCCTGATGTTTTGCCTGAACAATGCAGTATATATTGTTCGGGACTATTCATAAAACAATAAATAAAGTGAGCAATTTAAGGGGAAAAGAAGAAAAAATGTTTACAGTAGATGAACTGCATCAGAAAGTCATTTCTTTAAGAAATCCAGCAAAGGCATTTAGTTGTTCATTTCCTGTGTACCACATTTTTGGCTACTACTGTGTCTTCCACATTTACTGAAAGCCCTGGTAAAGATGTCTTGAAAGCATCAAAATAAATTTCTATAGCAGATCTTACATTGAATAATCGTGCATCTTGCCAACACGCAAAGTGAAGAAGATGATAGTAAAGGCAGAAAAAAATCTACAAAGCTCATTGTCAGAGAACTACAGCAAAGAATATATGTGAAGGATGGTGCAGCTCTTTGAGGATTTGTTTTTGTTTTGTTGGTAAAATATTATTTTCTACCTATCAAAGTATGTCTTTTGACTAAAGAAATGGTCTAAAGAAATGAAAACAAATGTAGTATCTTTACCCTGCGTCACAAAGACTTGCCAAGTCGGCTCCAGTCAACGCTTTATCAGCTCAGGGCCATAACAACAGCAGGTTTTTCTCAAAGTGAAGAGGAAAGCATCTGACCCTGGCACTTTGGCAATCAGCTTGTTCGTGCTAAAAACATAGTTTAGTTCATTTGAACAAGTTTTTCTTTATGACAGGCTGCTAATAACAAGGTGTTTGAAGATCCTGTTTAGACTTTTGTCTTTATCCCGTTTCAGTGCACCATCATAGGTCGTTTGAGCATTTTTGTGCCTGAATTATTCATTGATAAGAGTTAATTAACATAACTTTGAAGGGGCTGGTACTTGACAGAATGCTACTGAAAAAGCATCCAAAGTCAAGAGAAAAGATCTTCAGAAAGTCTGAAAATGGTTTTGACCAAATTACAGTATTAAAAAAAAAACTCAAATTTCTTTCAGCAATTTCTTTCAAAAACTCATATTTTATAGATTTATTACACACATAATTATATATTTCAACATTTATTTCTGTTAATTTTGATAATTATGACTCCCAGCTAAAAAACAAAAATTCAGAGTCAGAGCAATTTTGAATTTGACAGGAATACATAAATGTCTACTAAAAAGCATGTGCAGTTACTGTACAATAGATGCAGTCAATTACTGCATCACTGCAGCTTGACATAGAGACGATTAGGATGTGGCCCTGCTGGGATTTTTCAGGCACCTCTGGTTGGTTTAACAGTGCCAGTTAGGTTATCTGCATTGTTGGGTCTGGTGTCTCTCACATTCTTCTGAATGTTACTCAATAGGTTTTCTGTGGGGTTTAGGATTGGAAAGTTTGCTGGTCAATCCAGCACAGTGAAACCATGGCCATTGAACCAGCCTTTGGGTACTAAGTCCTGTTGGAAAATGAAATTTAACATCTCCATAAAGCTTATCAGCTGGAGGAAAAATGAAGTGCTCTAAAATTGTCTGGTTGATGGCAGCAGTGACTTTGGACATACACATGCAGATGACACAGCTCTCAAAATCATCGCTCACACTGGAAACAGTCACACTGGACCTCAACCAACTTGGACTCCGTGCCTCTCCTCTGTTCCTCCAGACTCTGGGACCTTGATTTCCAAATGAAAGGCAACATTTGCATTGCTTTGCGTTTTCTCCTTAGCTCAGCTGATTCCTGGTGTTATCTCTGGCTATCTCTGGCTAAACTAAAGCAGTGTGACAGTTTTAGCCCTTGGTTTGTCTCTGTGTTCTTGAAGCTGCCACTCCAGTAGCAGTCCACACATTTTGACAAACCCCCAAAATCTAAAATACGATTTCTTCACAATCCTCTCAAGACAGTGGTGATCAGTGGTGTTTATGCAGATTTTTCTACCACACTTTTTCCTTCAATAAAACTTTCCATTATTATGTTAACATATATAACTCAGTGAAGAGTCAGCATCTTTAGAAATGACCTTTTCCTTCATATTCTGATTTTGGAAAATATATAGTGTGTATTAACAGAGAAGATAAAGAAAGAGGAATAACTCCAGACATGGTACTGCAAACATGAACACACCTACTAAGATATTTGTGCTGTCCACAGAGCCATATAACAAAAATAATAAAAAGAACAAAGCTGGTCAAATCTGCTTTAAGTCTGACTTATTTGAAGCGCATCCTATCATGGTACAGAAATACATCCACATTAGAAGCTACTGAGCTCTAGTTAACACAGAGTAGCAACAACTTAAAGGTCTGCCTTTCAGTTCTTTGTCTTTTAGCTAAGGAGACACAATTGGCTTCAAAAAGCTCCGCACAAAAGCTGACAATGTTAAATGTCATTAGAAATCACAGAGTTTAACACTGCTGTCATCTCCGCTTCCTTCCCCAACACCATCCCTCTCATTATAGGGTTATGCAAGACTGCCGAACACCGAGCTACAAAGAAAAGCTGAGTTATGCAAGTCCCTAGACCTCGATCTTCTTACACTCATCACACGTAAACCCACACAGACGCCCGCACACACACACATACACACACCTGCGCAGGGCACTAGGTGGGAGCTTTCCAGGGCTTCTGTCTGATGGTGTGCTGAAGCAGCTGGTCTGGGCCTCCGGCAGCTCCCCCTTCTCTCGCAGCATGGAGGTGGCTGCAGAGGAAATGATGCCGACCCCGTCCCGCACCCGCGTCTCCAGCGGGTACACCCAGTCGTCATAGGATACGGAGATCATACCCAGGGGATACATCTGAAAGGAAAAGAGATTTAAGGAGCGGCACAGATGCTGTGCAGGATTCAGTTTTACTTCAATTTAGCATCTCAACCCTTATCTTTAACATTCATATGTATTTCTCAGCTATACTAAAATAATTCATAGCTTCTTTGTTTCTGTGTTCCTACACTGAGCATCTCGATCAGTTTATGTCTTTACATTTGTCAGTCTAATCTCTCCTCCCCTTTATTCATTTGAATTTGGTGTTGACTCTATAATCAGATCTAATCCAACTCAAATATGAACATTTGTGCCAGGCAGAATGATGGATGATAGAGGAAGAGGGTTGTTTAGAAAAAGCATAAACAAACACAGGAGTGTATATTAGCATCTGCTATGGGAATTTTTTCAGCTGATCAATCTAGCAGGAGAATGAGCACATCCATGTGCCATCATGTATTGTTTAAACTGATTTAAAACTGTGTCCTTCTAATTACAAAACTGAGATATTTGTGGTTTTTGGCATTCAGAACACGAAGTTAATGCAACATACAGTAAGTGAAACTAATAATTTGCACAGTTTTATATTCCCCACTTTCCTATCCCTAATGGCCTCAATCCTTCTTGGCATTAAGACCAGAAAAGGTTTGGACAATTTTCTGAATGAACAGTCCATCATTTTTTTAAAGCTGCTCGTTGCTGATATGCATTTATCATTGTTGTGCATTTTCCTCCTAAAAATGCACCACTTTTTGGTGATATTCTTGGGAACGTTGGGCAGACAAACAGATGGATGGATGGATGGATGCAGGGATGGATGGATGGATGGATGGATGGATGCAGGGATGGATGGATGGATGGATTGGATGGATGGATGGATGGATGGATGGATGGATGGATGGATAGATAGATGGATGGATGGATGGATGGATGGATGGATGGATGGATGGATGGATGGATGGATGCAGGGATGGATGGATGGATGGATGGATGGATGGATGGATGGATGGATGGATGGATGGATGGATGCAGGGATGGATGGATGGATGGATGGATGGATGGATGGATGGATGAATGGATGGATGGATGGATGCAGGGATGGATGGATGGATGGATGGATAGATGGATGGATGGATGGATTGATGGATGGATGGATGGATGGATGGATAGATAGATAGATGGATGGATGGATGGATGGATGGATGGATTGGATCAGACAGGGAATAGGGAAAAAAAGTTAGGAAATTCATAGATTGTTTGCAGATATTCTTTTTCCATATTCAGACCGGGAAAATAGATTAATTTCCACACTTTTCCTGCCTGTGTAGAGACTCTGATTCTTTTGTCAACATATTTAATGTTTATGCTGCTCCATATCATTATGCTCTACGTTTTCACTGTCAGGACCAGTATTACATTTTACACAGGTTGACTTTTTGCTGTCTCTTTTGCATTGGCTGAGATGTCAGAGCAACTCATTGTCTTAAAATATCAGATATTTCCACTGACATCCTCTGTATAAGTGTGATGTACTTTCCTGCACACCCCATGAAGCCTTATTTTTGAAGGATGGTCACTGTACATTACAAAAAATATGATTTGTTTTTTAACCTTCTGATTACTACTTTAGCCGCTCATATTGCAGCACCTTTTTCCATTCTTCTGAAGTTAATCTCTCTTATGTGGAGTCAGATTGAGCCTACAGTTCAAAGCTTCACTGAATGCCCACTGTACATCTTCATAGTGAGGCTTCAGTGATCACAGGTACCGTATCTTGATCAAAAGTGTGCCTATGTTTCTGATTAGTTTTTTTTTAGCTTTATAAAGTTTGTATAGTATTTTTATGTAATAAGCATATGTTATAAGCATTTCTGGGTAGAAATGTTATATAAAGGTGTACAAAATGTCCATAGATGTTTTGACTTAGATGAAGCTGAATTTAGTCAAAAAGTCAAAGTCAGGTACTGGTCTAAACCCAGATTTGGTAGTCAACATTTAGCTTACTTGGTAAGAATAATTAAGCACAACTGAAGGGACTCAAAGCAAGAAACTGCAACACAATGAGCTTACCAACCTCATGACTATATAAGACCAAGTACAATCAGTTTCAATTCAGAAACTGTAGTAAATGACGAACAATGACTTCATATTTTTACAAATATGACTTTTCACAATCCTAGAGCTATCTTGTCATCTACACGTTGTTCAGTTATTTTTTATGCCATTTTAAGTAAAACCACATCTTGTATTGTTTTTCATCTGCTGGTGCAATATAAAAATACAAATATACCCACACAATCTATTTAAACTCTTATCAAAAAAGCAATTATTCCAACATGTTCATGTATTGACCAAAATACTGGCAGCTATAAATTAAGCAAAATGAAAATTATTAGACTTTCAGAACACAATTCAGCCTTTTTTAATCAGTAATAGATTATTCTTTGCATCTGTCACAGAAGTAGCATAATTACATTCTGAAAAAAATATTTAACTTGAAAACATTTACTTAATGGAGGAAAAAACAGTAATTAAGAGATTCTATAGAATACATGCAACCACGGCATTTTTAAAGTTGATCAGACAGTTACAGACCTACTTCCGCCTCTCTGCCTGCTTTTCTCCTAAGCTCCCTGCTAGCTTGCATTCTTTCACTCCTAACTTTTTATCTGTCAGCCAAAATTACAGAAATATTGGATTAAAACTACTTCTTACCAGCGACTCCCAAGGATTATTATTATTTTTATTTTTTTTCTAAAGGATTTTGATGTTTTTATAATCGAACTCGAAAGAAGGACAAGTTGACGCCAGCTAATCAGTACAAAATGCCTCCCTTCACCACAGAGAACATCGACAAACCTTTACAGAAATTGGCTGTTTTGGAGATGAAAATCCATCGACTAGAAGTGAATGTGGAGGTGAATATGGGGTACAACGATGATTCAACTCTGCCTGTGATCCCAAACAGTGACAGCCAGCTTAACGACTCAGCCGGCAATCAGAACACTGAGAATAAACCTACCGGCAGACCCCCCTGGCATGTTTTAGGCGCATGCCCAAAAAAATCAAGGTGGACGACTCACCAGAAGATCTCAGCAAAAAGGTTAGAATGGCCAGAATTACAGAAAAATGCCCCCGTTTCCCCTGGGAAAAGGAGACTTTGACAGCGAGCTGCTGTCACAACAACTGATAGGAGTGAGACAGCTGGAAATAATGGAATTCTCCTCCAAAACAGATTTGCTCCACTACAGAACAAAAACCAGGAAAATGATCTATCTTCTGAGAACAATAAAAGGTTTGAGAACAACCTTCATTCTAAACAGTCTTCTCCTAAATTGCCAGAGAAAAAGCGCCCCACCAGACCAAGAACCCTAATAGTGGGCAACACAGCTGTGGATGGGATTAAAAACTTCTGAAACAAGAAAAACACAGAAGTTATGATTGGTACCAGTAACGTGGTGTCTGATATCTCAGAGAATATTCTTGCAATCAAAGAAAAGCGCCCGTCTCTAGAAAACCTTATTATACACTGTGGAGCCATGGATGACGTGGCCAAGAAAAAATCAGAAGGATTGAAGGAGGAATTCACTTGTCTGCTGAATATTGTTGGAGGTTACAATATCATGGTGTTTCTCAGCGGACCCTTTGCACCGATTTTCTGTGGAGAAGAGAATTTCTTTTGAAACTTCTAATGATTAATAAGTGGTTGAAAAAAACATGTGCTACTACATCTGTGAACTTCATCAACAACTTTAATATTTTTTGGGAAAAAAGACAACTCTTCAAGCAATATAG
This sequence comes from Girardinichthys multiradiatus, assembly GCF_021462225.1. Classification (NCBI taxonomy): domain Eukaryota; kingdom Metazoa; phylum Chordata; class Actinopteri; order Cyprinodontiformes; family Goodeidae; genus Girardinichthys; species Girardinichthys multiradiatus. The sequence goes on along the minus strand of NC_061798.1, from coordinate 41,145,594 downwards.
TTTCTGTTTGAACAAGCCGAGAGCCAAACGTCTCACATCTAATCTCTTCTATTCAGTAAATAATCCACCAGTAGCTTCGACCTTTAGCAGAGAACATGGAGTATCAACAACAATGATAACGCTGCCTCCTACAGCTCCAGCAGAAACAATCGGTCAGTTGGCTGAGAAAGAGAGGTCATCACAAAAGGTCTTCCCCACGTTATACCCCCCCGCCCCCCCATTCAACACCCCACATGGCCGAGGCCCTGCTACTGAACCAACATCTTCCAAATTCCGCAGACGTCCACCACCTCCTAATCTATCTCCTCCTAATCAGGACCTTCAAATCCCTTCTCTGTGTTACAGTCTGGGCCCCAGTGGTAACTCTATCAGAAATGAGCACGTCCAGGAAAAACTTGGGCCTCTAATAGGAGATAGTTGTAAAATATTTGTGCTTATACGTGACAGAAAGAACAAAGCCAAAAGGATTAGAGACAGTAATAAACAATCAACAAAAGCCATAAACTGTCAGGTACAACCAGAAACAGAGTTAATATCAGCAACTAAGTCATATAAACTGGCTTTATTGAACATTAGATCTCTGTCAAGAAAATCATTTTTAATCAATGACTTCATTACTGACCACGATCTTGATGTTCTGTTTTTAACAGAAACATGGTTACATGAATTTAATGAAGCTCCCATTCTGATAGAGTCAACGCCTCCAAACTACATTTTTCTTTGTGAGAGCAGACAGCAAAGAAAAGGTGGAGGGGTGGCCACTTCGTTTAAAGATTTATTAGAGTGTAAAAAAGTATTTCTGGGCAAATTTGACTCTTTTGAATATTTGGCTCTCCAGGTAAAGAGCCCAGTCCAAACCATGTTCTTGAATATTTACAGGCCTCCTAAGTCCTAAACAAACCTTTTCAGTGATTTTGATGAGCTTTTATCTGTGATATGTGTTGATTATGACTGTTTAATTATTTTGGGCGACTTCAACATTCACATGGACAATCCTGAAGACAGAAGTGCAATAGATCTATGTGACACTCTTAGAAATTTTGATTTGACTTAATATGTTAAACAGCAAATGCACAAACAAGGACATATTTTGGACTTGATCATCACTAAGGGTCTAAACATTTCCAAGGTGTCTGTAACTGATGTTGCTCTATCTGAACACTTTTCTGTTATTTTTGAAAACATCATCTCCAATGACTCAATTAGCCAAAGTGATATTATAAGAAAACACATCTTTAAGGACGGTGCTGCTGAAACCTTTAACCAGATTTACTCTTCTACCTCCACTTTGCCCTGTAACACTGTAGATGAGCTGGTAGAAAACTTTCATTCTAAAATCTTGGACATCATTGATTCAATTGCTTCGATTAAAGTGAAAGTTGTTTCTGGGAAGAAAATGTCTCCGTGGAGAAGTGCTCCAACAGTCAGAAGTGAAAAAAAGGAGTGTCGAAAAGCTGAACGTAGGTGGCGAAAGACTGGACTCCAGGTTCACTATATTATCTATAAAGAGACACTATACAGATATAACCTACAACTGAAAAATGCAAGGAAATCTTTCTTTTCTGAGATCATCAGCAAAAACATTAACAATGCTCGTGTATTATTTGCCACGGTCGACAGGTTAATAAATCCTCCTGTAACTGTAGCAGCTGAACTCCACTCTACCAGGGCCTGCAATGAATTTGCTAACTTCTTCACTGAAAAAACCCAAAAGATCAGAGGGGCAGTCAGCACATCCACATCAACTCCAGTACCAATGTTGTCTCCAACTAGAACTGATTTTGACAAAATTTCCCAATTTCACCAAATAAATTGCAAAAACTTCGAAGAAATCGTATACCAACTAAGCTCTTCTTCCTGCTGTCTCGATGTTTTACCCACAGCTTTCCTTAAGAAAGCTTTGCCTGTCATAACATCTGATTTAACACAAAAAATAAACACGTCCCTTTTGTCAGATTTTTTCCCCCAGACCCTGAAAACAGCCATTACCAAAACTTTATTGAAAAAGAGCAACTTGGACAAGCTGCTACTACAGAACTACAGGCCTATATCAAACCTCCCCTTCATCAGTAAGATTATTGAAAAAGCTGTGTTTCAACAGTTAAACAACTTCCTAACAACGACCAACCACTTCGATGTCTTCAAGTAAGGCTTCCGTGCTCACCACAGTACAGTGACTGCTCTTGTCAAGGTGTTCAATTACATCCGCATAAATGCTGACTGTGTAAGAACCACAGTGCTGGTATTATTGGACCTTAGTGCAGCATTCGACACTGTTGATCACTCCATTTTGTTAGAGCGCCTGGAAAACTGGGTCGGCCTTTCTGGTGCAGCACTCAACTGGTTTAAATCCTACTTGAAGGACAGGGATTTTTTGTGTCAGTAGGTAACTTTACATCAGAGAGCACAAAAATCACATGTGGCGTTCCCCAAGGATCCATCTTAGGGCCCCTTCTATTCAATATCTACATGCTCCCCCTAACTCAGATTTTAATAAGCAACAACATAAGTTATCATAACTATGCAGACGACACACAGCTATACATTACGATGTCACTAGGTGACTATGAACCCATTCAAGCGCTGGGTAAATGCTTAGAAGAAATCAATGCTTGGATGTGGCAAACTTTTCTTCAGCTGAAACAAAACAAAACTGAAGTAATTAGTAGTTAGCACACAGCTTCAGTTCATACAGCTAGAAACCACCAGTCAGGCTCGAAACCTGGGCGTAATGATGGACTCGGACCTGAACCTTCAGAGACACATAAAGGCCTTCTATCACCTAAAGAACATCTCCAGAAAAGAAGGACTAATGTCTCAGCAGGACCTTGAAAAACTAATTCATGCGTTCATCTTTAGTAGAAATGATTACTGCAACAGTGTCTTCACAGGTCTGCCTAAAAAGTCGATCAGACAGCTGCAGTTGATCCAGAACGCTGCTGCCCGTGTCCTCACTAGAACTAAGAAAGTGGAGCACATCACCCCGGTTCTACAGTCCCTACACTGGCTCCCTGTAGCTCAGAGAATAGAGTTTAAAATACTTCTGTTAGTCTATAAATCACTGAATGGCTTAGCACCAAAGTACATTACAGACTTGTTGTCAGTGGATCAACCACCCAGACCTCTCAGGTCTTCTGGCTCAAATCTACTCTGCATACCCAGAACCAGAACCAAACAGGGAGAAGCAGCTTTTAGTTCTTATGCTCCACTAATCTGGAATAAACTCCCAGAAAACTGTAAAAGCGCCGAAACCTAAGTTGCTTTAAATCAAGATTATAAACTTCTTTGTTTAGAGTGGCCTTTGAATTTAAACATTACTAGTTAGGTTTTCAGTCAAATTTTCCTTTCATTTTCTTATCCATCATTCTATTCTCTTTATTTTTTTAATTACCTCTGTTGTTTGATTTTCTGTATCATTGTAATGTTTTTCCTTATGTACAGGGCCTTGAGTGCCTTGTTGCTGAAAAGCGCTATATAAATAAAGTTGACTTGACTTGACTATAGTTACGTCAAATTAAGGCCAATTTCTCTTAGCCACTCTTCACAATGGGAAAGACCAGAGACCATGCCATTCAACTAAAGACGATGTGTGTTAATCTTCAAGACATGGCTACGAGAAAATAAATACCTAAACTGGCCAACATCTAGAGTCATTATAATAAATAAAAAAAAACTGAAAATATGACACATAAGGCTGGATGGGAACCCATGGTTACCTTGCAACCATGGACAGTGAAGAGGATGGTCAAAAATGTTAAAAATAGCTCACTGGTAGAGAACTGCAGCAGAGCTTGGCATCTTGGGGACACGAAACCTTCACAACAACTTCTATCTATCAACAGTTGCTTGGGAGGCAGTTCAGGAAAAAATCCTTGTCTGGTTTAACATTCAAAATGTAAGTTTGTGAAGTTTGCTAAAAGCTACTGGGACTTTTACTCAACTACAGGTCCTTCTCAAAATATTAGCATATTGAGATAAAGTTCATTATTTTCCATAATGTCATGATGAAAATTTAACATTCATATATTTTAGATTCATTGCACACTAACATACAGCTCATAAAAACCCAAAATTCCTATCTCACAAAATTAGCATATCATTAAAAGGGTCTCTAAACGAGCTATGAACCTAATCATCTGAATCAACGAGTTAACTCTAAACACCTGCAAAAGATTCCCGAGGCCTTTAAAACTCCCAGCCTGGTTCATCACTCAAAACCCCAATCATGGGTAAGACTGCCGACCTGACTGCTGTCCAGAAGGCCACTATTGACACCCTCAAGCAAGAGGGTAAGACACAGAAAGAAATTTCTGAACAAATAGGCTGTTCCCAGAGTGCTGTATCAAGGCACCTCAGTGGGAAGTCTGTGGGAAGGAAAAAGTGTGGCAGAAAACGCTGCACAACGAGAAGAGGTGACCGGACCCTGAGGAAGATTGTGGAGAAGGGCCGATTCCAGACCTTGGGGGACCTGCGGAAGCAGTGGACTGAGTCTGGAGTAGAAACATCCAGAGCCACCGTGCACAGGCGTGTGCAGGAAATGGGCTATAGGTGCCGCATTCCCCAGGTCAAGCCACTTTTGAACCAGAAACAGCGGCAGAAGCGCCTGACCTGGGCTACAGAGAAGCAGCACTGGACTGTTGCTCAGTGGTCCAAAGTACTTTTTTCGGATGAAAGCAAATTCTGCATGTCATTCGGAAATCAAGGTGCCAGAGTCTGGAGGAAAACTGGGGAGAAGGAAATGCCAAAATGCCAGAAGTCCAGTGTCAAGTACCCACAGTCAGTGATGGTCTGGGGTGCCGTGTCAGCTGCTGGTGTTGGTCCACTGTGTTTTATCAAGGGCAGGGTCAATGCAGCTAGCCATCAGGAGATTTTGGAGCACTTCATGCTTCCATCTGCTGAAAAGCTTTATGGAGATGAAGATTTCATTTTTCAGCACGACCTGGCACCTGCTCACAGTGCCAAAACCACTGGTAAATGGTTTACTGACCATGGTATCACTGTGCTCAATTGGCCTGCCAACTCTCCTGACCTGAACCCCATAGAGAATCTGTGGGATATTGTGAAGAGAACGTTGAGAGACTCAAAACCCAACACTCTGGATGAGCTAAAGGCCGCTATCGAAGCATCCTGGGCCTCCATAAGACCTCAGCAGTGCCACAGGCTGATTGCCTCCATGCCACGCCGCATTGAAGCAGTCATTTCTGCAAAAGGATTTCCGACCAAGTATTGAGTGCATAACTGTACATGATTATTTGAAGGTTGACGTTTTTTGTATTAAAAACACTTTTCTTTTATTGGTCGGATGAAATATGCTAATTTTGTGAGATAGGAATTTTGGGTTTTCATGAGCTGTATGCCACAATCATCCGTATTAAGACAATAAAAGACCTGAAATATTTCAGTTAGTGTGCAATGAATCTAAAATATATGAATGTTAAATTTTCATCATGACATTATGGAAAATAATGAACTTTATCACAATATGCTAATATTTTGAGAAGGACCTGTATGTGCTTTGGTCTGACTAAGATTTAGCTTTTCGACAACAAACCAACAGACTGCATTCATGGAAAGTCCGACTGTTATCTACGGTAGATGATCTATGATGCTGTGGGTTTGTTTCCAAAGGCCCTGAAAACCTTTTTAGATAAATGACATCATGAATCCTTGAACAGCTAAACATAAATGGGTCACCACTGGGCTTTTTGCATGATGCAAAACATTTGGTCAGATCAACAGAAAAATTATTCACCAGACACCTTCTGTGGCAATCTCAGTCCCTAAAGCCTATAGAAAACCTGGGGGGCGAGTTGAAGAGAAGAGATCACTCAGGACACTGGATGATCTAAAAAGAATCTACAAAGAGGAATGGTCAAAAATCCCCCTCAAAGCGTGCTGCCACTTTTTAAAATGCTATGGAAGACTGAGTGCTTTCTTACTGGCAAAAGAGGATTGTAAAATGTATTGACTTCAGGAGTGCCAACAAATATGGCAATTCAGTTTTGCCAAAAATGTTTTTTAGGATCTTTTTCCCCTCACCAAATAAATGTATGCATTTTAAAGGTTGGATTTTTCAGCATTTTTCAGTGTGAGATTTCACTTCTGCTTCTGAATTTGTTTTAAGGCTTTTACACATCTTTACCAGAGGAGCCAATAAATGTGCCACATGGGGACTAAAATGTCTGAACAAGAATTTACGTTGGGATATTCAGGTTTAAATGAGGGATATGACTCGACTTTAGATAAAAAAAATCTCATTGCTTGGTGGGCTACGTATAATCTCTCAATGATATTGCACATTGTCCTCTTTTCTGTTCAGCTTTATCTATTTTTTTGTATTTCTATATTATTTAGACCGAAGAGTTTATTTAGATGGATTATATTTAGATAATATTTGCACATATTTCAATTTAATATCCTGCTTTGGGGTTAAGCAAATGATGGTACACACAGAGAAAGGGCTCACTGAATGTGAAAAGTAATCGTTGTTGACTTCAGCAAACAAAAAATAATCATTTGTGTTTATTTAAGGTATCACTTCTCTCACTTATCAGTGTTGGGCAGGGAAAACAAAAGAGGAGAAATTCTGGGCAGATAGAGGATGGCCTGAACAGCTTGGTATCAAAAATAATTCTTGTCCTGTCAAACCGCCTGAAAGTGGCCACCTGTTTACAACATCGAGGGTTTCGCTACCTCAGGGGTTAAGTCTGGATTTCCAGTGGTGAGACTTGACACAATCCAGATGTAACCGGCTCCTATTAGACCCAACGACCGAGCTTCCTCCAGGATATATCTGTCAGGGAGAGGAGACAGATTTACAGCTGAAATCTGGTAGCATGTGACAAAGAAATGCAAACAGCACGGCAGAAAATGAACGACACCAACACTCACACTGCCTCATCCTTGGAACAGTACAGCAGTATAACAGGGCTTTGTATCCTCTTGAGAGCAATGTGTGATTTTGAGTTGGGGTCACCATCTATAGCATCGAGTGTCACAACACTCTGCAGGTCCCAGCGAACAAAGCTGTAACAATACATCATTAAAGAATACAGAAGCTTAATCTTGTCAGCAACCATAAAGAAGATCAGACAACCCTTTACTTTTCTCACATTAATGAGACTGGTTCTATGTGATTTTTTATTTTTAAAGGCTTGTTTTTGCAACACTAGTGGGCATTATTTTTGTTATTTTCCAAAAGTAGGCAGACAGGAAATGAAGAGAGAAGGGAAAGACATGCAGCACAGGTCTCCTGGGTTGGGACTCGAACCCATGACAGATGCATCGAGGACTGAAGCCTCTCTGTATATGGGTCGCATGCTCTACCGCTACGCCACATGCCATGCCCCTCATCTGTGATTTTACTAAAGAAGACAAAAATTGGGAAGCCCTCTACACCTCAGCTAGCAAAGTATGTGCTTCACCAATGATGACACTGTATGCACACAAGTGCACCTCAATACATTTAAATATCATCAAGACGTTTAGTTATTTCATTATTTCAATTAAAAGTGAAGCTCATATATTATAGATATTAATTAAACACTGAGTTATGATTTATTAAAAGTTTATTTCAGTTTATTTTGATGATTATGATTTTTAGCTAATAGGAAAACTAAAATATTACATAATAATAAATAAAAATAAGGATTTTTAATACAGAAAATACAACATACTGAAATATATTTCCAACTTGGATTATGTCTCCCCCAAACTCTTGCATGGATTTTGCTTTACAATTCTCTCAAGGCTGTGGTTATTCCTATTTCTTATGAACCCGTTTGAACCACACTTTTTCCTTCCTCTAAACTTTCCATTAATATACTTGGATACAACACTCTGTGAACAGCCAACTTCTTCAGTCATGATCTTACCTACCATGTGGCAGGAGTCACTGACTACTACTGTCAAGTCAGCAGTCTTCCCTATAACTGTGTAGGCCATAACAGGACCTTAACATAACATTTCTTTATTAAAATTGATTTTTTTTTTCTAATGTAATATATATCACTTTGTGTGTGATGAATCTATATAACATGAGGTTTGCTTTTTGAATTGGCCTACTGAAATAAATCAACCCTTTGATGATATTCAAATTTATTGAGTTAGACCTCTATTGAAGGGATGAGTATTTTTAACAGCTAGCTAACAATGTGATGGAAAACATGGCCAAGACCTCATCAAAAAGCTAATTTATTTCTTTTGTGATGAAAACAAATATGTGGAACAACACTTAAGCATGAAAACAATATGTGATTTTCAGAGTGTGTGAGAATGTTTTAGGCTGTATTTGTACCTGTGATCCACAGACAGTCTCAGCGTGCTGATGAAATCCTGAAAGCCGGGAAACTTGGAAGTTACAATGGAAAAAACATGCCAGTCATACTCCTCCATGATTGCAAGCATGAGAAGAGCCTCCTGCTGCAAAGCTGCGCCGAACTGGAAGAAAGTGGACTTCTCGTCCTGCAAATACACACAGGGGAGGAGCCGAAAATCAGATCTTTCAGGAGAACTTTTGCAATCAGGCAGAGCATGAGAAGAGCTGAGATAGCAAACAGCATAAGTGTTGGACAAAAGGAGGGGGAAATGGGAGAGGAAAAGATAGAGAAAGAGCGAGAGATTCAGCCGACAAGTGAGACCATGCTGCGAGAGAGTGACTGCTGGCAACAAGAGGGAGACCCTAACGGTCGGTGATAACGGCCTCATAACTCACAGGCTTAATTCACTTCAGCACTCAGCAGCCAACATAACAAACAGCCATGGATTACCTTGAAAAGCAATTGATCCCAATACTAATGTCATGCCAGCTGATACGATATACTGGGCTATACTGCTAGCTCGACTAAGAAAAAAACGCTAAAAATATAATTACTGTGGCAACTGTTAACAATTTTGCAACATTAATTCACAATGCCTCCCTTAGTTAAATCATTTAGTCTCAGCAATGGGAGAAAAGTGAAGACTAGTGTGAAAGAAAGAGGCAGCGGTGAGGGCTACCAAAACCAAAGCAGTTATTAAAATGACTGAGACCCAGAGTGAGTGTGAAATAAGTTGCTAATGATTGCAGGATGTGTGTTTGTGTTAAGTGTCATCTGAGCCGCCCTCCATCCACTTGAGACACAACGAAAGCAACAGAGTTTGTCTAGAGAAGTGAGAAGAGATGGAGTTGAAGGAGAGAGGGAGAAGAAGAGAGAGCTGAGGGGTAGAAAAATAAAATAAAACTTTCCATCTTACAGACTGATGTTAGGGATCCTGCTGCAGGGAGAAGAGTCTCTTTGAAGAGAAATTAAAACATAAACCCAAAATGGATCTCCTAGCTGGAGTGTGATTTACAGATTTCTTTTATTTTTGCTTTTTACTACTATTACATGTAAATGTAATTTACATTTGTGTTATTTACATCCAAATAACACACATTTTTGATACTGTTAAACTCATTTCGATCAATGGATCAATACAGCCCTATGGTTTCTAGGATTTCTAATACTGTTTTAAAACTAAGTGGATCATTGCAAATTTGGAAAACTTCATTACTGGGTGACAGCAAGCACGTCCCTATTGCACTTTTAGTAGTCTGCATATCTGTGCTACTTTCATGGTCTTTTCAAAATACTACTGGATCGAGTATCACATCTGCAGAAGGATATTTCAAATCAGTCAGCAAAACCTCAACATAAACATAAGAGGTATCTGCACCTACACCATCAGTTTCAGCCATGCTGTGGAGGAGTAAACACAAAAAATATTGCTATGACCTTATTAGCAGCATGAGAGGATGAATGCAAGTAAGGATGTTTTCTGTCTAGATGTGGGGCAGATGCGAGAGTGAAAATTTGTGCAAATTTGTAATTATACTCAGCATGCAGAACTCAGGTCTTGGCAAGTGGAGTCAAGACATCCATAATACCCAAGTCACTGGTGGAGTTTTGTACCTATCTCCAGCAGTTAATGGATGACAGGTGGGGTACACGCTGGACAGGTTACCAGTCCATCACAAGGCAACATGGAGACACACAAGACAACCAACCCTGCATGGACACCTCACAATTTAAGGAGACAGATTCACCTGTCATGCATTTTTCCAGATTGTGGAAGGAAGCAAGAGAATCTACACACAGGGGAAATATGCAAACGCCATGCAGAAAATGTTTTCTTTTTTCTTGTAGCAAGAAGGTCCAAGATTTAAACTCATGACAAAATACAAAATCTGTCTGTTTATTAAGTGAGCTGACCACATGGAAGCTTGAAGTTGTTTTTTATAATTTGCGCCACAACTTAAATGAATAAAAAAATAAGTCAACAACCAAACTTTAAAGAAAAACCTTGGACAGACTGCCTGAAAGCCTGGAGAACTAAAGATCTAAAGATCAAGACTACTTGATTGCAATGAGTCTGATTTCTTATTAACAAAGCACAAATAAATTAAAATGATTTAAAACATGGATTTGACACCTTAACTTCACTTATAGGTACACTTGGAAAATCCACTGTCTGCTACTGAATTAAACAGTCTATATGTGCCTTATATGCAGTTTGGTCCCTTTGTAGAACAAAAAATGACTCAAATCCAGTTAACACAAAAAATAAATTTGACCATTCAAAGATTAAACCTCATGAAAAAAGGAGAAGAAAGGTGGGAAGTGGTAAGGATGTAATTATACTTCAATAACATCTATGTTACTGTTCCATCAATGTGTATGTGGCTGGGGGTGTTTGTGTGACTTTATCCCTTTTGTGGATTTTGAGGAGAAAAATGTTCCTTGGAGCGGCGAGGAAAAATGGCTCTGGGTTCAGACAACCACAACACAAAAGCTTACAGTTATAGTTTTGTTCATGAAATGCAGAGATGGTAACACACTAGTTACCAGACAGTAAACAAGTTAAGAAATAATGATTCAGTAAAGAAACGGTAAAAGTTTGTGGATTATTGTTTATTTATTTAAATAAATGAACTGATTAATAAAACATGTTTATCTTAAAGAAAAAACTATGCTTACGCAGTAAATGAAGAGCTCCTTTAAGTCATATACTTTCTGTTCAGAACCTAAAATGTAATAAGATACTTACCCTAAAAGCTTTTTTTATTGACATGGTTGGGCTTCTCTTGTAATTTGTCCATCAGTTAAACAAATAAAAGGGCTGCAATCTATTTACAAAGTGTGGCATTTGCAATTTGGAAGCTGTTTCTGTGAAGCCACAACATGCAGCCACAGGAGCTCTCAAAGAAAATGAAACTTCTCATTCAGAGCTAAAAAACAGCAAAACAAATCCATCAGAGAGATAGGGGGAACATTAGCTGTGGCTGAACCAACTGCCTGCTTGGTTCTGAGAAAATTTACTAATGAGTGTGTGCAGGAATGGTTGTTAATTCTGATTGGCTGTGTTGGCCCTGAGATGGACTGCAGACCTGTCAGCCCCCACGTAGAACCCAGAACATGATTGGACTACAAAAAGAAAACTCTGCACAGGGTTTAGTGCCACCAACTTATAGTCATGAGAGACCAGCTTTTGTTTGCATATTTAATTAACCTCATTCTCACTAGGTGGAAGTGCAATACAAATTACACCAACAAAGACAAACACTGAGGACCAGCAAAAACAAAGGTTCATTTTCTCATAACATTGTAGAGCTACAGAGGTGCAAAATATGACCATGAAATAATTGTCAAGAAGCACTTATTTAGCATACATGTGCAGCAAAATGAAATGATCTGAGAATCAGACTCAGCCCATTTTAATGATTTCAATGGCAATAAAAAAAGCTTACTAAGGAAATCCATATTGTAGACCAATTTTTATGAACAATGCTTAGTCGTCACTTTCCTGTAGGATTAGGTCCAAAAAACATTGGAATGTATATTAGGACAAATCTGACCCAGTCTGTAAACTATAAACTGTTTTAAGTAATTTATTAATAATAATGAGTTAATAAATTCAACTTCTTTATTTAGTTCAAATTAGTCTGGAAAGCAATTAAAAAGGCAGACATTACACATTTACAAAAAACAGGTCTGATCAGACATTTACATTTAGTCATAATTGGAAGTAATACCATATTAATTATAGACTTGTGATGAGAAAATCAAGACTTGAGTTTGATGTTTGAGTTTGAGTGTGATGTCAACATATAAACAACCCCTACTAATATTTGGAAAAATTACCCTTAGCAAGTAATACATTTGACATGTTTTTTTGTAGCCAGCTTCTATCCTAATTCTGGCAGCACATTTGACTCTCTCTATTAATCAGAATTACTAGAGTTCATTTAAATCGGTTGGTTCCACTGCACTGTTGGGCCCAGCCATGGATGGAAAACAACCACAGAACTACACAAACAAAAGACACTGGTAAAAACTCTGACGCCAAAGCGCACAGCATTATGCTATTTTCAGGATAATTCCAAGGAAGAAGGAGTCAGATCTGGAATCCCAGTGACACCTCACTAGAGCAGCAAAAGGTTGTGAAAATGTGTGTGAATATCTGACTGCTGAGTTAAACTACTTCTTCGGAGAACCTTGGATCTGTTGTTGTGCGGTCTGTTTGTGCATCTGACAACCGTAAAAAAACTGCCTAAGTTACGACTGGTCTTCTTAAACAATCTTTCAGGCCTTCTGCAGTACAAGAATTGGACCCAGAGATCCCCTAAGAAGAGACAGTGTCTCTAATTATGTTGATGCTGCGGCTTTAGGTATGACTGGATCAGTTTAACTACCTTTACACCCAGTTGTGCTTACGCTTCAACCATCCTGCTGCTAGTTAAGGAAAAAGTCCCCCTGATTGATAACTTTATCCACTTTATGCAATGCGTCAATATAAATGGCATTTAAACAAATCCTCAGTATGATGCTGCCACCATCATGCTTCAGTGTTTGGAGGTTTGAAAGTCATTGATTATTGTTTGGAAGGACCCATATGCAGGCAAGAGAGTAGTAGAATCATTGACGAGGAGAACTTACTAGTGTGTTAATTACCTAAATGCATGACTGCTGTACTATTAGAGGCTGGGGAAAATGGAATAATAAACGGAATAAATACACAGGTATCTAGGAAAACTAACACAGAAAAAACGGAAAATAAAAAAATAATTAAGACACCAACCAAATGGTAACAAATAACTCAGAAACGACTGCTTTTTTTGGATACCACCTTCTCAGTCCATGTTGATATAACAGTTTCACTGCGGGCATTGTCCCTGGTGATCCAGATTAATCCGTTTTTTTTTAAAACCCTTCAATGCCATGAATCAGAAAAAGGCGGACCCAAGATTCAGCCAGACACAGTACTGAAAGTTTAAAAGGTTTATTCAGCCACAGGAAAACGTCACACAGGTAACACTCCTCACAGCTTCCAGGAATCACTGAGGCAGAAAGAGGGATTAGTGACTTGTAGTCTCTCCAGATTTTGCAGGGATCAGAAAAGTCACTAACCTGCTTTTGTCTTGAGTGGAACTTGAAAACCAGAGGGGAAACCTCAGTGGGCGGCAGGCGGTGATCTCCACAGCACAGGTAAGAAGTGACTCCAGGCTGAATAATCCGAGGGCTAGGCTGGCTCAATAATCCAAGGACAGAAACAGGGTCAACGATCGGAACAAGAGGCGTCAGGCAAGGGGCAGGCATGGGCATAAACCAGATGCAGGAAACAAGGTCGACAACCAGAATCCAAATAGTCCGACAGGGAGCAGGCAGAGGCATAAATCCAAAAAGCAAGGCAAGGTCAAGAACAATGATCAGACAGGAAGGAACGCTGGATATCTACTCACACGATGGCTTTCAAAAATCTGGCACCGTCTGCTTGTCAGAGTCAGTATATATCAGGGAAGACACAGGTGCTTGGCATTCCACAGATTGCACTACACTGCAGCAGCCACCAGGTGCATCTAATCTGCTGATTGCAGCCAGGGTAGAGCACACGTGCCAGAATCATAACAGTACCCCGCCTCTAAGGTCTGGCTCCTGACGGACCACGAGCGGGGCTCCACGAAGGGCTTGACCTGAGAAACGTGGAGTGAATCCTCATGGAGTTGGGTAATCTCAGTCATACAGCGACAGGGTTGATGATCTTGGAGATTGGGAAAGGTCCAACAAATCGGAGTGCCAATTTCCGGGATTCTACCCTTAATGGGATGTCCTTGGCAGAGAGCCAAACTTTCTGCCCCACCTGGTACTTAGGGGCAGGGATCCGTCTACGGTTGGCCATTCTTGACTGAACCAGTGACATGCTGATCATCGATCTCCTGGCCTTTCTCCATATTCTTTGGCACCTTAGGGCAGCCGCTTGGGCGGACGGAACATTAGCTTCTCTCTCCTGAACTGAAAACATGGGTGGCTGGAAACCAAACACAACATGAAAAGGGGACAAACTAGTGGCACTTGATTGCATAGAATTCATGGCGTATTCAACCCAGGGCAAATTTTGTGACCACTTGGTCGGGTCAGACTCACATAATATACAAAGTTTGGTTTCAGTTTCTTGGTTGGCTCTCTCAGTTTGGCCATCAGACTGAGGATGAAACCCTGAGCAAAGACTAACAGAAATCCCCAACAATGAACGAAACCCCTTCCAGAAACGTGACACAAATTGGGGTCCTCTATCGGAAACAATGTCATTTGGAATTCCATGGAGCCTGAAAACTTCTCGGGTCAATATCTCACCCATCTCCTTAGCAGATGGAAGCTTCTCCAAGGGCACCAGATGAACCATTTTTGAAAATCTGTCAATTATGGTTAGTAGTACAGAGTGACCATTAGAAACCAGTAGACCTGTCACAAAATCCATCGCAATATGTGACTATGGGCGAGGGGGAATTGGCAAAGGGTGCAACAACCCTGCAGGGGGGCGACGAGAAGGCTTAGCTCGACAACATTGAGTGCATTCAGCAACAAAGTATTTGACATCCTTGACAAGCGATGGCCACCAAAACTGAGTTCGAACTGTCTGAATGGTTCTGCTGATTCCTGGATGACAAACTAAACGAGAGCAATGACAAGACTCCAGTACCTTAGGCACAAGGCGTTCAGGGACAAAACAGCAGTCAGGTGGACATGATGGTGGGATAGGCAAATCTCTAATGGCTTCCTGGACCTCCCTTTCCACCTCCACTCAGGACACAGACAACCTGACGGTTTCAGGAAGGATAAACTCCTCTTCACCCGCAGACTGAGATTCTTCAGGCTCTTGAATCCGGGATAGGGCATCAGGTTTGCCATTTTTACTCCCTGGCCTGTAAGACAAGGAGAAATTAAAACGACCAAAAAACAAAGCCCACCTAGCCTGTCTGGGGTTTAACCGTTTTGCTGATTTCAGGTACTCCAAGTTCTTATGGCCAGTCCACACCATAAACGGCTCCTTAATCCCCTCCAGCCAATGTCTCCACTCTGTCAACGCCAACTTGACAGCCAATAACTCTCTGTCTCCCACGTCGAAATTCCGCTCAGCCTGTGACAGAGTCCTTGAAAAGAAGGCACATGGGTGAACACGATCATCCTCACCTCTTTGGCTTAATACGGCTCCGACCCCAGTGCTTGAGGCATCCACCTCCACAATAAACGGTCTCTCTGGGTCAGGAGACCGTAACACTGGAGCTGACGTGAAGAGTTCCTTTAACCTATTGATGGCCTTCTCTGCATCCTTATTCCACACAAATTTCACCTTGGAAGAGGTAAGAGCGTTCAGGGGAGTAGCAACCAGGCTGTAATTTCTAATAAACCTCCTATAGAAGTTTGCGAAGCCCAGAAATCTTTGAAGCTGCTTGCGATCAGTTGGAACAGGCCATTCCAATATGGCCTTAACCATGGAGGGGTCGACAAGCACTTGATCTGGAGAAATGATGAAGCCCAAAAAGGAAGTGGTAGTTATGTGGAACTCACATTTCTCTGCCTTGACGAACAACTGGTTTTGGAGAAGACGCAGGAGAACAGCTCCGACATGTTTTCTGTGGGTTTCCAGATCTTGAGAATAAATCAGTATGTCATCAAGATAAACAAATACGAATTGACCCACCATGTCTCTTAGAACGTCATTGACCAATGACTGAAAAACTGTAGGAGCGTTAGTAAGTCCAGATGGCATGACCTTGTATTCATAATGGTCCGTAGGCGTGTTGAAAGCCGTTTTCCACTCATCTCCTTCTCTGATTCGGACCAGATTATATGCAATCCTTAGATCCAGTTTAGAAAATACAGGTCCATCTCAAAAAATTTGCATATTGTGATAAAGTTCATTATTTTCCATAATGTCATGATGAAAATTTTACATTCATATATTTTAGATTCATTGCACACTAACTGAAATATTTCAGGTCTTTTATTGTCTTAATACGGATGATTTTGGCATACAGCTCATGAAAACCCAAAATTCCTATCTCACAAAATTAGCACATCATTAAAAGGGTCTCAAAATGAGCTATGAACCTAATCATCTGAATCAACGAGTTAACTCTAAACACCTGCAAAAGATTCCTGAGGCCTTTAAAACTCCCAGCCTGGTTCATCACTCAAAACCCCAATCATGGGTAAGACTGCCGACCTGACTGCTGTCCAGAAGGCCACTATTGACACCCTCAAGCAAGAGGGTAAGACACAGAAAGAAATTTCTGAACGAATAGGCTGTTCCCAGAGTGCTGTATCAAGGCACCTCAGTGGGAAGTCTGTGGGAAGGAAAAAGTGTGGCAGAAAACGCTGCACAACGAGAAGAGGTGACCGGACCCTGAGGAAGATTGTGGAGAAGGGCCGATTCCAGACCTTGGGGGACCTGCGGAAGCAGTGGACTGAGTCTGGAGTAGAAACATCCAGAGCCACCGTGCACAGGCGTGTGCAGGAAATGGGCTACAGGTGCCGCATTCCCCAGACCTGGGCTACAGAGAAGCAGCACTGGGCTGTTGCTCAGTGGTCCAAAGTACTTTTTTCAGATGAAAGCAAATTCTGCATGTCATTCGGAAATCAAGGTGCCAGAGTCTGGAGGAAGACTGGGGAGAAGGAAATGCCAAAATGCCAGAAGTCCAGTGTCAAGTACCCACAGTCAGTGATGGTCTGGGGTGCCGTGTCAGCTGCTGGTGTTGGTCCACTGTGTTTTATCAAGGGCAGGGTCAGTGCAGCTAGCTATCAGGAGATTTTGGAGCACTTCATGCTTCCATCTGCTGAAAAGCTTTAGAGATGAAGATTTCATTTTTCAGCACGACCTGGCACCTGCTCACAGTGCCAAAACCACTGGTAAATGGTTTACTGACCATGGTATCACTGTGCTCAATTGGCCTGCCAACTCTCCTGACCTGAACCCCATAGAGAATCTGTGGGATATTGTGAAGAGAACGTTGAGAGACTCAAGACCCAACACTCTGGATGAGCTAAAGGCCGCTATCGAAGCATCCTGGGCCTCCATAAGACCTCAGCAGTGCCACAGGCTGATTGCCTCCATGCCACGCTGCATTGAAGCAGTAATTTCTGCAAAAGGATTCCCGACCAAGTATTGAGTGCATAACTGTACATGATTATTTGAAGGTTGACGTTTTTTGTATTAAAAACACTTTTCTTTTATTGGTCGGATGAAATATGCTAATTTTGTGAGATAGGAATTTTAGGTTTTCATGAGCTGTATGCCAAAATCATCCGTATTAAGACAATAAAAGACCTGAAATATTTCAGTTAGTGTGCAATGAATCTAAAATATATGAATATTAAATTTTCATCATTACATTATAGAAAATAATGAACTTTATCACAATATGCTAATTTTTTGAGAAGGACCTGT
Source organism: Girardinichthys multiradiatus (assembly GCF_021462225.1). Lineage (NCBI taxonomy): Eukaryota > Metazoa > Chordata > Actinopteri > Cyprinodontiformes > Goodeidae > Girardinichthys > Girardinichthys multiradiatus. Next base: position 41,127,849 of record NC_061798.1, on the reverse strand, counting down.
ATCTTGGCTCCCTGGATCTGATCAAAAGCTGTGTTCATGAGTGGTAAGGGATATCTATTTTTAACTGTTATCTCATTAAGGCCTCTATAATCAATGCATGGTCTCAACAAACCATCCTTCTTCCCAACAAAAAAGAAAGTAGCACCTGCAGGAAAGGAAGGGGGTTGAATGTGCCCTGCCTTTAATGCCTCATCAACATAACTCTTCATTTCCCTGTGCTCTGGACCAGACAATGAATAGGTTCTGCCTTTAGGGGGTGATGTGCCAGGAAGCAAATCAATAGCACAATCATAAGGTATATGGGGTGGCAGAACTGTGGCCTTGATTTTATTAAAAACCTCCTTTAAATCATGGTATTCTTGCGGTACCTTGGATAAATCCGGATAGGTTTCCTCAACCTCATTCTCCACACTGACCTCCGTAGCAGCAGACAAACGACAGTCAGCGGAACATGACTCAGACCAACCCAAAACTTCTTTTTTCTTCCAGTCGATGTGAGGGTTGTGTTTCTGCAACCAGGAGGCCCCTGGGACTACAAGAAGTTCAGGTGAATTCATGATCATGAAAGTTAATTTTTCTTGATGATTACCTCCAACTGTTAAGGTAATCTCCTCCGTCCTGAGATGTGAATTGTTCATGCTGTGACCATCCAAAGCTAGCACGTTTCTTGTGTCAGCTGATGGAATAAGTTTTATGCCGTTCTTATTTGCGAATGTTTCGTCCATGAATTCAGTGTCTGCTCCTGAATCAATAAACACGGCCCCCTGGAGAGACAAAGAAGAGGTTTGAAAATGGGCAGGAAACAAGAAGGAGGAGGCAGATAGTTGACTTCGGCTCAGTAGAGACCTCCCTTCCTCTGCAGAGCCTGTCCTTTTAGAGGACACCTGAGTGCTAAATGTCCCTTCTCTCCAACAATAAAAACAGAGATTGAATCTTCTCCGACAATCTTTCTCCTCAGGGGTAGTAATATTGGTTCTGCCCAATTGCATGGGCTCACAATTATCATTTTCCACAGTGAGAGGTGACGACTCCTTCTCTCATACCAGTGTGCAGAAACGGAGTTAATGATGAGCGACCCTTCTCATGGCACTTCTCCTTCCTTCTCTCTGCCAGCCTAATATCAATGCGAGCAGCCAAATCCTCGAGTTGTTTCAGGGAAGAAGGATAGTCACGGGTCGCTAGCTCATCCTTGATGTCTTTGTTTAATCCTTTCATGAATGCATCCATTTGTGCTGCCTCATTCCAACGGCTCTCTGCAGCCAACAAATGAAAGTCAATTATATAGATCGAGACAGGTTGATCACCCTGTTTGAGGGACAATAATCCTCTTGCGGCCTCAGGACTTGGAATGACCGGGTCAAAAACTCGAATGAGTTCCTTGGAAAAAGTTTCATAAAGATCACAAGATGCAGTCCTGTTATGCCATTCAGCAGTTCCCCACTGTTTTGCCTTTCCTGCCAGCAGAGATATAGCAAACACCACCTTGGAACTTTCAGTGGGAAGGGATGACGGCTGAAGCTCAAAATGAATTTCACACCGAGTTAGAAAAGCTCGACATTGGTCTAAGTCCCCTGAACATCTCAGGCGGAGAGAGGCGTGGCTCCCTTACCTCTGCTCATCAACGTGGGTACACCACTGTTGTGCTGGCAATGGGTCCATTTTTGGCCAGATTGTTCTGCTATGAATCAGAAAAAGGCGGACCCAAGATTCAGCCAGACACAGTACTGAAAGTTTAAAAGGTTTATTCAGCCACAGGAAAATGTCACACAGGTAACACTCCTCAGCTTCCAGGAATCACTGAGGCAGAAAGAGGGATTAGTGACTTGTAGTCTCTCCAGATTTTGCAGGGATCAGAAAAGTCACTAACCTGCTTTTGTCTTGAGTGGAACTTGAAAACCAGAGGGGAATCCTCAGTGGGCGGCAGGTGGGGATCTCCACAGCACAGGTAAGAAGTGACTCCAGGCTGAATAATCCGAGGGCTAGGCTGGCTCAATAATCCAAGGACAGAAACAGGGTCAACGATCGGAACAAGAGGCGTCAGGCAAGGGGCAGGCATGGGCATAAACCAGATGCAGGAAACAAGGTCGACAACCAGAATCCAAATAGTCCGACAGGGAGCAGGCAGAGGCATCAATACAAAAAGCAAGGCAAGGTCAAGAACAATGATCAGACATATCAGGCTGGATATCTACTCACACAATAGCTTTCAAAAAATCTGGCACTGTCTGCTTGTCAGAGTCAGTATATATCAGGGAAGACACAGGTGATTGGCATATCACAGATTGCACTACACTGCAGCAGCCACCAGGTGCATTTCATCTGCTGATTGCAACCAGGGAGACAGGGTAGAGCAGACGTGCCAGAATCATAACATTCAAAGCCTTGGTTAGTACTGGGTTGTTTCTGAACATCCTAACCAATCCCCATTTTATCTTAGGTAATCGTTTGGTTCAAGTTGTTGAAACTTTGAAACAGTTGGGTGTTGAAACAGGACAATCAGTCACATAAATGTACAGTCTTTTCAATGAACCTGATTGAAAAAGTAAGTCAAAATCTGCCAGTTTAAATGAACACCACTAATTCTTCCAAGCAGAGTGGTTAAACATCTAGCCAGAATTGTCCCAAAAGCTTGTTGATGGCTACAATAAGCATGTGGTTTAAAGAAATTTAATAAAATATTAGTGGTGGTTAATAATTGAAGTGGTATGTTGTGTAATATCTCAGTCCTGGTATAAAGCTAAATCAAAAGCCTTAAAATAATATGACATTAATTTCCATGATGACTGACTGATGTCTATAAAATTATGACTGCAGCTGTTTCAAAATCCAGAGGATCTGTGTGCTAAGGCTGGAGTGTAGATGAAGAATTTATAATGAAGAAGGTAAAAGTATTTCATTGACTTACAAGTAAAAAAAAGATGATGGCTGCTGGTGAAGATGCTAAATTATAAAGAACAAGAAAGAAACGTTGAGACAGACCAGCATCTTCAATTCAAATCACACATGTGTACTAAGAAGTTCACATTTATTAATATTTCAGAAATATAACACACACGCACACACACACACACACACACACACACAACACACACACACACACACACACACACAATAAGTGTATTTCCACCTCATGAGCTACATACCTAGAGATTTAGTGATGAGTCTGGGCATTAATTATACAAATACAGTGAACTTCATGTACATTTTTGCATCCCTTCAAGAGCATGAACACAGCCCATGCACATTTACACAAGCATAAAGACCCCTAAAATATAGCTTCACTCATGGGCCAGCAAACCACTAAAAAATTCATCATCTAAACTATGACAGTATCAATTATTCTCTCTCTGTCTCCCTTTCATACACAAGGTATTTCATGTCAAAATTTCATTTTTGTTTACAGCAAACAGATTACAAAAATATGGTGGACGTTGAGCAGATTCAGCCTAATCAGAGATGAATGACACATTTCTGAAAGTCATTAAAACAAAGAGCAGTGTGGTCTAGACAAGAGGAAATTAGGTCATCAGGTGGGGATGGTAGACTAAGCAAGATTTGAGCAAACAGCTGATAAGGCGCAATAACTTATGGAGTACATGAGCATTAAATGACTTACTGAAGAGTGACAAAGAGAGGCTTGCATGCAGAATGATTAGAACTGCATGGGATATGGAGGATGATGATAGTGATGAGGCCAGCAATGTGCTATATTCATATTTAATGCAGTCGGTCAGATAGGATGGAGTTGCTACATTAAGTGGGCCTGACACCGTATGGCCCCCAGATGCTGCTAAGTACCTTCCCACTTAGGACTGCACAAAAGTAAAAACAAACTAGCGTGGCAAATTTTGGGTCAACAAACTGATGCTTGCAGCAGATTCCAGGGTCACGTGCAGATCAGAGAAGCCACGTTAGAATCACTAAATTTCAGTGTTTCAGGCTGTCTGAAGTATAAAATATTTAAATGTATCCTTAAAATTAAATTTTAAGGATACATTTCACCTATTGCCTTTAATTAAAAATGAAAGGCAATAAGAGAGACTAGGTTTAGCAGTTCTGCAGTTTGGACATCTTTATATACAGAACTTTCAATATATTTCACAATAAAACACAATGATTTAAGGCATTATTTCCTTCTTCAGTCTTTTTATGCCATACCATGAGTTGAATCTGTTATCACGATGAAATGTCCTGTCAACAGTAGAGAAACAGTAGAGAAACCATCAGAGAGAGCCATCATTTATAACAGTGTACAGGGGTCCAGTCATCCATTGCCCCTGTTCATCCAAGAGCGCATTGCGGAGGTAGCAGATCTAGAAGAGAAACATATTTCTCAAAAGCAAAACTCTCTAGCTCAATTTGTGGGATCTCAATGTGTTCCCAGACCAAAGGGATGCATGGTCCCTCCAGTGGGTTTTGGGTCTACTCCAGGATCTCCACTGATTGGGGGTCATAGAAGTTTGTTTAATCTAAAAAACAATTACAACCGTTTCCCTCAATATACTTTGTGGGGGTTGTTCGAGGAGTTTAGGGTAACTTGGATGTTCTTATGGGCTATCTAATCCCTTGTATGTCTAAGATATGAGCTGCCTCCACATTCTTGGCAAAAAATTAAGCTAGGTCAAGTTCAGATGGGACACTGTCAGGGCGGCCCATTGTCTCCGATCCTGTTTGTCAATGGTCAATGGACAGGATCTAAAGGAGTAGCTGTGGGGAGGAGGGTGTCTGGTCTGGGAACCTCAGGTTCCCATCTTTGCTTTTTGCCAATGATGTGGTTCTGAGGGAGTCCGTGACTGGCAGATTTATATGTAAAATTACTTTAACTCAACCAAGAAGGTTGGCACCGGTTCCCCCCAAGGCTGTGTTCTCTCTCCTCTGCTCTTCTCCCTGTACACCAACAGCTGCACCTCCAGTCACCAGTCTGTCAAGCTTCTGAAGTTTGCGGACGACACCACCCTGATCGGACTCATCTCTGATGATGACGAGTCCGCGTACAGATGGGAAGTGGACCATCTGTTGGACTGGTGCAGCCAGAACAGCCTTGAGCTCAACGCTCTAAAGACAGTGGAGATGGTTGTGAACTTCAGGCAGAACCCAGCCCCACCTGCCCCCATCACCCTCTGTGACTCCACAATTGACACTGTGGAATCTTTCCGCTTCCTGGGAACCATCATCTCCCAGGATCTCAAGTGGGAGCCAAACATCAGCTCCCTCATCAAGAAAGCCCAGCAGAGGATGTTCTTCCTGCGGCAGCTGAAGAAATTCAACCTGCCAAAGACTATGATGGTGCACTTCTACACAGCCATCATTGAGTCCATCCTCACCTCCTCCATCACCATCTGGTACGCCGCTGCTACAGCCAAGGATAAGGGCAGGCTGCAGCGTGTCATTCGGTCTGCTGAGAAGGTGATTGGCTGCAGTCTACTGTCGCTCCAGGAACTGTACACCTCCAGGACCCTGAAGCGGGCAGGGAAGATTCTGGCTGATCCCTCCCACCCCGGTCACAGACTCTTTGAGACTCTCCCCTCTGGCAGGAGGCTGCGGTCCATCCGGACCAAAACCTCACGCCACAAGAACAGTTTTTTCCCATCTGCCACCAGCCTGGTTAACAAAGCCCGGAAACCACCCTGACATTCCCCCTTTCCCCCACACCCCCCCTTTTTTTGCTGACAGGACACCTGTAACCTGTAACTCTATGCGTTACATTAACGCTCAGCTTGGACTCCTGCTTACTTGCACTGCTTTACTTGCACAATGATCACCTGCACTGTTGTATTGCTCTTGCATCTTATACTGCTCTATATTTACTCTCACTCACTTAAAACTGTGCACTTATATTTATATTATATTGTAGATATGTTTGTACTGTTTAATTTGTACTGTATTGCACCGACTACGCCAAAACAAATTCCTTGTATGTCCAAAAACGTACTTGGCAATAAAGCTTTTCTGATTCTGATTCTGATTCTGATTCTGAAATGAGACAGCCGTCTCTTAACGATATAAAAACAATATAAAAAAAGAGATCTATAAAAACACATACACTATATTGCCAAAAGAATTGGGTCACACCAATTCAATGCATTCTGGTGTTCTAATCACTTCCATGGCTACAGGTGTTTAAAGTTTGCTGTAGAGGAACTTGACTGGCCTGCACATAGTCCAACCTTCTTGAACACCTTTGGGTTCCTCTATCTATCTATCTATCTATCTATCTATCTATCTATCTATCTATCTATCTATCTATCTATCTATCTATCTATCTATCTATCTATCTATCTATCTATCTATCTATCTATCTATCTATCTATCTATCTATCTATCTATCTATCTATCTATCTATCTATCTATCTATCTATCTATCTATCTATCTATCTATCTATCTATCTATCTATCTATCTATCTATCTATCTATCTATCTATCTATCTATCTATCTATCTATCTATCTATCTATCTATCTATCTATCTATCTATCTATCAGATTTTTTATCAGACATAAATATACAGTATATACATTTCTATGTTAATCCACTATTTGTATGTAAACCATAAATTTTCAAACCCTGTATTTTTTCTTGAAATCTATATTTTGCCTTTGTTTATTTAATACAAGTGAATTTCTTCCTATTTTATTTTCCAACCCCTTTTATTTATTTCATATTTAGTACCACTCAAATATATTTGAACCAGTTTTTTCGTCAAAAATATATTAGTTTTAAAATTCCCTTACTGTCCTTTTATTTCTTAAGCACTGCTATATTTTCCCCTTTAATATATCCCTGTTGTATATTTATAAAATATGGAGTTTAAGAAAAAGAATTATTTCAAAATTTGTGTTTTAAATAAAAATAGTGGATTAAAATAGAAACATATATATTTACAGTATATCTGATAAATTGATCAATTATGAAATAAATCTCTACTATTTTTATTTTGTTGCATTTAATGGCACACTATTTTATATTTCTACCTATTTTTTGGCCCAGTAATTATTTTATTGAGTCATTTATTTATGTATTTATTCTTCTAATTTATGGCAGGATTGGTCCACCATATTGACTCTCATAGCTTGTTGTTCAGTCAGTGTCATCTTAAAAAGAAAGGCTGTTTCTTTTGAGGGATCAAAGTAAGAAAAATTAACTTGAAATAAATTAAAGGTGTGAAATACTGAACATGGTAAAATTGAGTGCCGTAAAAACCAAAATGTGATTAATTTCGCCTCTGTGAAAATTAGAATCCGTTAATTTGGTGGTCATTAAAATGATAACATGGTAAATATTAATGTTATAAATATTAAGGTTATCAAATTTAACGTTGCCTGTTTTCATTCACTGCCTTGATTTTAACGCCTCCACTTTTACCACTTCAGTTTACTTCATTTTTACCACTTCAGAATACGTCTGTCGTATTCCGATCTATTGGAAGTAACAAAAATTACACTGTGAACACGATTAATCATAAAACTGAAGTGGTTGTAGTAGTTTCTTTTATTTTAGCTTAGGCATAATAGACTGTGTTTTTCTCTATCAGAACAAAATTCAAATTGCTCACGTAGTAGAAACAAAGTTAGAGCAGATTTAGCAATCATACACAGCTGACTGACAGTTTGCAGCAACAGAAGGTACGGGATACACTAAAAAGAAACTCTGCATGGTCACTGGCATCCTATTCAAAGGAGCCTAAGCCAAAGGAGTTGGATGATGAAAGAAAGTTTAAAACTGTGGTGTACCTTGAAAGCAGCTGTGCCTACCTTGGTCAGATTGTTAGTCCGACACAGGGCTACACAAAAGCCCATGAGTCAAACACCATGCACACACACACTCAATCCTAAAATCAGGAATCCTCCATTAACCTGACATAATTTTTTTGGATTGTGGGAGAAAAACTGAGTATTCATGTAGAGATAACATGGAAACTTTTCACAGAAAAGTTTTCACAGCTACGATTCGTCATGACATCACTTAGTTTTTCTGCTGGATAATATGAAATCTTTAAGAACATTTGAGAAAGCAACACTGTACTTTACTTAGTCATGTCTCATTCAAGACAAAACCCCTGTAAAATGCCTGAAATGTGAACATAAAATAATAAAATCCATCTTGAACTCTGGGTTGTAGCTGTCCAATTAACCATGGAAGGGAAGAAAGGTGAATATTTCTACTGGACATTTTTAACATGAACGTTCAAGAAATAATAATACAGAGCTTCTCCTGAAATATTAAAAACACATAATGGCTAATGGAAAATATGCTTATGCAGAGCTTTTAGGGTTCTTATTCACTAATGGTTCCTCCATTACAGTAAACCTTAAAAAAGCAGTGATGTTGCAATGTCCAGGCTGGTTCAGTGGAGGCAATAACTTGATTGGAGTGTAGCCCTAGGTAAATTATGTTTATTCTTAAAATGTCAACACGGCTCCTGTTATAGCAGATGTTGCAGGATGCAAAAAGGGTACTTTACGTGCAAAGATGAAACGTCAAGTGTTCAGCTTTTCTAATGTTGGATCTTATCAGTGTAATTAGGTCTAATTAAACACTGTAGGTTAGTGTTTTACACGCATGAAATGGGGGCAGACAAAACAAGACTCTGTGAAACATCCAAACTGCACTCTAACGCAAACACTGATAAACACAGCACCTTTTGTACAGCCACCAAATTTTCTGTGAACGCTCAGCAGCTGTTGTGCAAAGCCAAGCACTAACAAACACAGCTCATAATCCCTCAGCTAGCAAAGAATTAGTTCGTTAAATCCTCTAGTAAGCAAACACCTAGGGAAGGTTGGAGGAGAATGTTGCCACTTGACCTATGACGGTTCCACTCAAAGAGAGTTTTATTTGTTGCATAAGATAATGAGGCATAAAAAGTAAAACACCATGCACCGTTTTAACCTCACACTTTTATTTAATGATGTTTGAATCGCAATACGAATTTTAAATTATGGCAAATAACAGTTTTAAGAGCACATGTTAACATCTAACGTTCTTTGAACATTATAAAAGCAATGAATGCAGACAGTGGAGTTTGAAGACCTATGGTGGAGATGTAACATAAAACATTTTCCGAACACTTACTGGATGTATTGGCGGCTCCCTCAATAGCCAAGGAGTGGCGGTCCCTTAAGCACTGAAAGCTTTTCAGTTTTAGAACACACAGACACGTCCCAAAGCACGTTCACTAACTCAACAAAAGGTTTTTACATTCCCAGGATTGGCAGAAAAGTGTGCACGGCGCTTGCAGACATTAACTCCCAGTTCTAACAAAGACTACTTTAGCATTCAACATGGGGTAAGGTCCCAGTGCTTAGGCCTCCTGTAGTATTTAACAGTCTCAGACTCCCCAGGCAAACACGGAACATCATTTAACACCTCAAAACTAACACAGCTGGGCTCAAATCAGCGAAACATTAGGGCTCACCACCAACTCAGACAAGCATGTAACGGACAGCGGAGCAGCCTCTGGCTTACAAAACACACAGCATTACAGCAAAACCATCAGTATGTAAAATACAGTTTGAATGCAGCATGCCCCCCGACACTTGAAGCACATGTAGCGCCTCTGATTAAACATGTACTTTTTAAAAGAAAAGCTTAAATTTTTTTATATTATGTTACTGCAGAACTTACAGTTCTAAATGGTCCTCATTTAAAGCAGAGAATTGAATCAAATCTTATTACTTTATACCTCTCAGATTAACCTTTTTAGTCTTGTTTAAGGTTTCTGAAATGGAACAATTTAAATGATGTTTGGGTCCCTCAAGACAAAACTTGTATAATTGAGTCCAAATTGTAGGCCAATCTACCCACGCACTTCTCAGCTCCACCGACAAATTGTGTCTGAGATCAGGGTTTTGGGATGGCCACTCCAAAACGTTTTTGTTCCTTATCCCACAAACATGGTGGTTTGGTTAGGGTCCTATTTGTGCCTGAACTGGTGGATGTCTTGAGATGTTGCTTCAATATTTTCACATAAAGTAATTCCTCACAATGCCATCTATTTTGTGAACACACTGCTGCCGACCCCAGTCTTCAGTAGAGGTGGTGTTCTCAGGTTTGTGCACTTGCCCCTTTTCCCTCAAAATAGCCAAAAACTTTAATTTTAGTTTCATCAGACCACAGGACATGTCTCCAAAAATTAAGGTCCTTGTCTTTATGTGCAAATCTGGCTGTTGCTTCTGGATTGATGGCTTCTTCCTCTCTGAGTGGCCTCTCTGCTTATGTCAGTACATGGCTGATTTCAATGGGGGTAGTGATTCTTTTTAATCAGCTTCAGTCAGCAGCTTCACAAGGTTTTGTCCTTTGCCACAAAATACATTAATCACTGGGACACAGAACCCGTTTGTGATGGCTCGACAAGCTCATGGTGTTTCTGTCTGTGTATAAATGTTTGAACAGATAACCATGGCACCTTCAGACATCTGGAAATTCCAATCTCAGTGTTGATGTGTTTGGGATTATCGTTGTGTTAGAACACCAAACTGAATCTAAGGTTCAACCATCTAACCTATCTGCTACCTTAAGAGGAAAGATAACTTATTAGAATGACCAGAAACAATAAAAGAACCAATAGGATAAAAACAGATCACAAACTGGAAGAAGCTGAAACAGCAACACCACCAACCCGAGGAATGTTAGTTGAAGTGGTTCAACACACACTTAGAAGCTGAAGACCAAGAAAAAAATCCCTACACCCACGGACAAGCCGAAGGCCTCTGGAGAAACGCTTTAGGGTTGGATAAGAAAATTTCGGAGTTTGGAGGAGTAGAGGAGATGGTTTAAAACCTTATAGCTCTCTAAAATGTGTCACGCAGAACAGAAGAACTATGCTCAGACTCCATTTTGCCTCCAGTGGTACTGGTGCAATGCACAATGCAAAGGTAATAATGAAGAAGTAGGACAACCTCCAAACAGCCAGATGGTCCAAATCTGTTTCAACAGGATACTTATCTGTAACACCATTTTTACTGGTTAGGAATGGACTAAGGGAGCTAACTTTAAGCTTCTAAAATGGCCTATACTCTATCCTTTTAAAAATATTAGTCCAAGAAGTCAACCAATTTACATTAGCTATCTCAAGTTAACCAGGGTCTTGTTGATGGCCAACAAAGTGTTTGGTTCTTTCTGCAACTTGCTAAGTCTATTAGTTATTAGTATGGGTGTATGTATACATTTGAGATTGTGTGTTTAATTCTAACCCTGTGTAGATTAAATAACCTCCATAATAAATTCAAATGTTCCCTCAATTGTTGTTTTAACTGAAGTTGCCTCTTAAACAATCATTTCGAACTGAAAAAAGGTTTAAACATTTTTAAAGCCCTAAGTGTAAATGATATTCACACCCATATTTAGTGTATGTAAATATTTGACCTCTACTATAATTTGTGGAAGACATGTTAAGCCCTGAGCATCTATTAAGGGATTATGGTCAGAACAGCACAGCTTAAAAGAAGTTAAATGCAAGATCATTGCTGAATATTGTCACAAGTACATGACTGGGATAAGCAAACAAATACCACAATTTCCTGGCCCTTGTCTTTCCTTTCTACTGCCATCACAGCACAATTCATGCGTCTTATTTTCTAAGCTATTATCTTATATCCTCTCTGGGCATCTTGACCAGTGCCAATTGATAAGACCCACATAATATATTATAGCTTTGCAGGTGCTTAGCAATTGGGACTATAATAGCCGACCATTTATTGAAATCTAACCACTTCTTTGTGATAATAACCTGGTGCTCTTTCATATTGTGATGCTACCACATTTTGGAAATATTGTGTTAACTTCTCTTTGCTCTCAATATAATTTATCATTATTGGCCACCGACACATTTGGTGCGCTCTCTAATAAACAATCTGCTGCACTGCAGGCTGCACAGAGAAGTCATAAACTCCCTTTGTTTTAAAAAATCCATTAAAAACACCTTGCAAACAAATTGCCACCTTAAAAAAATCCATCACACTCATGTAACATATTTCTTTCCTGACTGCAAGTCAGTGAGGAATTAGATATTTTTTAATAGTTTTTTCAGATTCTGCATAAGTAGTCTCGCTTACATGCCTACTGCATGATAAGATTAGCAGATTAGTGATTTACTAATCCGCTGCAACTGTTATGTGTTAGAGAAAAACTTCACAACAGAAAGACACATCCTCTTAACTGTACAGCAATCCCTTACCAACATGTTATCTGTTAACACTGTCAAGATTTTGCTAATGACACCCAAACTTCAGACGTAAGTCAACTGTTTACGTTAATATTTACAGTATAAATTGTGTAAATATTTACAATGATTTTTATTATAGGAAATATTTAAGCAGAATGTTACGTGTAGTGATGGGAATGTCAGTTCCAATGTCAGTTCTTATTCTTACCAAGCCTTAATACTGGGTTAGGACAACCCTACATGAGCAGTACCATATAACATATTAAACTGTATCAACATATGTTTGACAAAAACTAAAGCAGAATTAGTTCTGAACAATTTTGGAACTATTTCAGTAACTTTTCATTTGGGGGGAATAAGGATTTATTGTATTGGGTTAATTTTGGTTAGGGCATTTGCCTCACATCAGGAAGGTCTTTGGGCTTTCAGGGCAATAAATCACTTTTTGAACCAGGAGAATAAGTTGTTTGGAAGCTTTGTTTGCAACAGATTAACTAGAACAGACTTTTGGAAAATTACAGTAGCTTTAACAACAGATCTAACCCGTGTTAGGCCAACATATTAAACCTGACCCACAGAAAATCTGGTTAGGACAAAATATTTCTGGCTGTCAAGAAAAGAAAAGATAGGAGGACGAGTAAGGCAACGTCTTGTCAATGTTGAGAGATTAAGGCGTAATACTGATTAAATGCACACTGTTCATTTAATCAATCTTAAAGATAACGTGTTATCAAGCATATACATTGCATTTTTTATATTTAATGCAGTATCAAATTGAACTGATATCAGGTGACGCCTATGCTAAAATCCCTCAGATAGGTATTGGTAACAGAAAAATCTTGATCAGGACTTACCTAGTTTGTGGATCACAGTACCAATAAGGAATAACATCTTTAAAATCTGGAAAGGGTTACAAATGAATTTCTAAAAAACACTGGAAACTCTGATCAGAAGTCATTTTCGCGATGGGTGCCTGATTAAGTTGTAATCAGACAACAACTTCTCCTGGCCAACCGCCAACACAATGGCAGTTGCAATGCTATCAAAGGTTTTACAGTGTATTTTATCAGATCAGTGGTAAGTGAGAGATCCAGCACTGTTACTTGAAAAGGGGGATTGAAATTTTGTTAATTTTACCATTCCTCTCCATGGCCTAAAACTGTTCGACTGAAGAGGTCACTATGAGGCTAAGCATTTTTTAAAGCAGCTAGTTGGATCAAATCAACTCTGAGGTGAAGGAGAGTGGGTGTGAAGTTCAGTAGCCATTTCTAATATCCATTTTTCTCTTGCTTGATTAGAAATGGCATATCGAGAATTAACAGACTGTATATTTTTCGGACTGCAGGAGTCAGACTTTTGGGCCCCAAAAAAGGGGGATCAGACAGGTTACCACACAAACTTTAAAAAATGGTGGAGCAGCTAATGCACTTGCTCCATTGTTCAGGCAACTATGATATTCACTATGTTTTGCTTGAAGGAACTGTGGCAGGTGCAGTTTCAACCAACAAACCCAGGATCTTATGATTGGAAGACCACTTATCTACCCAAAGATCCCCATAAGAGAGTCGTATGTGAAGCAATATGTCCGGCAGCTGACATTTGGCCCAATTATGTCCTTTCTTGGTAAGGAAGTCCAATTGCCTTCAAAAAGCCATCAGAATAGTCAAGGATGAGAGTCTGCTGTGGAAACTGGCCAAATATGGGTCATCAGCAGCACAAAGGTCCAAAACATTCCAGCGACAGAATGAGTGGAAACAAATCACGGTATTGTAATTGCCCTGTTAAAATCCCAACCACAGTGCAATAAAAACACTTTGGTGGGACTTTAAAGAAGCTGTTCATACACAAATGAGCACAACCCTCAGAGAAATTACAACTATATTCTGTGTATACAATCACACAGAAGATCACTGCTTGAGGCTCTGTTTGAGAAGGTTCTGTAAACAAATGAGTCACTGAGTGCATTTATGTGCTTTCATATTTTGGTTCAGTTTTTGTTAAATAAAAAATTGATCAATGTAATTATGTCATGTTTTGTTACCGCTCTGGGATTGTATTTACCTTTTTCTTTATACTACATAAAATATGAAAAAGAGTGCACTTTTTACCACGACAGTAAATATTTACTTGGAGGTAAAAATAAAAGCTAAATAAAAGCTAAAACCTTTCCTTTTGAGGCTGTATCAGATCTTATGTTTGGGATGCAAGAATTTCAGGGCATATGACTGGTCCTTAAATGTTCATCATACACTTAGAAATAGGGGCTGCCCAGTGGTGCAGTTGGTAGCACTGTTGCCTTGCAGCAAGAAGGTCCTGGGTTCAACTCCCAGCCAGGAGTCTTTCTGCATGTTCTCCCCATGGATGCGTGGGCTCTCACCAGGTACTCCAGCTTCCTCCCACAGCCCAAAGACATGCCTGTTAGGTTAATTGGTCACTCTAAATTTCCCTTAGGTCTGTGAATGAGTGTGTGGTTGTTTGTGTTGCCCTGTGATGGACTGGTGACCTGTCCAGGATGTACCCTGCCTCTCAGACTGCTGGAGATAGGCACCAGCTACCTCAGTAGAAAATGATTGACTGAGATTTAGAAATACATAAAAAAGGTTAAATCATTAAAATAGTACATATATTAAGTGTTTTGCACTGACATCAAACCTGCAACAAAAACAAAAGCTCTTTATTATGAAACGAGAGCCTGTTTATGTTTGTAATGAGACACACACCAACATATATTCGCTGTGCACTGCTAGTCAGCTGCCTGAAGGTTGGATTATGACCCAGTTTCCTTGCTCACAGGAAAGAAAACTTCATAAAAACCATGGACAGTTATTGTTTGAAAATTAAAGGATCGCTACCTGTTACTTTATCAGTGTTATACTCCCAGTATTACTCTTTAACAAGGGAAATTGCAGGAAAAGCATTGAACATATTGCTGAATTTTCTTCAAGCTTAGTTAATATTTTTCCTTAAGACTAGCAGTGTCTTGCAAAAGTATTGCCTTAATCTTTCAGATTTCCTCACATTACAGCTAAAGAAAGTGTTTTATGGGGATTTTATGTAAGAGAGCAACCTAAGAGTTGCATATCACTGAAGTACAAGAAAAACTATCCAATTTTTGAACCTCTCTTGCTCTGTTTCCTACCTTACCATGTATGCTGGCATATTGAAAAACATTTGTTATTGGGTCTAAAGGTGACGAATTATCAGGTTCATATGTATGGACTTTGGCTGGGCCATTCCAACACATGAATATTGTAATTCTGGTATGTTTATGGTCATGGTCAGGCTGGAAATCTCAACTGTTTTGCAGCTTCTGACAGTTTCTTAACGTGTTGCATTATCTCTATAGACCAAAATTTCAATTTTGGTGTCATCAGAGGAGAGGTCTTTCTGCAGTGTCCCCCAACTTAAGAACTTCTTATTGCTTTCCTTCCACAATGGCATTCTTTTTACCACTTTTTAAAAAAGCCCAGATTTGTCAAATTGCCAAGTCATCACTGTCCTGTCAACAGATTCTCCCACCTGAGCTGTGAAGCTGCAGTTCATATCTTGGGATGCATGATTCATGCAACATCTGTGCTGATGTAAAACACAGAATACAAAAACCCTTAAGGGGAATTAATATTTTTGCAAGGCATATAATAAAAACAACAATAGATAAGTGTACTATTTCATGTTGGATTATGTTTGTATCACAAAGATTTGTTTTCATTTCTGTATTAACTAAACCCAAATAGATTTACATTTTCTGTGCCAATAGAATAAATAATTGATATTTTCACACAACACAAGTCTCATATACAGTGAAATTCTCAGAATGGCTCATACCTACTACTCAGTCAAAGTTGAATAAAATATTCCCTAAAGTATAGGAAGGTGGTCCTGAAGTCTGTTCATATATAATGTTAAGAAAGGAGGTTTTGGTTTTCAGTCACCCTGTAAATATTCTGCGTGTTAACAGGAATGATCCATCAGCTGTCCTCCCTAAATGAAGTGGCACGCGGCAGTGCTGACTATGCCACGTATGTTGCTGCATCAGCATGCAAAGAGTCAAATGGAATATCGTAAAGAAATGACATAATTAATTGGCAGACAAAGGAAAAATCAGTTTCCAGCAGAACCTCGACAAAGCACATTGTGGAGGAGGGCAGAAGTTTGCCTGCCAAGCCCCGTCCGTTAAATCTTTCCCCTGAGTTGTAGCCAATGCGTCTGTGTATGGTTGGCCCAGCCTGTCGAAGTGTCAGAATGCTGCTTACTGCTGAGGCTAATCACAACACCTGTTTAGGAGAGATTACAGCAGGATCCGCCAGAGTACTAAAAGGCCTTTGCGTTATTAAACCTGAAGTGACTGTCCAGGCATTGACAGCTATATACACACGGGGATGTGTACAGCCGATGAAGAATGGGCTGCACGTCCAAAATAAGGTGTGTGTGTTTATGTGCTACCAGGGCTTTTAGAGCACTAATAACTGTTTGACTTATGGAGCTTCAAAGAGAAAGAGATGTTAATGTTATTTCATCCTTCAACATGGGAAATAAATGACAAAGCCAGCCGTACTCCTCCCTCGGTTTTTCTCATCCCCCGCCGGTGAATGAATTTAAAACAGATTCAGAACTGAGCAAGACCCTGCATCCTCCTCCCTCCTCTGGCAGCCTTCATCAGCAAATCAAAGAATTGTCAGTTTGATATTTATAGCCAATGTTCCTTTGGGTGAAAAAAAAGAGAAGAAAAATCACTCGTTCTTTCATATTCTCTCTCAACCCACTGATGGTGACTCTGTTGGACTTCAGAAACCTTAGGCCCGGTGCAAAAATGGCAGAAAGCTGTGAGTCAGCACCTCCCGGCAGGCTACCTCAGCATCTGTTGGTGGGCTGTGCAAAGCAGGCAAAGCGCCGCAGATATGATTTGACAATAGGACAGTCTGCCGAGGTTAGGGTTGGGACACTTGTGCTTCTGTCACTTCTTTGAAACAGATCTCACTGGTGGAAAAACACCATTAAGTTGGAAGATTAATGATATACTTTCTACTGTGGTTCTTTTTGGTTTGGACCAAGATAAAACACTGCTTTACCTTATTTTGTGCAAAAGTAATCACATCTTATGCAGCTCTTTTTATATTTTACCCCATTACAACCACCAAGCTGTATGCATTTTACTGGGATTTCAGCCAGATGGCAGATGAATACTTTTTTTTTTTACAAGAAAACCACTGAAACCTCTTTGTAGAAGCACCTTTAAAAAGTCAAACCTAAGGTTTCTTTCCAGTATTGCCCTGCATTTCATTTCATCCATCTTCCTATTACCTCTGATCAGCTTCCCTGCAGAAAAAAATGCATTCACACAGAATGGAGAGTGGTATGAATTGTTAGTTTTCTGCACACATACCATTTTGCATGTATGCCAAAATGTTTAATTTTGGTCTCAACTGACCAGAACACCTTCCATTGCTGTGCCTCCTGCATGGTTTGTATCAAACCTTAAATAAGACATCATATAACTTTCATTGAAGAATGAATCTTCTTCTGCCACTCTTCAAGGGGGAAAAGATTTATGGTATGCAAACTAGCAAAATATTTTTCCACCTGAGCTGTGGATCTCTACAGCACCTCCAGAGTTTGCATGGGACTCTTGCCTACTTCTCTACTGAGTGCTCTCCTCGTCTACCAAGACATAATGTATTTTAGGAACATCAAATCAAAAACAAATAGATTCAGAAGCAGTTTCTTTCCCAAAGTAGTAAAAACAATTGTCCCCCTGCAGGCAGACACTAAACATCCCTGCTGACAATCAAACACAGCACCCGCCCATCCCTGACTATTTCAGCACAAGCTGCATGTTATGTAAATACAAAGTACTACATGTCACATTCCTTGTACATATGTTCTATTTTTCTATAAGCGTTTTTAAAGTTTTTAAGTGTGTATAACGTACATGTGTATCTTTTGAGTTGGGTCTCAGCTAAATTTGATTATGGTGACACATGACATTAAAGAATCTTGAATCTTGGTAGGTTGAAATTCCTTGATCATGAGGCAGTTTGTTTTCTAATGTTCTCTAACTAACCTCTGAGGTCTTCACAGAAAAGGTGGATTTATACAGAAATTTAATTCCAAACATTTAATAATTAGATAACATCTGAATTGGATTTCATTTAGTGACATCAGAGTAGAAGCCTAACATTATGAGTGAAGACTATGTATCCTTTTCCTTCCACTGCACCTTTGCTTTGTGTTGGTTCCATAGTTTGTGACTGTAATATGACAAATTGTGAAAAGTTTTAAAGTGCCCGACCACTTTAGAAAAAAACTGTTCCATATTATAAATTGCTTGATTTGTTGACAGATAATACATTATGTTTGCAAAGCACTATGAAATGAAAGGTAATGTACAATGCCAGAAGCATCCAGAAGGCATTTTGTGTAGATGTGAAGAGGATTCTGGGAGGAACTCTGCAAAGTAAAGAAGGGGTTTAGGATGTTTTGGAGGGATTGTTTAAGGGAAAAAAGAAGGTAACAAAAAACCCCACTAATTCTGCAGAGGAGAGAAAAATAGTAGCTAAAGGGGATTCATTCATTATATATAAGCCTTAGTCAGGTCTGTGTAAGCCCTTTTATATCAAAAACACTCCCATAACAATATTGTGCACACGCTTTACCTTTCTGCAACACAGACACATAGCAAAAAAAATCTTATTGCTACATTTTTGTAAGCCGACAACAGGCTAAAACATGAAAGCTGTTCTCATATTGCATGTGAAAGGTTTTATCCCCAGGTGAGTCCACTTCCTCCAGCTTCATACCACGACTGACCTGCCTCCATTCCCAATCTCCTTCTTCTCTCTTATCCATCTTCTTCCAATTCAATGACTTTCTTTATTGTTTTTGTTCACACGACAGTCACTAGCCACTGTTACCATGGCAAATCGATGGTCTGTATATAGATGGAAGCAGAATCCTCTTTGCCCAACACAAACACACGCATACACCTGAACTCCAACTCATGGTAATATGGTAAAGCTGCTGGCATGATATATATATATATATATATATATATATATATAGGCAACTATGTGTGTGTGTGAGGGTGTGTGTGTGCAGAACTGTGTAGCCAGCCAAAGTAACAAAGATCAAAAAAGTAAATCTATTTCCTTTGCCAATTAAGGGCAGGCAGAGTTCCCCTAGGAAATGAGAGCATGCTAAATGCTGGGGCATTGTGTGTTAGATGTGATGATAACCACAATTACACAAACAATCCTTTCACATACACCCCCACAAATACACACGCGCAAATTACTTTTGGCAGTGTGTATATTATTTCTGATGTGCATCTTTAGCGGTTTATTGTACACGCGTTTCTGTGTGTGTGTGTACTTGTCGGTGTATGCAGTAAGCTGTTAAGTGTCCACAGAGGGAGTTAGAGCAGCTACATGGCAGATGCTTAAAGCCAGTGGCTATTAGACAGCGGAGCAGAGATAATAGGCTGTGGCTGCCATTACCTACTACGCCCTATTAGCCAGTACCCGACCTGGAGACAAACAGACAGGCGCACAAACGAGGCAAATCTGCACTCGCGAGCATGCATTTTTATGTCCATATCTGTGGGTGTAAAGAAGTGTGCTTTGCCGGGCGGCACGCATGCCTGGACAGATAGATTAGAGGAGGACTAATTTACCTGGCCTCCTATTAGTGTGGCAGATCATTTTACGTATTTGGAAGAGGAAACGGAGGAGAGGAAAAGGCAAGACCCAGGAGAGTGCAGGGGAAAGGAGGAAGTGCTAGTATGCCCAGAAAACTAAAGGGCTTTAGAGTCTGTGTTAGCAAGAAGATGAGGTAAGAGACAATAAGGAAGGAAGGTGGAGGTAGACAGGAAGGACAGACAGAAGAAAAAAGAAGGAAGAAGATCAGCAAGAAGTCTTTCTTCATGCAGAGATAGTCTCTAACTGAAATCGACATTTTCACATAAAATGCATGCTATGCAGAGTTCCTATAACGTTGTGTTGCTGTTGTGCTGTCCTAATTGGCCTAATTTTACACATTTATTAATTATTTTTTAACATTTAATTCAACATGCAAAAAACTGTTACGAGCTGCTTTATATTACTTAAAAAGTTAATAAAGCTTAACTCAGCATTTCAAAAGTGCATTAATGTTTGAAGGTAAATAAGACCTGTTACGTTTCTGAATAAATTCAATAAAGTATTTCTTTTATTTTCTTTGTAATTGTGTACTTAACAGCTGTTAATCCCTGTGTGCATGTAATATATATAATGCACTATAAATCGCCGAAAGTCCAAAAAAAGACTTGCTAACAAATCAAGCACACTTTCACAGGAAGGATGAGCATGCAGTGCATCAACTCTTGACTCCTTGCTTTAGCAACTTGACTGCGACTCGGGTCCTAATCCCAAATTCTAGTCACCATCTCTGTCTCTATGTGACATTCAGAAAAAAGTCTGTCAACAGCTGATGTCTCTTTGAGTGCATGCATGTGCCGAGTGCAAATTTGACACACCCTCCAACTCCTTCAATCCTTCTCTCACCAGCCAATTGATGCTGCAGCTCAGCGCACAGCCACAGACACTGCTCCTGCTTAAGTAGGGAACTGTGCGAATCCTGATAGGTGTACGGTGCAGGAGGAATAACAGTGAAGTGAGTCCATTTTGGGGATTAGTGATGACAATGATGGTGATTATGTTGATAATGCACAGTTCTCTTCTCCTTCTCTCATTTTCTCAGTCCTTCCTCTATATATCTCCCTCTTTCTCTCTTTCTGCTCAACGCACAGAAGTTTGAGCCACTGGGAGATCATTAGCACAGGATCAAACCCCAGCTCTTACTGTCCACACGTGCACACACGCTCACACACATAAACATCACTCAGGGAAAGCACACAAAACACACACATGTACACAGACCTCACACAAAAACAAGAAACGGGGGCACACAGAGAGCACTTAAAATCCAAAATACGCTGTGAAGGAGACGTTGGGTTATAGTGCGTGTTCATAAATGTGTGCGTTTGCAGTCGATGGTGGAACCCTGACAGCCTGCTGAGACAGAGAAGAGAAGGGGGATTGACTGAGCACTATTTAATTTTTCAAAGAGAACAAAAAAAAAAAGCTATCTGAACGGAGAAAAAAAAATACATTTACTTCAACAGACTTGACAGACGTGTGTGTGTGCATGTAAACCGAGCATCCGCCCACACATCAAAGACTCATTCAGCGACTTCGAGCAAACCTTTCCTTTCCTACGCCCTCAGACTCGCAGAACTTATATTCTTCTTAGTCTCACCAGACAAATTCATGCACTGACACCCATGCACCCATGCAGCGTTGCAGCCAGACAAGCAGCCACACACACAGAGCCATAGCCAGTCTTTCCATCAGGGGTATGTTGAATAATTCAGTCTGAGGGAAGAACACAAGACTGTTAGAAGTGTATTCAGCAGTGGCCTGAGGGCTGGCCTCTGCTCTAAAAGCATGATGTCACTGCCAACCTTCTCCTTGTGTCTCTCAGCTAGCTTTTATTTCATCTTTTGCCATCCACACAACCTTACCTAGGTCTTTAGGCATGGAGCGGTACATGATTCTAACAGTGTGATAACATTAAGTAAATAGTTAAATGGTTTCATAGTATAAAGTACAAAATATATGACTTTTATCTAACTTCTTTTATCTAAAACAACAAAAAACTAATTATTTTATTCTATTGCTGAAATAATACAATGTACTCAAAAGATGGTTACATGTATTCAATATAATAATACTGGTTATAACTTATTTATTTTCTTGAAAAAACATTATTTTTATTTTTCAAAGGCAATTTTGAAAACTATATTTCACCGAAACTGCTCTGCCTTAGGTGTCAAGTGACATTTTGATGGGCGCAGACTCTGAAGAATATACTGTCCTAGTTTTTTTAGCACCTTGGTAATCAAGCTGCAAGATCGGAATATATGTAGTTCACCTCCTCAGCAAACAGAGCTTTTTCTTTTTATGTCAACCAGCTCGTGTCAGGGTCCTATACATGTGACGTCCCTCAGGGTTCTATTTTAGGACCAATGCAGTTTATGCTGTACATACTCTTTCATTGTCTGATTATAAATAATTTTAAAATCTCTTGCAACATTTCTGAAGAAAGAGCAATGCTAAAAAGTAAAGATCTCAATTTACCAGTCAGTGTACATTTTGACCCACACCAAAATAATTCGGTTATGATTCATATTTCATGGTAATGACATATGGATTATGACCAAAACAATTATATTATATATTTCACTTTTGACCTGTTTTCACAAAAGGCCCTTTATCATCTCCTGATTGTACAAAAGTTACTTTTATAATCTCTTTAATTTCAGTGTTAACCCTTAGATATTTTACAGGCCGAGCTCTTAATTATATCTGTGAGCTGTTAAAGTCTTACACATCAAGTTGGACACTCAGGTCAGTGAAGCAGAGACGGTTAGTGCCTTACATGTTATTAAACCTGGCAATCACTCCTTTCGTGTACATGCAGATGTGTCATTTGTCTTTACATAAGGTTAATAATGTTGATGTCATGATCATATGGACTTTGCCTTCATCTGTGTTCTGTATTCTCTGTATTTTCTTAGTATTTGGTTGCACACCCAGTTATTCCATGTTTCTGTTCTGTCATTTGTCTAGCCTCAGATTCCACTTTCCCAGTATTTCAGCTATTTGGTTTGTTTGGTTCATTGCTAAATTTCTGCTGCTGTTCTCATCCTGGTTGCCATGTATCATGTCTCCTCGAGTCCATCTGAAAGTTTTCTCAGGTAATTGATTATAAAATCCTCACTCCATTATGTGCCTGCCTCTTTCCTGTTTGTATTCAGGTGGTCATCATCAACACCAAATTGTGAAAGTTGATTAATTTAAAAGCAGTAACAGTTGTTTGTTAAGACAAGCCTTTAGTTAGTTTTTTACAATATTATATTTTTTGTGAAATGTTTATTTCTGTTATATTTTGTTTTTGTTTTCTTTTTATTATTATTATTTTTATTAGAGCCGCTCGAAAAATTACAGTATACAATTATTATACATTTACATCTATTGATACACTCAACAATATGATACTGAGACAGTGCATAACAAGAAAGTAACTTAAAAAAAATTACAATGCACCAGCTTCAGCCCTTTTTTTTCTTTGTCAACTAAAGGAAAAAAAATGTTAAATTAAGAAATAAGACTACAGAGTAAACCCATTCCCCCTGTTCCCATCGCAGCTCACCAAAATAAACCCAAAAAACTCTTAATCAGATATGTACAACCCATATTCATAACCAAAAGCAAAAAATCACACTGACACACACCTTCAGTTAAGCAAAACCTCCAAGTTTGAAAAATAGGAAAGAAAACATTGCCACTTTTTTTAAAACCTTTATGTAGATCTACGTAAAGTGTATTTAATTTTCTCAAGCTTTAAAGAAAACATATCTCTAACCCACAGGGATATTGAGGGACGTTTATCAGACTTCCAGTGTAACAATAAATAACGTCTAGGGATTAAAGATGAAAAAGCAATAATGCAACAAATGGACAAGGTGCGAATTTACTTTGAGAACATAAGAAATAACTGAAAAGTAACTAGACCAAAAATTATATAATTTAGGACAGAAAAAGAACATATGGCCAAGATGACATGTTTTTGTTTTTCTTATTATAACAGTTGTTTTATATATATATATTCTACTTCCGCCACTCTGCCTGCTCAGACGCTTTTCTCCTAAGCTCCCTGCTTGCTTGCATTCGTTTACTCCTAACTTTTTATCTGTTAGCCACATTTATGGAAATATTGGGCTAAAACTATTTCTCACCAGCGACTCCCAAGGATTATTATTATTATTATTTTTTTTTTTCTAAAGGATTTTGATGTTTTAATAATCGAATTCAAAAGCAGGACAAGTTGACGCCAGCTAATCAGCACAAAATGCCTCCCTTCATCACAGAGGACTTCGACAAACTTTTACAGAAATTGGCTGTTTTGGAGACGAAAATCCATCGACTAGAAGTGAATGTGGAGGTGAATATGGGGTACAACGATGATTCAACTCTGCCTGTGATCCCAAACAGTGACAGTCAGCTCAACGACTCAGCCAGCAATCAGAACACTGAGAATAAACCTACCGGCAGACCCCCCTGGCATGTTTTAGGGGCATCCCCAAAAATTCAAGGTGGACGACTCACTGGAAGATCTCAGCAATTAAATAAATTAAAATGGCCAGAATTACAGAGAAATGCCCCCGTTTCCCCTGGGAAAAGGAGAATTTGACAGCGAGCTGATGTCACAACAATTGATAGGACTGAGACAGCTGGAAATAATGGAATTCCCTCCAAAACAGATTAGCTCCAATACAGAACGAAAACCAGGAAAACTATCCATCTTCTGAGAACAATAAAAGGTTTGAGAACAACATTCATTCTAAACAGTCTTCTCCTAAATTGCCAGAGAAAAAGCGCCCCACCAGACCAAGAACCCTAATAGTGGGCAACACAGCTGTGGATGGGATTAAAAACTTCTGCAACAAGAAAAACACAGAAGTTATGATTGGTACCAGTAACGTGGTGTCTGATATCTCGGCGATTATTCTTGCAATTACAGAAAAGTGCCCGTCTCTAGAAAACCTTATTATACACTGTGGAGCCATGGATGACGTGGCTAAGAAAAAATCAGAAGGACTGAAGGAGGATTTCACTCGTCTTCTGAATATTGTTGGAGGTTACAATATCAAGGTGTTTCTCAGTGGACCCGTTGCACCGATTTTCTGTGGAGATGAAATTTTTTTGAGACTTCTGATGATTAATAAATGGTTGAAAAAAACATGTGCTACTACATCTGTGAACTTTATCGACAACTTTAATATTTTTTGGGAAATAAGACAACTCTTCAAGCAAGATGGTTTCTGTTTGAACAAGCCGGGTGAAGACGTCTCACATCTAATCTCTTCTATTCAGTAAATAATCCGCCAGCAGCTTCGAACTTTAGCAGAGAACATGGAGTGTCAACAACAATGATAACGCTGCTTCCTACAGCTCCAGCAGAAACAATCGGTCAGTTGGCAGAGAAAGAGAGGTCATCACAAAAGGTTTCCCCACCGAAATCCACAGGAGAAGTGGACCCCCCCAAACCCAGACCCAGATCGACCCCCCCATTAAATCCCCCTCACCCCAGACCCCGACCCAGACCGCACAGAACTCTCCCATCTCCCCACTGAGCCCGCTTTTTGCTTTACTGGATTCTGATAACATGAAAGGAGCTCTTAAAATCGGGACCCAAATGGGTCTGACATCTTCTCCATTAAACACCGCCCCGTGGCCGAGGCCCTGATACTGAACCAACATCTTCCAAATTCCGCAGACGTCCACCACCTCCTAATCTATCTCCTCCTAATCAGGACCTTCAAATCCCTTCTCTGTGTTACAGTCTGGGCCCCAGTGGTAACTCTATCCGAAATGAGCACGTCTAGGAAAAACTTGGGCCTCTAATAGGAGATAGTTGTAAAATATTTGTGCTTATACGTGACAGAAAGAACAAAGCCAAAAGGATTAGAGACAGTAATAAACAATCAACAAAAGCCATAAACTGTCAGGTACAACCAGACACAGAGTTAATATCAGCAACTAAGTCATATAAACTGGCTTTATTGAACATTAGATCTCTGTCAGGAAAATCTTTTTTAATCAATGACTTCATTACTGACCACGATCTTGATGTTCTGTTTTTAACAGAAACATGGTTACATGAATTTAATGAAGCTCCCATTCTGATAGAGTCACCGCCTCCAAACTACATTTTTCTTTGTGAGAGCAGACAGCAAAGAAAAGGTGGAGGGGTGGCCACTTCGTTTAAAGATTTATTAGAGTGTAAAAAAGTATTTCTGGGCAAATTTGACTCTTTTGAATATTTGGCTCTCCAGGTAAAGAGCCCGGTCCAAACCATGTTCTTGAATATTTACAGGCCTAAACAAACGTTTTCAGTGATTTTGATTAGCTTTTATCTGTGATATGTGTTGATTATAACTGTTTAATTATTTTGGTCGACTTCAACATTCACATGGACAATCCTGAAGACAGAAGTGCAATAGATCTACGTGACTCTCTTAGAAATTTTGATTTGACTTAACATGTTAAACAGCATATGCACAAACAGGGACATATTTTGGACTTGATCATCACTAAGGGTCTAAACATTTCCAAGGTGTCTGTAACTGATGTTGCTCTATCTGAACACTTTTCTGTTATTTTTGAAAACATCATCTCCAATGACTCAATTAGCCAAAGCGATATTATAAGAAAACACATCTTTAAGGACGGTGCTGCTGAAACCTTTAACTAGATTTACTCTACTACCTCCACTTTGCCCTGTAACACTGTAGATGAGCTGGTAGAAAACTTTCATTCTAAAATCTCGGACATCATTGATTGAATTGCTTCGATTAAAGTGAAAGTTGTTTCTGGGAAGAAAATGTCTCTGTGGAGAAGTGCTCCACCAGTCAGAAGTAAAAAAAAAGGAGTGTCGAAAAGCTGAACGTAGGTGGCCAAAAACTGGACTCCAGGTTCACTATATTATCTATAAAGAGAGACTATACAAATATAACCTACAACTGTAATGGAAATTCTTTTATTAAGTGTTCCAAAGTGTATGACCTTTAGGTTACCTCACTCCTCAGAACATCTGTGTTAGAGGAGGAAGCTGTAAAGCCATTATCAGAAGTTTAATGGTTAAAACTCATGCTTTAGGGTGATGTCTCGGGAAGGACAGATGGGTTCCTAGATAACTTTGTCACCTCTGAACCCGAGAAGGGTTTGGGGTCATAAAACACAGACTCTTTGAAGTTGAGATAACACTGTCATGTTTGGTATAAATACTGTGTGTAACTGTTGATCGGGGCTCTGCTTAACTGAATTGCTCGGTGACAGAGTCATTCAAACGCTGAATGCCTTTGAATAAAACTTATAAAGACAAAGTCCGAATTTTCTCTTGTTATGAGTCAACTTCTACCCACTTTGATAAGAAAATTCCACAACACAACTGAAAAATTCAAGGGAATCCTTCTTTTCTGAGATCATCAGCAAAAACATTAACAATGCTCGTGCATTATTTGCCACGGTCGACAGGTTAATAAACCCTCCTGTAACTGTAGCAGCTGAACTCCACTCTACCAGGGCCTGCAATGAATTTGCTAACTTCTTCACTGAAAAAACCCAAAAGATCAGAGGGGCAGTCAGCACATCCACATCAACTCCAATACCAATGTTGTCTCCAACTAGAACTGATTTTGACAAAATTTCCCAATTTCACCAAATAAATTGCAAAAACTTCGAAGAAATCGTACAGCAACTAAGCTCTTCTTCCTGCTGTCTCGATCTTTTACCCACAGCTTTCCTTAAGAAAGCTTTGCCTGTAATAACATCTGATTTAACACAAATAATAAACACGTCCCTTTTGTCTGGTGTTTTCCCCCAGGCCCTAAAAACAGCAATTATCAAACCTCTATTGAAAAAGAGCAACTTGGACAAGCTGCTACTACAGAACTACAGGCCTATATCAAACCTCCCCTTCATCAGTAAGATTATTGAAAAAGTTGTGTTTCAACAGTTAAACAACTTCCTAACAACGACCAACCACTTTGATGTCTTCCAGTCAGGCTTCCTGCTCACCACAGTACAGTGACTGCTCTTGTTAAGGTGTTCAATGACATCCGTATAAATGCAGACTGTGGAAGAACCACAGTGCTGGTATTATTGGACCTTAGTGCAGCATTCGACACTGTTGATCACTCCATTTTATTAGAGCGCCTGGAAAACTGGGTCGGCCTTTCTGGTACAGCACTCAACTGGTTTAAATCCTACTTGAAGGACAGGGACTTTTTTGTGTCAGTAGGTAACTTTACATCAGAAACCACAAAAATCACATGTGGCGTTCCCCAAGGGTCCATCTTAGGGTCCCTCCTATTCAATATCTACATGCTCCCCCTAACTCAGATTTTAATAAGCAACAACGTAAGTTATCATAACTATGCAGACGACACACAGCTATACGTTACGATGTCACCAGGTGACTATGAACCCATTCAAGCGCTGGGTAAATGCTTAGAAGAAATCAATGCATGGATGGGCCAAAATTTTCTTCAAACTGAAGTAATAATCTTTGGACCAAAGGAAGAGCGTTTAAAAGTTAGCACACAGCTTCAGTTAATACAGCTAGAAACCACCAATCAGGCTCAAAACCTGGGTGTAGTGATGGACTCAGATCTGAAACTTCAGAGGCACATAAAGACAATAACAAGGTCAGCCTTCTATCACCTAAAGAACATCTCCAGGATTGAAGGACTAATGTCTCAGCAGGACCTTGAAAAACTAATTCATGCATTCATTTATAGTAGAATTGATTACTGCAACAGTGTCTTCACAGGTCTGCCAAAAAGGCGATCAGACAGCTGCAGTTGATCCAGAACGCTGCTGCCCGTGTCCTCACTAGAACTAAGAAATGGAGCACATCACCCCGGTTCTACAGTCCCTACACTGACTCCCTGTAGCTCAGAGAATAGACTTTAAAATACTTCTGTTAGTCTATAAATCACTGAATGGCTTAGTTCTTTAGTTCTTATGCTCCACTAATCTGGAATAAATTCCCAGAAAACTGTAAAAGCGCCAAAACCCTAAGTTGCTTTAAATCAAGATTCAAATGTATTTGTTTAGAGTGGCCTCTGAATGTGTTTTCTAAAAATTACTAGTTAGGTTTTCAGTCCAGTTTTTCTGTATCATTGTAATGTTTTTCCTTATGTACAGCGCCTTGAGTGCCTTGTTGCTGAAATGCGCTATATAAATAAACTTGACTTGACTATATATAAATATATATATATATATATATATATATATATATATATATATATATATATATATATATATATATATATATATATATATATATATATAGCTGCAACATAAATGTTACTTACATACTAATTATGGTACTGTTAAAATTTACTTGTTATTTTTATGTGTATACTAAAGCACATATTTAGAATAAACACTGACAGTATTTTTCAAGGGCTTATTGTGAAAAATATTGCAACTTTTTGCAGCAATCGTGGCTTCTAAGTTTAGTTATGCTATTTTCTCATGCAGCCAGCCTGTAGTCAACAGCGAAGCAGACATGCTGGCTTGTGGCTTGCTAATTGTAGTTTCAAAACAACAATATCTTAAACAGAGATGCTCTTCAATCACTGACTGTGTTTTTCACGACTGCAAACACCTTGTAAAAAAACTGAAAACGTAGCAGTGTTCCTTCAGCCAGTTGACCAGCAGTGCACAACAACAGGTACGGGAGAAGGAGCTTGCCATTACTTGATGCTTTAAACATCAAGTGAAAATCCCTGAAACTCCGGAATTTTCTTTGACATCTTGTAAATTGTAGGAAAGCATAATCTGATATTTTTGTAATTTTGTATTTTCTACTTTTTAAAATCTCAGTATAACTTTACTTTGTCATCCAACTGATATCTAGTAAATTGATCATATTTTCTTTTACTTTGCATATTTAAAGCTTAATGGTTTCTTGCTGGGCAGAATAGTGTTGTTGTAATAGGAAAGTTGTGGGTTCGATTGCAGGTTCTCCAGTCACACGTCGATGTGCCTCTGGGCAAGGCAATTAACCACAAGCTGCCTTACAATCTGCGTAATGGTGAATGACTGTGTGCACGTTTGAGAGTGTGATTGGGTGAATGAGCCACTAGCGTAAAACACTTTGAGTGATTAATGACTAGAAGAGAGCTATACAAATTCAGTCCTTTTAGTTCAGGTCCACAAATGAAATGTGTGAAAAGAATAAAGCTCTTCTTTGAAATGTTGTGTGCTTGGTCAGAATGAGGGATTGCTGCAAAGTTATCTTAGATGTATACCTTTTTACACATTTACATTATAAATTTAATTTGACTGCGCTGTATTGGTACTAGGATCAAAACAGAAAGTATGTAAAATAATTAAAATCTATCTATATGACTGGATTTTATTGAGTTGGCCTAATTATACAGTTTTAAATGTGAATTTGACCTGCTCGTCTTGTAAAGTGCTTTGAGATTACGTTTGTTGTGATTTGCTGCTGTATACAGCAAATAAACTGTCACAAATTGAAATGTATCAAATCGAACGTTAATCACGGCAATCAGATCCGTCTGAGTACCCAGATCCTGCTCTTTGTACAGCTCATTCGTTCCATCTCCTTCTTCGCCATCCTCCCTCTCTCCCTTTTCTTTCCTCAGGTTTGCCAGCTGTTCCGCTGATCCACCAAAGCCTCTTACAGATGTAGGTCACTCTCTCAATTAAGGCAATTAGCAGCAGCCGGATAAATTCAGACCGAGCTGCTCTCATTAGAGCAACAAGCGCTAAAGGCCTGCATCACATGGCACTTAACACTCCATTTGGCACCTGTATCCGTGCGTTCGCCGGGTGCCAGTCTGCCGGTATTCACCTCAACAAACACAAAAGAGTTGGCCCGTGTAAGAAGAACTGAGCCACGCTGTTCAAACTATAACACTATTCAAGCTGGATTAGTTTTTCTTTGAGGACAATTTCACGGTTAATTCAAACAGGATAAAGAAGCCTTCATCATAGTCCTGATGGAAAATGTCTTGATCATTTCTGGTCTCCCTAGACAAAAAAAAATATCTTTGAACAGCAGCACAGATTCAGAGAGGTAACTCAACATTAGGGACAATGCTGGCTTTTGAGATCAAAAATCTTACCCACCTCCTTCATGTGCAATGACAATCTGCTGGCTGATACACAGGAAGCCCATTTTTGAGATTATAGTGTTGTCTCTTCAAACTGGATTTCAACTATCAGATGACATTTTACTTGATTGTTCCCCATTTCTAGACGAGACAGATGGAGACAAGCTCAGAAGAAGCTAGTAAGTGTATTAAACTAACAAAACGTCAATAACATTTAAAAATAATCAACACTAACCCTTCTAGAGTTGTGATGAGAGCTTCAGCAGCTCGCCCCTTATTTATCCTGTAAAATTTAAGGACATGTCAGGCCTGTAGCACCGCTGGCCATTATTAGCTGGCCTTTGTGATGTGGGCCTCTCTCCGGCTGCTTTGATTCAAGTGTTGTGCTATCCGGCCTCGTACCAATAACAGCTGATTAGTGCTGGTCTGAAGAGCAATGTTCTGGGATGCATCAACATCAGCTAGCCTTGCGACACCTCTGGCCATCATTAAAGCACTGCAGTGCAGTAGGCCATTTGGTTCCATATTGCTCATTTTATTCACACACAATCACACGCTGCTGAGGCACAAACAATAATGGTTTAATCTTTTTTTTCTTTTTTAAGACTTCAAGTGTGCCCATACTAATGATTTACTCTTTCTTTTAAGCATGTTTGTTTTAACAAGTATTCTCTTCAATTTCACTTGCTGCTGCCACACATAGTTTCCCACTATGATAAAATTTAAAAAATATGAGCCAGAAAGTGTGCCAAAATCTTAAATTTAAATTGAATTTTGCAAAATGACCTTCTGTTTTTGGAATCTCTTGGTATTATTCCTTCTGAAAGGCAAGTTTGAGGCTCAGAACAAATGTATATATGTTTTAAAATGGTGAAGTACAACAATTTCTTTAGAAAGCATCAAGAACATTCACTTGAGACAATTTTAACAAGGTCTGCCTGATTGCAATCAAAGCATAAAGAAAACAGTGAATTTTGTATATTATTCAACATAATTACATACTGTTTTGTTTGTGGCCAGAGAAATGACAACTGTGACCTTAATACTGCTACCAATTGCTTTCATCTGCTGGGCATGATACGTTTGTTTGATCCTGCACAAATATAGTGCTATCTGCTTTGTAAATCTGGTGCAGAAATGAAGCTTATACCTGCTGCAAGAAATGGAGGAGAATGCACAGCGTCTTGAATTGCCTCTTGAAATATTATCTGAAACAGTTCTGGATTGTAAAAATATCAGCAGTAACGGCAGATATTTAAATTCAGATCAGGATTGAAGCTAAATTCATTAAACTGTATTAAATTATCTCTGAATTCATGCCCAACGTGAATTTGTGAAAATCTGAATCAAGAATAATCACCAAAGAAATTATGTGTTTGTTTTTTAAAAAACATTAATGTTTTGACAATAAAATTCACTGAAGTAAGGGCAATGAGTTTGGGGTACTTCTAAAAGACACTGAGCAAAGTATTGTTGCCCACTGGGTAATTAACAAAAACTAAAATTAGGGCTAAAACGCGTCAATGTATGAATTAATTTGAAATGTTTGTATAGACTGTTATGGTTACAGAGCTGTCCAAATCATTTGGAGGTGTTATGGTTGGCACAGAAAAAGCTTTCCATCATGCTCATCTTTTCTTATTCATCACAATTTACTTCAGCAATCTCCTCAGTAGACCTTGTAATACAAAGACAAACTAGAATCATTCTAATATGACCTGACTAAATACAGAGATCCTTTATAATATCTGAAAACAGACAACCACTGAGTGATGTTTTCTGATTGTGACCAATAAATTAGTAAATAAAAAAAATCTCAATTCAGAAATGATTAAGGTATTTTAGAATCGATGGTTGTGTATGTAAGAAAAATGATCTGAGATCTGGTGTTTGGCAGTGACAAGCTGCTGCGGTATCTTTACACTATTAATCATCTTTCCTGTGACTAACGCTGATACTGTCATACAAGCACAGCCTAGGACAGGCAGTCTCATTAGACCAAATACACTCCCAGAAAACTCTGAAAGGTTCATACTGTACATCCTCACATCCGTTTCTCTCTGCATCCTTTTTTTCTCTTTCTCATCCTCTCAAATCGCCTCATCCTCAACTGTTACCATATATGGTTCAATTATTCTGCAAACCCTTTCAATCTCCATTCTCCCTCCCCTTTTCTCTTCGCTTTCTGTTCCTTTCGAACATCTAATATCACACTGATCAACTGTGTTCCCCCATTCGTTCCTTTCCCTCACTTTCTCTCGCTCTTTGCTTCCCCAGTGCGTTGACCCTCTCCTCCTCCTCATCCTCCTCCTCCCCCTCCTGTCTCCTGCTCCATCTCTTCCTCCGCTGTTTTAGCCTCCATCATGCTCTCTCTTTCTCTTTCACTCTGATCTGCTCTGAGAGGGTTATTTATACAGCAACAACCCACGCCGAGTGGAGAGGAGCAGAACAGAGCAGCAAAGGCAGTTTGACTTGCCAAAACGGGCATCACCTCAGAAGCACAACAAAAACTCTTCTTTTACTTGATCCATGCTTTAGTTTCTGCATCCACATCTTACCTCAGGTTTGCTGATTGTTCGTGTTTATGATTAAACAGCACACCTACATGTTGCTAAGTGTGCAAACGCATTAAGTATTTCAAAAGCAGCAGCTCTAAAAGCACATTAAATCATGATAGGAAATAAAAACATAAGATTCACCAAGAAACTAGTGTTTACTTATCTGTGCACAGCTCAATAAAGAGGAGCACATCTTCTAACAAAAGACCCACATTTCTGTTTTTGTTATAGTTTCACAAATAAAAAAGTATTTATTGCATAAGCTAACTTCAGAAATCTTTTTTTGTTATTTGTATTTCAATTATTTAGTTACTCCTTCTCGTCGTCTTCCGCTTTATCCAGGGCAGTACACTCAGCAGAGACACCCAGACATCCCTCTCCAGCTCCTCCGGGGGGAGCCCAAGGCGTTCCCAGGCCGGCCGAGAGACATAGTCCCTCCAGCGTGTCCTGGCCCGTCCCCTGGGCCTCCTCCCGGTGGGATGTGCCTGGAACATCTCCCGAGGAAGGCGTCCAGGAGGCATCCGGTATAGGTGCCACCTCAACTGGCTCCTCTCGATGTGGAGGAGCAGCAACTCTACTCTGAGCTCCTCCCGGATGGTCGAGCTCCTCACCCTATCTCTAAGGGAGTGCCCGGCCACCCTACGGAGGAAGCTCATTTCAGCCGCATGTATCCGGAATCTCGTTCTTTCGGTCATGACCCAAAGTTCATGGCCATTGGTGAGGGTAGGAACGTAGACCGACCGGTAAATCGAGAGCTTCGCTTTTCAGCTCAGCTCTCTCTTCACCACAACGGACCAGCACAGCGTCCCCATTACTGCAGAACCCGCACCGATCCGTCTGTCGATCTCCCGCTCCATTCTTTCCTCACTCATGAACAAGACCCCGAGATACTTAAACTCCTCCACTTGAGGCAGGAACTCCCCTCCAACCTGAAGAGGACAAGCCACCCTTTTCCGGTCGAGAACCATGGCCTCGGACTTGGAGGAGCTGATCTTCATCCCAGCCGCTTCACACTCGGCTGCAAACCGCCCCAGCGCATGCTGTAGGTCTTGGCAAGTATTTAATTATTCTTATTTTATTTTTGAAACAAACAAAATATTATATGAGGTGAGTCACACCTTTATTTTGTGGTCAAAGACATGAAAATGACTCAAGAGGTTATTGGAGTGAATTATTAACAGACAATATGCTGTAAAATAAAAACTTTAAATACAATTTTTATTAGTTTTTTTAAATTTACGTATAGATGAGCATTGGCACTGTAGCACAGTTAGCACCAGCAGGGAGTTAAAGAGTAGCAGCTTAAAACTCGTTTTGTAAAAGTTGTTGGATTTCTTTATAATCCATTTATTGATTCTTTAAATGTGGCAAACATTTGGCAGAAAATTATTATTTTGCTAAAATTCTTTTATATTTATGTTTCTAATACGATGCTTAAATATTAGCCATTAATAACCAGCATTGTGGCCCAACCATTAGTAACAAGGGTTTAGTGTTCAGGGGATGGTATTAGAGTTATACAATACCTTGAATCACACTCACCCTCAGTTATCAGAATTTCAGTGTGTGCAATATTGTAAGAGCAATATTGCACACAATATTGCAGTTTCATGTTTTCCTTAATATTGTGCAACCCTAGATCTTCTTAATTGGTAAAAATAAAGCCACCAGGGGGGGGTCTCTCACCTCCTCTTGTAAAAGTCGCATTACAGTTAGAATAATGTCATTTTCAAAACTATTTAAACCACAACTGTTTATCTAAGCGATGTTGGGCTCTGGTCATGTCATACTTTTGCAGTGTCGGTCATTCATTACCTGAGATTTTCAGGCATGAAATGGAGCAGTCTGCAGCAGGAAGTACCGGTTATGTGTCAATTCGTACCCGCCAAGGGGGACTCTTGGTATCAGCTTTAACAACAAAGGATTTAAATTAATTTTCAATAATCTACTCATAGCCTCCTTTCATGATTTCAGTTGGAGGTCACAGTTATTGATGATATTGGTCCATATAAAGATCAGAACTAAAATAACTCAAAATAGGCTATAATGCGGTCTTCTGAAAATAATTTACAATTTTATGAAAGTATATGTGAGATCTGTGAAATATGTGAGGAGAAAAACAAGCAGACAAACAAGGGTTTAACTACACGGGTAATAAATGGTTTGTCTAAGGGTACAAAAATGGAAGAAGCAAAAGTCAGAATTAAACATTGTGGTTATGAAATTGGCTCAGCAAGAGCTATTAAGTTATATTTATTATTTTGTGTTTACATAAGTGAAGACACCATCGCAGAACCAGCGAGAGACAGCGCCGCTTGTTCGAAGGAGAATGCTCAAGTCCTCCACTTCACAGCTACTCCATAACTCGACCATATGACATCCTCCTTAAGGATGACAGAGGTCGGTCAGGTTCAGCTCTTCGTGATTTATTTCACATTATTAAACACATGCATTTCTCTTTAATATAAACAAAAACGCAAATGGTGTTCTTCAAACATTTAATTCTGTTTGACCAACATTCTATAAAGCATTTTTTCCAATCACATTAAGAGAAAACAAATTTTAATAGGAAATTATTTCAATTAATGTTAGACATGATTTTGTCTTAATAACCAGTTACTGATCATGTATTTTGTGAGTCTTTGTATAAAGTACAAATCTATTTTATATTGCTGTATTCTGATAGAAAAACTACTTTCCAAGGTGCTTCCCTTCTGCAATTTTATCGATTCAGTGGCATTGTCAAGCAGATATAAAAAAGTATCTCCTTTCTTCTGTTTAATGTGAAGCCTCTTCGATTGTGACACTTCCAGTGGGAGGCATTAAGAACATAATCTGCTATTTCAGACAAGTAAACTGCATTTTCCTGGAACTGGCATGGTAAACAAATCATTGCACAGCTCTATGTCTAAAATGTGTGTACAAAAGTTCATTTTTCTGGACAACAGATGTGTGAAGCCTGCTGATGCACTCTCTTATAAATCACCTGTGTCTTTATCACCACCTTCTGGCTTTGTAAAATACCAAAAAAAAAAACACAGCACTTCTGTCAACCTCCTGGCCCCTCTTTCACCCATACGTGACAATGGCCCACAGGTATTTTAGCTCCTCCATCTGATACAGATGCTCTGCTCTTATCTGAAGAAAGCCAGCCACCTTGTCTGTTAAAGAACCACAACCTCTGATTTAGAGGTGCAAACCCTTTTCCCAGATGCTTCACACTCAGTATTGAAAAGCTCAACTGCATACAAGAGGTCACAGGCTGATGAAGCCAGAGGGACAGCACCATCTGTGATTAGAAAGGGGGAGCTAGAGATAGTCTTTTTGCCTGCTTCATAGCTTCGCCTTTTAAATAAATGCATCAAAATTGTACTTTGATGGTCTTATTTTGGGGAGTTTAATAAAGATGAGATATAGGTCAGGGGCAGCCACAATCCACCAACCCCATCTCTCCAACCTCAAGAGGGGCCTTGGCACCTCCAACCCCCACCCGGAAGTTCCCCCCCACCAGACGCTCCACCCACGCCGAGGACGGCTCTTTCCATCCAGGAGATGGACGTCAACAAACTCTTCAGGAGACAGAACCCCCGGAAAAAGCTGCTGGTCCGGATTCTGTCTCACCAGCCAGCCTGAAGCACTGCGCTGATCAGCTGTCTCCAGTCTTCACAGACATTTTTAACACCTCACTGGAGACATGTCATGTGCCAGCCTGCTTCAAGTCCTCCACCATCGTCCCTGTTCCCAAGAAGCCAAGGACCACAGGGCTTAATGACTTCAGACCCGTCGCCCTGACCTCTGTGGTGATGAAGTCCTTTGAGCACCTTGTGCTCTCACACCTAAAAGACATCACCAACCCCCTCCTGGACCCCCTGCAGTTTGCCTACAGAGCCAACAGGTCTGTAGACGATGCAGTCAACCTAGCCCTTCACTTCATCCTCCAGCACCTGGACTCCACAGGAACCTACGCCAGGATCCTGTGTGTGGATTTCAGCTCTGCCTTCAACACCATCGTCCCA
Source organism: Girardinichthys multiradiatus (assembly GCF_021462225.1). NCBI lineage: Eukaryota > Metazoa > Chordata > Actinopteri > Cyprinodontiformes > Goodeidae > Girardinichthys > Girardinichthys multiradiatus. The sequence goes on along the minus strand of NC_061798.1, from coordinate 41,090,361 downwards.
GCTCTGCTCCAGGAGAAGTTCTCCCAGCTGAGTGTGCCCGACTCCACCTGCAGGTGGATCACTGACTTCCTGTCTGACAGGAACCAGCGCGTGAGGCTGGGGAAGCACGTCTCTGACTCCCTGACCATCAGCACCGGTTCCCCCCAAGGCTGTGTTCTCTCTCCTCTGCTCTTCTCCCTGTACACCAACAGCTGCACCTGCAGTCACCAGTCTGTCAAGCTTCTGAAGTTTGTGGACGACACCACCCTGATCGGACTCATCTCTGATGGTGACGAGTCCGCGTACAGATGGGAGGTGGACCATCTGTTGGACTGGTGCAGCCAGAACAACCTTGAGCTCAACGCTCTAAAGACAGTGGAGATGGTTGTGGACTTCAAGCAGAACCCAGCCCCACCTGCCCCCATCACCCTCTGTGACTCCACAATTGACACTGTGGAATCTTTCCGCTTCCTGGGAACCATCATCTCCCAGGATCTCAAGTGGGAGCCAAACATCAGCTCCCTCATCAAGAAAGCCCAGCAGAGGATGTTCTTCCTGCGGCAGCTGAAGAAATTCAACCTGCCAAAGACTATGATGGTGCACTTCTACACAGCCATCATTGAGTCCATCCTCACCTCCTCCATCACCATCTGGTATGCCGCTGCTACAGCCAAGGATAAGGGCAGGCTGCAGCGTGTCATTCGGTCTGCTGAGAAGGTGATTGGCTGCAGTCTACTGTCGCTCCAGGAACTGTACACCTCCAGGACCCTGAAGCGGGCAGGGAAGATTCTGGCTGATCCCTCCCACCCCGGTCACAGACTCTTTGAGACTCTCCCCTCTGGCAGGAAGCTGCGGTCCATCCGGACCAAAACCTCACGCCACAAGAACAGTTTTTTCCCATCTGCCACCAGCCTTGTTAACAAAGCCCGGAAACCACCCTGACACTCTCCCTTTCCCCCACACCCCCCACCCCTTTTTTGCTGACAGGACACCTGTAACCTGTAACTCTATGCGTTACATTAACGCTCAGCTTGGACTCCTGCTTTACTTGCACATTGATCATCTGCACTGTTGTATTGCTCTTGCATCTTATACTGCTCTATATTTACTCTCACTCACTTAAAACTGTGCACAAATATTTATATTATATTGTAGATATGTTTGTACTGTTTAATTTGTATTGTATTGCACTGACTACGCCAAAACAAATTCCTTGTATGTCCAAAAACGTACTTGGCAATAAAGCTTTTCTGATTCTGATTCTGATTGCCAAAGGTATTTGCCTACCTGCCTTGACTCACATATGAGCTTAAGTGACATCCCATTCTTAATCCATAGGGTTTAATATGACGTTGGTCAACCCAATGCATTGCTATAACAGCTTCAACTTTTCTGGGAAGGATGTCTACGAGGTTTAGGAGCGTGTTTATGGGAATTTTTGAGCATTCTTCCAGAAGCACAAAAGTAGGACAAGAAGGCCTGGCTCTCAGTCTCCGCTCTAATTTATCCCAAAAATCGGGTTGAGGTCAGGACTCTGTGCAGGTCAGTCGGGCTTATCCACACATAACTCTCTCATCCATGTCTTTATAGACTTTTCTTTGTGCACTGGTGCACAGTCCTGTTGGAAGAGGAAGGGGTCATCTGCAAATTGTTCCTACAAAGTTGAGAGCATTGAATTGTCCAAAATCTCTTCACTGGAACTAAGGGGCAAGGTCCTGAAAAAACAACCCCACAGCATAATCCCGCCTCCACCAAACTTTGCACACTATGCACAATACAGTCAGACATGTACCGTTCTCCTGGAAACCACCAAACCCAGACTCATCCATCAGATTGCCAGATGGAGAAGCACGATTCGTCACCCTAGAGAACGCGCCTCCACTGCACAGTGGCGGGGTGCTTCACACCACTGCATCCGACGCTCTGCATTGCATTTGGTGCTTTCATGAAGTTCCATTGTTTCCCCTGTCTTATAATACCACTGACAGTTAATGGTGGAATGTTTAGGAGCAAGGAAATTTCACGACTGGACTACTTGCACAGGTGGCGTCCTATCACAGTACCTTGCTGGAATTCATTGATCTCCTGAGAGCGACTCATTCTTTCACAAGTGTTTGTAGAAACAGTCTGCATGCCTAGGTGCTTGATTTTACACACCTGTGGCCATGGAAGTGTTTGGAACCCTTGAGTTAAATTATTTGGATGGGTGACCAAATACTTTTGGCAATATAGTGTACATTTCCCTCCAAACACATTGGAAAATTTAGGCCAATTCCTTTATTTTTGCTGGAGGCTGGAAATATCAATCTATAAACATGAGACAACAGATCAAGATTCCAGGTATTTACATTTCAGTCTGATACAAAACTCAAAGGATAGCATTATTGGTAACGGCACACTGGGTTTTTAGGTCAGCAAAAGTACTGGAACTGATGGACTTAAAGTAGCAAAATGTGAACAAGACCTAATATTTAGTTATAAACATTGCAATAACTGGATCAATCCTGTAACCTACTGACATTATTAAACCTCTTCCCTTTTTGTAGTCCTTTTCAGGCTATCTTCACCTTATTCTTCAGTTTTTGTGTGTTTTGGAAGGTTTGTCCCTTCAGTCTCCTCTTTAGAGGGTATAACGAACTCTCTGTGGGCTTTCATCTGGAGATTGACTAGCCCAAAACTGACTAGTTCAAAACCCTCGGCTTCTTTCCCCTTAATTAAATCTCTTGCTGTTTTCGGCAAAGTGTTTTGGGTTAAATATTTGCTGAGTGGTGAAGGCTATCCCAATCAGTTTGGTTGCATCTTACTGGGACTAAATCTGGGAAGCTGTGGAAAGAGTTGTTTTTTCTTGCCATTCAGAAAGTTATGTATTTAATTTCAGCCTCCTCCCCTGCTGCATGTTAACTTTCATCCAGGCAAGGCTCTTAACACTAAGTTGCCTACCAGTCTGTATATTGATGCTTAAAAGTTTGCATAACTGGGTGAGCCTTGGAGAAAGTAGCTCTTATATGCAATGTGAGCAGAGTAGTCTGTCTGACCAGAAAAGTGCTATTTAAATTTAGTCCATTTTCTTTAAATTGGCATTTTGGTTCCATCATGTGTTGCATTATCAATATAGATTAAGGAGTCAAACCGAAGCCATAACATTAGCTCCACCGTGTTTCCCAGATGATCTTGTATGTTTGGGGATATTTTCTTAGCCTTTAAATCATTTTCAAGGTTAACCTTTGTCTAATCAGTCCATAATTTTGAGGCTAGTCTCTGCCTTTTAGCAAATTCCACTCTGGGATTTCTGTTTTTTTTTTTTTTTTGCTATTTAGTGGTTTTCCTCTTCTGGTGTTACCTATTTGTTTTTGAATATCTTGTTTTGCAAACAGATTGTGATAGCTCTGCCCTCTTGAGGTTATTATTAATGTCCCCATAAGTATTTCAGTGTTTTTCTTTAAAGCTCTCCCAATGTTTCTGTTTGATGTGTTCCCCTTGTAAATCATTGGTTACCATAGTGGTTTCTTTCTTCTTTAGGACTTTCCAAATGGTTGAACATGCTCTCATTAATGTTTGAACAATGGCTGCAATTGATTTTGATTGATACTCTGTTAGCTTCACAATGTTTTCTTTCCCAACCATTGGCAGCACTTGGGTTTTCTTTTTGGGCACATCTCTAAATATAAATGCAGCAACTAAGAGTAAAAAGTTAGCACTATTTATTATTTGAATATAACAGGAAACAAACACCTGTCAGTTTTATTTTAAAATGTTTTTGCTAAGTAAATTGTGTTGGAGTGAAATATATTATTTGATGAAACAAGTGTAATATTGTAATTCCTTTGTTTTCTGCTATATTCAACACTCCTACCTCTATCAAAGGACATGCAGCAAATGTTATTTCTTTGTGTATTTAAGTCCTTAAAAAACAATATTTAATTGGTCAAAATGGAAATAGGAAGATCGGGGAAAAACAAAATGCACACTGGCATCGGCCAGGAAGCCTGTTTGGTGCATCTCTGTCTTGAATATGTCAGCTTCCACCTTGCTACAAACAACAATTTCTTCTGCAGGGGATTGGTATTCTACACTGTGTGTATGTAGTGTATGCCTCTTCTTATTGCTTCCTATTTGCCATAAAGGTAGCAAAATGAAAAGAACTACAGTTGAGGTATAAGCTGTATTCCCCAAACCACAATCCAAAAATAGGAGCAAGTCTCCCCCATAAACACTCAAACTGCCACAATTGCTATGCATGAAATGTCCCTAAAACAACATGAAAGACTTTAACTTATTAATTATATTTGATAAGACAGCGTCTCCAGCGGCTGCAGTGGCTCAACTGACACATTTGGGTGTGTTTGTTATGCAATAATTGGAGTTGTCCAAACAATTGCAGTGAAAAGACGATTAACTGCACGGTTTGAAAAGAAGAAAATGAACCCAAAACAGAACCGATGTATACTTTGCTTCCACCAAATTAGAGACAATGACTTATTATTTTTCACTAACTGGTTTATCTCAGCTTGAATGTATCTAATCAGTGAGATCATGCTCTGCAAAGTGACAGAAAAAGGCCAGAAATCCAAAACGATTCCTATAGGAAGGATATTTCCGTAAGATCCTGAACAGGATTTCTAGTCCTGAGCGAGTAACAGAGATACTTCACCGAGTAGGAATGTTCACATGATATTCCTCACTGCACCGGAGGCTGCAGGCTAAATAAAATGTCATGGGGGACTCAAGAACAAATTGTGAGTAAGGGCTGTGTTGTTTGCTTGAACGGAAATGCTGCACATACAGAACCAGGCTTTCCAAGGCATATAATTGGCCATCACAGCTGTATGTAGTGCTATGTTAACAAATGTGTATGTCTGCTTTTGTTTTACTACCTTCTCCTCTGCTTTTATTTCTGTCTGCTCCTCAACTCTGGTTTTCTCCATGTGTCAGGGCCAGTCGCCTTGTTTTCCCTCTGAGGGGGAGAGAAACGTCTTACCATGGAGGAAGGGGAGTGGAACTGACACATACACGGCATGCCTCTGACACAAGCTTCACTCAAACCTCCCTTCTCTCCACCTTTTCCTTGTCTGTTTCCCACTCACACCTTCTCCTCTGCTTCTCTCTGTGCCCCTCTCCCAACAGAAAACATGACGCATATGAAGTGACCGTGGATGCCTCAAGGCATGCACTGCTTCTCTTTGTACATATGGTTGCATGTCCATATAAGAGGCTGAGAAACACTGTAAAACATCTATTTGCATAGTTACACAAATAGCTGTATTCCTATTATGGAAAGAGGTTAAACAGTTGATTCGCACAAACATGAAGGTAAATATTATATAAGTGTGTAGCTACGTACTGTGCAAAACTGTGCTAATTTAGTAGAAATTAGAGCTTTTTATTGCTGTTACAACCTACCAGTGTTTGTGTTTGCCCCCTTCAGATTTTTACCGTTTTTGCTTTTTTGTCATGCTTAAATGTTTCAAATCATTATGCAAATAACCATGTCAGAAAAACATGGGCTAAAATGAAAAAGCAGTTTACCAAATTATGACTGTTTTATTTAGTAAGGGAGAAAAACTATCCAAACCAAACTGGCGCTGTTTGAAAAAGCAATTGCAACCCTTGTTTAATCATGAATTAACTGATTAAATTTATTTTTTGGGAAGTTGGATTCACTTTCATGAGTCACACCCAGGCCCAATAACTGTCAGACCTGGAGAATCAAGAAATCCTTAAATAGAACCTATTTGACAGCATGAAGTAGACTAAAACACCTCAGAAAGAAGTAGAAAAAAAAACTAAATAAAAAGTAACTGGACTTCTTGTAATTCTTGAAAAAACATTTTAACCTCTTCCAGAGGTCGGCTTCAGTTCTGAGATTTTGGTGAGGACAGACAGACTTTTACGGAAGCCCTGAAAGGCAAGTCAGAAAAAAAAACATCTAGATTCAAATATTTCTAAGTTGTTTTTTCTTTTGTGCCCTGAAAGACAAGTGAGAAAAAGATATTTTCTAAGTGTTTGTTCTTGTAATACTTGGCTCTGCCACTAGAGGTAATGGAATAAAACCAACAGCCTTCACTAACAGCTGTAGTGTTCAAGTGGATAGTCAAAGGGCTGGTTTCCACGAACCAATGTCTCCTTTTCTAAATGAGATTGTTGTAAAGTAAAATAAAATATAGCAAAAGCACATAAAGGGTGTATTTGTTGGCCATGTCATGTTGTTATCCTACCAAGATTGTATATTCATGTGACATTTAGAATTAATTACAGCATTGGTCGAAGATATCTGTAGGACAATTGACCGTTACCCACCATGACTGCTCTTTCTTAGGACCATGACTGTATCTTGCAGATGGCCTTAAACTTGCTGTCAGTACCAATCACAATAAATCAGAAAGGGGTATGATTAATCACCAGGCAAAATTTTAAATATGAACCCTTCAATGATTTATAAATGTATTTATTTGTTTATGTGTTTACATTTTGGTGACAACAGTTGGATAAAAACTCATAAAAAAAATAAAAAAAAATTTTTTATCTCAGTCAACAGAGTAGAAAATAAATCTTGGTTTATTTATCCAAGTCTGTTTTTTTTTTCTCTCAAGCCCAGAAAGGCAAGTGGAAAAAAAATATTTAAGTTTATATAGCTGCTGTCTCCAAATAAACTAAATCATTATATGAAAATTGCTTTTTGTGTTTAGTTAGTTATCTTTGTATAGCAAGAAAATTTGTTCAAAGTTATGCGACATTTAATTGTGACAGAAAAATTAAAAGTAAAGACATCCATGAGGGGGACAACACACTGGACAAAACTGAGCGAATTTAGTAGAAGAAAGGAGTCTTGAGTCATCCCTCATTTGTGTTTGATTTCTTTTTTTCTTTGGTTTCAAGTAGCAAGACTTTTCTTTACCTGATTATTAAAAAGCATAAAAAGATATCACAGTTTGATGAACAAAACAACAGTATTTTAGCATCAACACTGAGATCTTCAAAGACCTATTGGCTGAAAACTTTCCATGCTGTGGAAGATCAACTGAAGAACAATGCCTCTCTAAGGTCGTTTGTTAAGTCTTTCTTGGGTTTTTTCCTATGTCTAAATAACATCATTTTCATTTATGTAGGACACAGCTTTTGAGGTCTTTTTGTAGTGTATGCTGTCAAACAGGTACAAAGGCTGGACAAAAGATTAGCTAAAGTTTAAAAAAAAAACTCAAAAGATCTTCAGAAATCTGGAAAGCAGGTACCCAAGATGACCAAGAACAGCTTAGCCTTTTTAGAGGACATTCGTAAGAAATTCATGGTGATTTAAAGGACGTGCCCACCACTGTACAGTAGATAAGAAACTGAAAAGCAGTAAAGGGAACAATCTGATCCAGTTTCAGCATCAGACTGGAGACACTGACGCCATTTTTTTATCAGACACTGGACAGAGGACCCCAATTCAGACACCATGGTCCTGTGTTGCTACAGGTCCCATTTTGTCTGATTTTACTCTGAATATTTAAGGTTACAACCAAAATGTTGCACACTGAGCTAAAAGAAAATATTAGATAGCACTCTAACAAACTATATGTAAACAGATGTATGTTTATAAATACATGTATTTGTCAGATTTGCCAGATTATAAATTTATAAGTGGCTTATGTTAGGGTAGCTTACTGTCAGTGAGGAAGAGCCTCTACTGCTCAGCGTTGCCTTCTTCAGAGATATTAAAGTTTTCATTTTTTAATGAATTTAGGGAGAGGGAAAACAAAACAGTATGTTTTAACAGCTGATCGATTTAATTCTCTGCTTAAACACATTTCTTTTCAATGGCTTTCAACTCCATTTAGATAGAACATATGTGTGTTTGTTGTGCTACTTTTAGGGAGGTTTGGTTTGCAATTGAACTCGATTTGCCAAATGACGACTTTTCAGATTGAGCCACAGCCATTCTCCAACAATATGTTTTTTTTTTAAGTGAACATGAACTTGTTTTATCTGAGTTTCTTTTTGTTGTTGTTGTTGTTAATGACTATTTCTTCATTTTCGGCAAATAAATTCTCAAAATGATAATGTTTTTATAAAAGCTGTTTACAATAAATAAAAATACAGGTTTTACTCAAACACATACCTAGAAATAGTACAACCAGGCTTCTCTAAAGTTCCTCACTTTATTCCACTAAAATAGCAAACTCCTGCTATATTTAGCTGTTTAATGTTACTGATTTTAATCTCTGATGTCATAATGTTACCCTTACTTGTGAAAAATGTATGATTATTCATAATGAAAAGGCTTGTTTAAATTACACGATCACCAAGCAGCTTTCTTGCTGAACGTAATGGCTTTTCAGATCATTTTATCATCCTTTTTCCCCTTAAAGAGCTGCACATTTGACAGCAGCAGCCTTTTTAACCCTCTTAAGACCAGAGTTATATAAAGGCCATGAGGGGTAGTTTGGTTTATATGGCTGTACAGTAGTAATAAACAATGTGCAATGAGTAAGTGCCCCATCCTATTCCTTTAAAGAATACCTCAACTTTCAGTAAGAGGAAGTTGTGAGGAAAACAGTTTTAAAGGCGCCGATGCGATGGTAGTAACCACTCTTACTTTCTGAAGTCTACTGTCCCACTGCCTATTTTCTGTAGTGCAGATTTAACAGCTCTGCTGCTGTAAAAGAATATGAAAAAAGGTATAATTATTTTGATGCTTCTTATAAAATGATCTGTCTTTTTAGTAGAAATACAGTTGATACAGTTGATAATGTGGACAGAAATTGTGGCAGCATTACTAACAGTACTTCATATTAGCCTATAGAACAGTGTGGCAGAAAACAACACTAAACATTTAGGTAAAAGTGTTCCGGATCAGAAAATATCTATTTTCTGGTATTGAAATTCTGATATTGGGATGAAATTAAAGCCTAAAAAAGTGGATTGGAGCATCTCTAGTCTTAAATTCCTGTCATTAAAACAATTTAAACTGTACTGTTCTACCTGCAACCACAGTATAATAAAAGCGGTCTACTAATCCGTGCAGTATTAGGTACTTGGGAGATGACTGATGATTGTCGCTAATCCCTGAGGCCCTCCTTGCTCAAATGGTCTCCTAACTATGATTGATTGGATTTTAACCTTTTGAAATAATTGGCTTGTTGGACAACCTAAAAGTTAGTAGATGGTACTGTACCTACGAAGAGTTTTTTTCTCTGGAGGACGCTTCCGTTTGTTCACTCTCCAATTACACCAAGGTTCTCAGCAGAAGCTTGAAAAAGTGTCAAGCAGAACTTTTTGTGTGGCACCTTTGTTTGAGGGGAACAAAACCCAATCGTTAGCAAGACCATACTTCTTTTCTGACACCATCTCTGGTGAATCCCTATTAATACATGAAGTCATTTTTCATCCGTTTTCGAGAACATTTAGGCTCAATACGAGCAAATGACTTGTTCATCTGCACTAGCGCTTTCAAACTTTAATTTTTTTATATTAGTTAAGTCACTAAACACATACAAAATAATTTGCTCAAAAACAACACTGAGTGTTATTCTACAGGGTAATGCTGGATAAATATTAGCCAAACACATCGATAAACAGCTTTGTTTTTCAGGGAAGAGAGGCTTCAATTATGCAGCAGATGTTAACATTATTGATATAGATATTATTTTTGAGCACCTATGTTTGCTGTTCATTATTGTATTTTCATAATGTGTAAATAAAATGCTTCATAATCAAACTCAAATTGGAGAAAATGATCTCAGTGCTGCTGTGATTATCCTGCATTTACTACAACAGTAGTAAAAACACATTTCCAGTCTTCAGGGGAACTTTTACTACTCCCTGTCATACTGATCCTTCATATCATCATCAAAATAATTATAATCAGAGACATCACTATCATTATCATCCCAGTATACAGCTGCTGCTCTGAGACATTAAAGAGCAGGATTATTAAGATCTAAAGGGACAACAAACAAAGTCATAACTAAGCACATTAAACAGGGAGTGGATGTTCTCGACTGAAGATAAAGCATCTATTTTAAATAAGATGCGTATAAATGCAGCCTAAGCTAAAGCCTCCACAGCCTGTACGTTTTCATACTTTGCCACTGTACCAACAGAAGTTTCAATGCTTTTATTGGGATTTTATGTGATAGACAAACAAAAAATAGTGTATAATTGCTTTCAAATCCAAAATCTAAAAAGTGTGTGTTAAATCTCCTTTAGTCAACACTTGTTAGGGTAACCATTTGCTACAAGTACATCTCTAAAGTCTAGAGGCAAAATATTTGCCCATTCTTCTTTTCAAAATAGTTCCAGCTCAGTCAGACTAGATGGAGAGCTTCTGCGAACATAAATTTTCAAGTCTTGCCACAGATACCTAATTTGGTTTAGCTGCATTTCCATTACAAATGTGTGCAAAACTTTGTCGATATTCTGCTAATGCAGTGTTTCCATATAATAAGAAAATGCAATTAAAATCACATGTGAATACATTTCATCATCCTTCTACTACTTCCTGTCATCTTCTTCATCATTTTCGCCAGTAGTAACACCCGGTTGTTGTTCATGTGACTCGTGTGATGGGTAAAAAGTGTTTCCATTGCAGTTTTGCAAAATACACCAATTTTGGCCAAAAAAACCACCTCATCCAATCACAAAAACGTTTTATTGAATGTAGGAGTTTTTTCGCAAATGAAAACGCAGCTTTTGACTGGGCCATCCTAATAGATGAATATGTTTTGATCTAAACCATTCCATTGTAGCTTTGGCTGTGTGTTTAGAGTAGTAGGTAGAGCTTTCCTTCAGTTTCAAATCTTTTGCAGCCTTCAGCAGTTCCCAGGATTGACCTGTATTGCACTTCAACCATCATCCAATCAACAATGACCAGCTTTCCCTGACTCTTTTGAAGAAAGCCCTTCCCACTCAATGATGCTGCCACTACTGTGTATCAAGAGTTGAAGTGTGTCCTGGGTGATGTGGTGTTAGTTGTCCGCCACATTTGACCATATAAAGTGTAAAAGTTTTCAAAAAAACTATGTATTGACAAGCCATTTTGCATTGGTTTGTCATATATATTTCTACTAAACACACGGACGTTTGTGACAAAAATTAACAACATTTACGTGGTATGAACAGTTTTGCAAGGCGCTGTGTGTGTGGTAAAATAGAAGTCTAAATGATATCAAATCAATTTGGTAGAAGGTTTATCTGACCCTGGAAGACTTTTCTAAACACATTAGTTTTCTTTATGAGCAAACGATAAAGATATGTCAGCAGGGAAATATTCTCTTTCTTTCTGCTTTCAGCTACATATTAATCCAGCATGCGGGGCAGGGAAGACAGACCATTCCACATTTAAAATGAATTGTTGTAATTCAGCAGGTAATAGATAAAAACAAAAAGCCCCCAATAAAGCTGTCCTGATGGATAGTCCTAAAAGCATTAAACTGATGGAAATGATTGTTTAACTACAGAATAAATGTAGTTTCTCTCCACAGTAAGCTGTGACTGACCTGTTCTTATTTCTTTTTCGTCCTTGGCTTTGCACATTGATGAAAAGATTACGTTTAACACAAAGTATGGAGTTTAATGAAGGAGAAATGTTTAACATGATTGCTGAAGAATGTTTTTCTTTTATTCTGCTTGGAGCACCTATGCTTTGCTTTCCTTATCACCCAGTCTGATTGCTGCTAGAGCCTGTTTCTGCAGGAGGTTTCTTCCCATTAAAAAGGAGCTGTTTCTTAGAATGTGCTCAAAGGGAATCAGTGCATGTAATTTATATTATCTATGCAGTATTTATATTTCTGGAAACTCTTGACCTTATACAAAACGTCTTTAGATTATTCAGTTGTTTTTATACATGACATTTACAGCTTTATGTACAGAAATATTTGACCTTTATTGAATATACTGCACATTTAAATGCACATATGCAGATATTTTTTACAATACTAAAATAAATTACTCACCAAGTGATTGTTACACATCATGAAACAACACTGAAAGTCATTTTAGACCATGAAAATATTGATTTAAATATTTTGATGGTTTTTATCAGGTCCTGATGAATACAAACCTTTTATTTTCTAATACAGCTGTTTAACTAGGTGTGAATTGATCATCGCATAGCACTGCCTCCCATCAAGTTTGACTTTATTCTGCTTCACTGGACATTATTTCCAAACTGTAATTTGTTAAAAAGGAGTCTGTTTTTAACCAGTAAAGCTTCACCAAATAATCTAATAATCTCTCTTTTGACTCTGAGGAGATAAAAATCTTTGAGTGACTCAACTAATATTTTTTGCACTTAAAGCTAACACCATCAATCATTTTTGGAAAACCAAAAAGAGTGTTTTTTTGTTTTTTGTTACTGATGCAGAAACCAAGCTACACTAATCTTTAAAATGAGTGAGCTTTTTTGGGACAGCAAAATACGCAAATTTTTATTTTATTCTATTTATATAACATAATTTCACAACAAATATCACTTTTCAGAATACAATCAATAAAGAAAGCAGTTTGGTATAAATTTTTTTTAGGTACAATATTCTTAACCATTATTTCATACATGTGAAATACAAAGCCATGATGTCTTGACGTGTTTCCTTGGAGGGAACCGCTTCCAAAATATGAAGGCAATGATTTCAGGCACATCTGTTTATGTTTTACAGCGTTCAGGCTGATTAATAGATTGATAGAGGGATTTTAGTTGGACATTTTTCCCAGCTTCACCAGTGCTTATAAAATAACCATGCTAAAGGGAAGTTAGATGATTATTTTTGCCAAGGCAAAGACAAAGTAAAAATTGGCTTTTGTTAAAGGAAACCTTTTAAGTAAATATTTATGTTATTTAATATATAATATGTTATTTGCACCAAATTATTACAAATCTTATTATAAAAAACTTTGCACAATGACCTAAAAAATTCAAAACATCTCTGAAAAGCTAGAGCTATAAAGTTATAAAAATGTAACCTTTGACCACAACTGAAAAGTCACGTTGCAACTGGCCTATAATGCCAGCCATGCTTACCACCAAGCTCTGGTCAAATCACAGCAAAATGCCTCCTAAAAAGTTGCATGGACTTTTAGATGTTGAATTCATAACATCAAAAGAAAATATATGGCTTTAAACTATGACTCGCTGTTGTAGAAAATAATGCAAGGAAAAATGCATTTTGAACTAAGCCCTGGGGCGACCAAAGAGATATAACACAAGGCAGATGAAAAATTGAATGGTTCGGTTCTTTGCTTATGACATTAGCTTAGCCAGAACTGTGCTGTTTACACCTGCCCTATCCTCGAGACAGCCAATTTTACAGGCCTGACTTACTTAAATGAAGGCAGCATGAATCCTTTTAAAGAATGGAACAGCACCTAGGAGCCACAATCAACAAAATATTGTTTCAGAAGTACCAGGCTACTTTGTGTGATGTAAAGCGACACATTGTGCAAAAGCTATTATTCGGAAACAGAAAAACAGCCTAAAACTGCATCTATGTTTTTGTTTTGTTACTCAGACCAATAACATGTATGCAACATGATAAAATATCCCAGGGGCTATAAAATTATTTACAGTGGCGATGACACTTGGCCGTGGTATATTAGGAAAACCCTTGAGGAGGTTTGTGGGAGTAATGACCAGAGGCAGGATGGAGATTTCATTTAGGAAGTCTGTTAGGAAGAACGAGCTCAAAGCAGTCCAGGACAGCAGAATCTTCCAGTGAAATAAAAATATTTGGGACAACTGCAGCAGGATCCGCTGGTGAAACACATTTATTAGTGTGGAACAAGGCCCATGAGACTATCCACTCCAGATTCAAAATAAAACAGAGCACTGCATTAGTTAAACTGGTTTAAAGCATCCTCTATTTATTCTAATGCTAAAACAGCAATGGTGGAAGGCACAACATGCAGAAGCCTGGATCAGCTCCAAAGAAAATGACAAAAGAAGTACCACACTTTTAGTCAAAACAACAACAGCAATGCATTAATAAAACTTACTCAACTTTTATATATAATCAGTAAAGATGCAAAGAAAATAACAGGCTCTTTTGAGCTATTTTTAAAAAGAACAAATACATTATATTACTTTTAAAGAGAACTTTCAGTACTGACAATTCATTCAGCAAACAAACATTAAACTCAACCGATGGACAAAAACAGACTTGAGTAGAAGTTGCATTCTGCTTGTCTAAAGTGGAAGTCATGGTACCTGGTTGCAAGCAATGCATTGACCTTTTCCAGGTTTTTAAATATGTGGAGATTTACTAGGGTTGATATTGAAGACAATTTCACGCATGCCCACTATTGCTTCCTGCAGAAGCATGTTTCTCAACTTACATACTAGTAAAATTATTTAATGACAGCCTTTAACCTGGTCTATTTTCATTTCAAATGCTATCACAGGGTAAGCATTTACAGCAAGTCAACTACAGACCAAACCACTTACAGAGATATACTCCTGTCTGGGTATGTTTGATTTATCAACCTGGTAGGTTTGTGGAACACGGGCTATAAATGATTTATAACAGACTGTTAATGCTTGTTGGAACATCATAATATTGCTGTGTTAAAAGCTTAACTCTATATTCAGAGGCTTTGGGTAGTTTCAGAACAAAATAAAGTTAACTTGCATTCACCAACCTATTCTCTCACTGTTAAATTAGCATTTTGTTCTTCTGAATTTATTTATTAAGAAATTCAATATGAACTGTTGTTAAGCTATTTGTACTAGTTTTCCCTGAGCATAAATGCATATTAATAAGTGCTGTGGGCTAATTGCTGTATCATATTAATTTTCAAAGCAAATTATTGCTGTTGATTACTTTTTTTTTGCATGCTGAATTAAAATTTTCAGAAAAATCCAGATATCAAATGTTTATATCATAAATAAGGGTCACAGGGGTAACAGGTCCAGGAGGGAAACCCAGACAGCTCGTTCTGGGGGATCCCAAGGCGTTCCCAGGCCAGATGGGATATACAGTCCCTCCAACATGTTCCCTGGGGTCTCCTCCCAGTGAGATGTGCACCAAAAATCTACAAAGAGAGGCACCTTTAATTGACTCCTTTCAATGCGGAGAAGAAGCAGCTCTAGTTCAAGCTTCTGCGGAAGATGGTACTACTCACCCTATCTCTAAGACTGAGTCCAGCCACCATACGAACGAAACCCATTTTGAACACTTGTATCCAGGACAGTGGGATACAAGCACATAGTAAAATCGACACCCTTCATCCTAATATACACACAGTAAACAAACGGGGGCTCAAAATAAACACTATATATATACATATGTGACAAGAGTTTATGTTTCAAAAAATGTGCTCCTTCTATTCACATTTCGGATTATGTAAAAAGATTTGGCAACATTTGTGGCAAGATGAGAAACAATCTGACAGCTTAAAAGACCAGTCATCCATCTATCACTTCATATGGGAAAACGTTCTGTTTCCAGTGTAATGTAAATTCAGTGTATACGTTCTAATGATACAGGGACATTATAATCTCTGTGTATTGTATAATAGTCTTAAGGTGTTATTATTTTTAATAGGATCTTGGAGGCAAATACGTACAGTACTGAACCATTTAGAAACAAGACAGGTGGTGTTCTGGCACTATGCCTTAAGATGAAATGTCAGCAGTTACATTTGGTTAGGATTTCACTACTATACAGTCACTGCCCTCAGCCATGCTCCCAGCAGCTGCTTGAAAGATGCAGAAGAAAATCATTTGTATAAAGCTAGAGACAATGGAACAGCCTGTTAGGAACAAAGCTTAAGCTGAGAACATAATATTCAGTACACTCAACAATCCCTGCTGGGTTTTAAGATGAACATCTTGTTACATCTTGGTAAAATGTGAGTAGGCTATGATAAATGATTTCAAGGTTATGAACTAATCAATCTGAAAATCTGTCAAAAATTAATATGTCATGATAACAAATTTATAGAAGATTCTGGAAGGTTTTATATATGTCTCAGGATTAGGATTTATTTAGGATCAATCAAAGATAATTAAACATCAAATAATTTTATAATAAATAATTGAGAAACTGTAAAAGAATGAATAAGAACATTTGTTAATCTCATAAGATCTATTTACTAACGCCTGACTGTTAAGAAATAACAAAAATAAACAACTATAAAAGGAAAGATACTACAATAATTGTACTCTACAACTTCTATCACAGACTAGAATGGGAGGTTTATCACGTGGGAACTGAACGTTTCAAAGTTATTGGTTATCAGTTATCGGTCTCTCTAGAACTTTTGTGGCCTAATTCTAAGTGAGAATCCTACATTCATCTGAGAGAGGAAACAAAAAAAGGGGAGGAATTAAGTTCTGGCCCAGGTCCTAGAAAGTGGTGGTGGTTTCTCCCTTTGGATTCTGAATAATCCAAGTGCCATCCAGGACATATACAGGTCTAGGGTGTTTCTGGGTTCTCATTATAATTATTATTATTGCTATTATTATTATTATTATTGATATGTTGAGGGATCACCAGGCTCTGCTTCAGCCTATGAGGGATTGCCAGGCTCTGCTTCAGCCTCTGAGGGATCGCCAGGCACCGTGAAGGCCAAGCCTGACTCCAAGCCTCCGGAGTTCCACCGAGTTTCTGGAGGGTCCTTTACACTCCATGGTCGACCTCTTGATCTGTCGTCCCGAGGGTCCTCTACTCTGCGCGGCCGACCTCCAGACCGAGAGTCCTCTACTCTGCTTGGCTGACCTCCAGACCGTCAGTTCCTTCGTCGCAGGCCGCCAAGGTCTCTACGTCCCTGCTGGCCTCCTTGTCTTCGCCTTCCCTGCCGTCGCCGGCCACCACGGTCTCTACGTCTCTGCTGGCCTCCTTGTCTTCGCCTTCGCCGCTGTCTCCGGACTCTACAGTTTCTACACCTCAGTCGACCTTCACGCCTTCACCGCCAACTGCCCAGGACTGTTTTGCAGGCCCTGGTCGCCCGCTTGAACTTTATGCCTGCGCGGGCTGACGTCCTGGTTGCCCGCCTGAACTGTCTGCCTGCGCGGGGCGACGTCCTGGTTGCCCGCCTGAACTTTGTTTTGGTTTTGTCTCCTGCAAACAAACTGTTTAGGCTTTTACCTTTAGAACGGCGCTACAGAGCGCTGTCTGCTAAAATCAGGAGCCACAGAGACAGTTTCTTCCTCCAGGCTGTTTTCTTTGGTGAACACTTGGCAGTCAGAAGTCCACAACAACACCATGCATACTTGAACTGATCTCACATTATATTCCATTGTAAAGTCAATTGTCAGAGTACATACCAAACGTTTGGACACACCTTCTCATTCAAAGAGTTGTCTTTATTTTAATGACTATGAATATTGTAGCTTCACACTGAAGGCATCAAAACTATGAATTAACACGTGGAATTATATACTGAACAAAAAAGTGTGAAACAACTGAGAATATGTCTTATATTCTAGGTTCTTCAAAGTAGCCACCTTTTGCTTTGATTACTGCTCTGCAAACTCTTGGCATTCTGTTGATGAGCTTCAAGAGGTAGTCACCTGAAATGGTTTTCATTTCACAGGTGTGCCCTGTCAGGTTTAATAAGTGGGATTTCAAGCTTTATAAATGGGGTTGGGACCATCACTTGTGTTGTGCAGGAGGTCGATACAGTACACAGTTGATAGTCCAACTGAATAGACTGTTAGAATTTGTATTATGGCAAGAAAAAAGCAGCTAAGTAAAGAAAAACGAGTGGCCATCATTACTTTAAGAAATTAAGGTCAGTCAGTCCGAACAATTGAGAAAACTTTGAAAGCGTCCCCAAGTGCAGTCGCAAAAACCATCAAGCCCTACAAAGAAACTGGCTCACATGAGGACCGCCCCAGGAAAGGAAGACCAAGAGTCACGTCTGCTGCGGACGATAAGTTCATTCGAGTCACCAGCCTCAGAATTTGCAGGTTAACAGCAGCTCAGATTAGAGAACAGGTCAATGCCACACAGAGTTTTAGCAGCAGACACATCTCTAGAACAATTGTTAAGAGGAGACTGTGTGAATCAGGCCTTCATGGTAAAATAGCTGCTAGGAAACCACTGCTGAGGACAGGCAACAAGCAGAAGAGACTTGTTTGGGCTAAAGAACACAAGGAATGGACATTAGACCAGTGGAAATCTGTGCTTTGGTCTGATGAGTCCAAGTTTGAGATCTTTGGTTGCAACCCCTGTGTCTTTGTGCGGCAGTTAATAATCAATATTTAAAGTTAATCAATATTTAAAGTTTTAATAAGATCATTCATGTAGGAATAACTTTGACATGTACTTTATTGACAGCAAGTGTACTTTATGGACAGTAGACCAAACTGTTTTTGAGCATATATTTCAAGGTCATAAAACGTTTTGCATTGTGGAGTGATTCTGGGACATCACTTGTGGAAAATAATAGGTTATTTTGGATAGACCAGGGATCGGCAACCTTTTTAGTCCAAAGAGCCATTTTTATCCTCATCCCTAATAAAGAAGATCTGTATAGAGCCTGAAAACTATGTAAACTGAAAAGAAACATATTCTTTGTTCCATTAATGCCATTCTATTGTGACAAATTATATACAGATGTAGCAAAAAATCAAATGGAGGAACTGCTACAACTAGCAGTCGTTACATTTAAAAACATTGCTTATTTGTAGATTGTGCTTGGTTAAACATATTAAGTCACTTTTGGGGGGTCACAGAGCCACATGTGGATCTGGAGCCACAGGTTGTAGAACCTTGGACCATACATTAAAGGTCCAACAACGACATTTTAAAGCAACCTGGAAGAAAAATAAATTTAGGTTAAAGGTCAAATCTTGTTTGTTCATTTGTAGTACATGAGATTTAAAATAACCTCTTAAAAAAGATTTTAATGTCAGTCAGTCATTCATTTTCTACTGCTTCTTCCATAGTGGGAGGCTGGTCTATCTCCAGCAGTCTATGGGCGGGAGGCGGGGTACACCATGGGCAGGTCGCCAATCCATCGCAGGGCAACACAGAGATAAACAGGACAAACAACCATGCACACACCCATTTACACCTAAGGGCAATTTAGAGAACCAATTAACCTAACAGTCATGTTTTTAGACTGTGGGCAGAAGTCGGAGTACCTGGAGAAAACTCACGCATGCATGGGGAGAACATGCAAACTCGGGAGTTGAACCCAGGACCTTCTTGCTGCAAGGCAAAAGTGCTAGCAACTGGACCACCGTGCACCCCCTGCGCCACCGTGCCGCTCCAAAAGAAAAATTTCATTTGGGTTAAAGGTCAAATCCTGTTTGTTCATTTGTAGTACATGAGATTTAAAATAACCTCTTCAAAAGATTTTAATGTAACCACTTTAGATTATCTTTACACTCATCAGCACCAGCAACTAAATATTTTATAGGGCGTGTTTGTCATGTCAGATGAGCACTGGGCTGATAACATGTTTAATGCATTAGCTGCACTGGAGAGTTTTTACTGTGAGGTCAGAGAACTGTATTTCAGTCATAGCCTTGACTGTCTCCCGATGTTTTTCAGCAATTTTTCCTTTTTCGCACTTCTCCCCCTGAGGAGTTCAGGTGGAAGTGCAAAGCCGGTCTCACTTCATGTTTTTTAAGTTTAGAAAGGGCCAAGTGACTCGGAAATGGTAGACTAAGTGCCGCTGAGCGGGGGGAGAATTGCTCCTCTGTGCATTGTTAGAAATATGATGAAAGACACAAGATCAAACAGTTCAGGACTCGGGATATTTTTTGGTTGCAGCCATAATAACCATGCAGTATAGTCTGAGCCAGATTTACTGTAAGGTTTTTTTTGACTTCTTAGTGTCTGGAGACCCTGACTGTTTTATTAACATGACATCAGCTGTGATCTTAAAAAAATCAGTCAGACTTTAAGGTTTTTACTGTAATTTGACTCAGAGGAGAGACAAATCTTCGAAAACAAAAAACTGCAAATATAGTCAATAAGAAAATGTAAGAAAATGAGACCATGATCCATTATTTCAAAACTTTCTCCACCTTTACTGTGACATTTCTTGTACAATTCAACAACAAATCTGTGTGTGTCTGGGATGGGGGTGTGGGGGTGCAGTGGCTGGTGGATCTATAAACAGGAACAACATGACTTTACTATATATGCCCACTGAGGACATCTCATGTCCACAAACCACTTCAGGAGACCAAACACATTTTACAATCAGATTTACAGGTCCTTCTCAAAATATTAGCATATTGTGATAAAGTTAATTACTTTCCATAATGTAATGATGAAAATTTAACATTCATATATTTTAGATTCATTGAACACTAACTGAAATATTTCAGGTCTTTTATTGTCTTAATACGGATGATTGTGGCATACAGCTCATGAAAACCCAAAATTCCTATCTCACAAAATTAGCATATTTCATCCGACCAAAAATAGAAAAGTGTTTTTAATACAAAAAACGTCAACCTTAAAATAATCATGTACAGTTATGCACTCAATACTTGGTCGGGAATCCTTTTGCAGAAATGACTGCTTCAATGCGGCGTGGCATGAAGGCAATCAGCCTGTGGCACTGCTGAGGTCTTATGGAGGCCCAGGATGCTTCGATAGCGGCCTTTAGCTCATCCAGAGTGTTGGGTCTTGAGTCTCTCAACGTTCTCTTCACAATATCCCACAGATTCTCTATGGGGTTCATGTCAGGAGAGTTGGCAGGCCAATTGAGCACAGTGATACCATGGTCAGTAAACCATTTACCAGTGGTTTTGGCACTGTGAGCAGGTGCCAGGTCGTGCTGAAAAATGAAATCTTCATCTCCATAAAGCTTTTCAGCAGATGGAAGCATGAAGTGCTCCAAAATCTCCTGATAGCTAGCTGCATTGACCCTGCCCTTGATAAAACACAGTGGACCAACACCAGCAGCTGACACGGCACCCCAGACCATCACTGACTGTGGGTACTTGACACTGGACTTCTGGCATTTTGGCATTTCCTTCTCCCCAGTCTTCCTCCAGACTCTGGCACCTTGATTTCTGAATGACATGCAGAATTTGCTTTCATCCGAAAAAAGTACTTTGGACCACTGAGCAACAGTCCAGTGCTGCTTCTCTGTAGCCCAGGTCAGGCGCTTCTGCCGCTGTTACAGGTTCAAAGGTGGCTTGACCTGGGGAATGCGGCACCTGTAGCCAATTTCCTGCACACGCCTGTGCACGGTGGCTCTGGATGTTTCTACTCCAGACTCAGTCCACTGCTTCCGCAGGTCCCCCAAGGTCTGGAATCGGCCCTTCTCCACAATCTTCCTCAGGGTCTGGTCACCTCTTCTCGTTGTGCAGCGTTTTCTGCCACACTTTTTCCTTCCCACAGACTTCCCACTGAGGTGCCTTGATACAGCACTCTGGGAACAGCCTATTCGTTCAGAAATTTCTTTCTGTGTCTTACCCTCTTGCTTGAGGGTGTCAATAGTGGCCTTCTGGATAGCAGTCAGGTCGGCAGTCTTACCCATGATTGGGGTTTTGAGTGATGAACCAGGCTGGGAGTTTTAAAGGCCTCAGGAATCTTTTGCAGGTGTTTAGAGTTAACTCGTTGATTCAGATGATTAGGTTCATAGCTCGTTTAGAGACCCTTTTAATGATATGCTAATTTTGTGAGATAGGAATTTTGGGTTTTCATGAGCTGTATGCCAAAATCATCCGTATTAAGACAATAAAAGACCTGAAATATTTCAGTTAGTGTGCAATGAATCTAAAATATATGAATGTTAAATTTTCATCATGACATTGTGGAAAATAATTAACTTTATCACAATATGCTAATATTTTGAGAAGGACCTGTAGTTATAAACTTTGTTGAGACCATTCCAAAACTTGAATTTTCTCCTGTTAAAGTCATGGTGAAGCTGAAAAATAAAATATTAGTCTTCAACCCTCTAAAAGTCACCTCAAAGCTTTAGGTTAAATTGACTTATTTAGAACTATGTCATGCATCTTGACAGAAAATCTAGTTCCTTCTGAATAAAAGTAATCCCCAAGCATGATGCTGCTACTACCATGTTTCACTGCAAATTAAGTGGGATTAGTTTTTTTTTTTGCTTTGGTGATGTGCTGTTTTTGTGCCAAAATTTCAAGGTTGCTTTATTCAGACCATAAAACTTAATTTCACCAAATGCGGGGGGATTTTAGCTAGACCTGGATGTTTCTTCTTCTTGTATGACAAAGTGGTTAAGAATGTATTTGTTCACTACTTGTTCCATAAATATATTTATATAACATGGAATATTTTACATATATTTAGCCTGCTGTAATTTAACATCCTCCATCCAGGACGGGTGTTTGGGAAAGGCCTGCCCAGCACCTGGTTTTTTTTCTGTAGATTTATGATGTTATTGTTTGTATCACTGGATGCTACGACCAAATAAAGGGTTTTTGTATAATTGTGTGAAATATTATATTTTGTTATAAATTTTGTTGTGTTTGTGAGTTTGTAAACTAGATTAATCATCTTCATGTGGTTTCTGTGAAGCTCACATTGCTTGGTTAAACCTGTTTTCTAATCAAGCAGGCTGATGAGGATCAGATGTGCTTTCAGTTCTGTATAAAACATCAAGATGTGGGCCTGTGGTGACTAAAGATATCAAAAGAGTGTGAGAAACAATAATTCCTCTCTTTCTTATTGATAAAATTGGCTGAAAATGGGGTCTGCCTGTTCACCAGAAGAAACTAAAGACGTCTGCTGATGCTGCCTAACTAGCAGTTTCCTTGACACTTCTAGCAGTTCTGCATTATCTCACATTCTGCAACCCTACTCCTTACTCCAGACATATGTCAAAACAGCAGATTGTCACTTGTAGAACACAACCAGTATTGGCCTGAAATACCTGCAGCTCTAGGAGGCCTCCCTGATCAGTTTTTTATCTTGTCTTTTCATCAACAGCCAGTTTTGGTAATGTTATTGTTATTTACCCCAATCTTATTGATGCCTGTCTACACAGTGCTATGGGACTGATATATAATCCTGTTTATTGTTATCTTTCTCCTAACTGATACCTTTGTACTATGAGATAATGTTGATCCCTTGTAACCTTCTGCAAAATTTACCTTTCACTAAATTATGCAAAAATTAAGAAAATCGTGCCAGACAGCTAAACATCATTTATGTTCAACCAGATTCTCTATAACTGAAGGGAGGTGTACTGAATACAGTAACTGAATTAACAAGTGCTTCCAGAAAGTATTAGTTTAAGGTCACACATGTTCATGCAACCAGGTTATTGCTGCTTATCTGTAAAAACCTGGCATCATTTTAAAATGGCTGTGAATAATTGTTATTTCCAGTATAGATTATAGTCATACCAGTGAAATCAAAAGGGTATTTTGACCTAACAAATTTATGTTTGTATTATTTAGAGCAATTATGGCACAATCAAAAATTCTGGGATCAGTTAGTATGACACATATGCAAATAAACTGAAATACTCCCTTTGCTACATGCTGAAACGTTCATACCAAACACTTACACACACACACTTGGTACACAGTGCACGGACAAGCTTTCCCCTTGAAGCCTCTTTGAAAAGGTTTATAGAATCTTAAAATAGCAGCGTGGTCCATGAGCACAGGGATTAAAAAGAAAAAAGACAGAGCGACTATAAAGTCGCTGTAGAGTGACATCACATAGACAAATACACCACACCACAACCCTGCCATTGCCATCGCATTGTACTCCCCAACTGGGGCGTAAGCGAAGGAGGAGAGCAGAAGCAATGACAAGAGAAAAGGAAATGGGATAAGGCCGGTATGATATGACAGAAAGAAAGGGAGCAAGTAAAAAAAAACACAAAGGCTGGCTGTGAAATAGGAGGTCAGGAGAAATTGATGCAGGGGAGTGGATGAGCAAATGTGTATATATATATGTATTTATATATATATATCAATGCACTAAAGAAGGCCGACTTCGGTGGGCGACTGCTGCAGTGTGGCATGTTTAAGGCTGCGTAGAGATGGCTGCTGACAGATCGGACTGATTTGAGAACTGTAACGCACACACACCTTTACATAAAAGGCACATACACAGGTGTAAAGACAGTAGTTCCAGCGAAAGTAATTCTCTCGATGTACGTAAGAACCTGTTGGATGAAAGCAGCATCCTGCTGTTCAGTCACACTCCACAGGCAGCCAACAGGGCACATCAACACTGTGTATGCTAAACAGCTGCAGCGCCTCTGCTGAGGAGAGATTGACATCTCCAGCAGCCGTTTCCAACAAGCAAACAACAACTGAGACTCACCACCAGCATGGGCAGAGAAACTGAATAAAGAAACATGAATGGCTACATAAGGGCTTTTACACTGTAGACAGCGTTTTTCAGAAGATTTTTATTACTTTACCACACCGTCAGTGAGTCAATTGACCAATTATAATAAAACTTACACACACATTTAAGTATGCTGCCCTGATAAGTACATTTTGTTTTTTAAGTAAAGTTTTACAATAGGGCTGCATGATTTTAAAGAAACCTGAAATTGTGATATTATTGAAAATTCTGTTGAACAACATTGATTTTCATCACCTCCCTTTCTTTTTCATCATAACCGTGTCTTCACCACCATCTGCGAGCTTTAGGATCTTGGTTCCTAAGAGCTGCATAAACAGAAAAGGTCAATCCAATGGATCCAGCTGCCAAATATGCTGTTGACATTAATAGCTTAAATGCAGGGGAACTGGAATGTTGTATCCAAGCTATTTTGTACAATAGCAATACTGCACATACTGAAACTGCAATGACTACAGTAATTCAATATATTCTGCAACTCTATTCTCTATTAAGTTTTTACAAATAAAAATCTTTGAACTGCCATGTGCATTACTATTTAGCCCCCTTAGAAAATCTAAAAAATCACATCAAACCTATCAAAACATGGCTGTGCACCTATAGGATAGAGAGCATTAGTTACAGAAGCGACCAAGAGGTCCATGTCAACTTGAGAGGAGCTGCAGAAATCCACAGCTCTGGTATGGTTAGATCAGACCAAACCTTTACCATTGGGGTCTTTCTTGAGTCTTTGGAGTAATATATATGTATATATATATATGTATATATATATACAGGTCCTTCTCAAAATATTAGCATATTGTGATAAAGTTCATTATTTTCCATAATGTCATGATGAAAATTTAACATTCATATATTTTAGATTCATTGCACACTAACTGAAATATTTCAGGTCTTTTATTGTCTTAATACGGATGATTTTGGCATACAGCTCATGAAAACCCAAAATTCCTATCTCACAAAATTAGCATATTTAATCCGACCAATAAAAGAAAAGTGTTTTTAATACAAAAAACGTCAACCTTCAAATAATCATGTACAGTTATGCACTCAATACTTGGTCAGGAATTCTTTTGCAGAAATGACTGCTTCAATGCGGCGTGGCATGGAGGCAATCAGCCTGTGGCACTGCTGAGGTCTTATGGAGGCCCAGGATGCTTCGATAGCGGCCTTTAGCTCATCCAGAGTGTTGGGTCTTGAGTCTCTCAACGTTCTCTTCACAATATCCCACAGATTCTCTATGGGGTTCAGGTCAGGAGAGTTGGCAGGCCAATTGAGCACAGTGATACCATGGTCAGTAAACCATTTACCAGTGGTTTTGGCACTGTGAGCAGGTGCCAGGTCGTGCTGAAAAATGAAATCTTCATCTCCATAAAGCTTTTCAGCAGATGGAAGCATGAAGTGCTCCAAAATCTCCTGATAGCTAGCTGCATTGACCCTGCCCTTGATAAAACACAGTGGACCAACACCAGCAGCTGACACGGCACCCCAGACCATCACTGACTGTGGGTACTTGACACTGGACTTCTGGCATTTTGGCATTTCCTTCTCCCCAGTCTTCCTCCAGACTCTGGCACCTTGATTTCCGAATGACATGCAGAATTTGCTTTCATCCGAAAAAAGTACTTTGGACCATTGAGCAACAGTCCAGTGCTGCTTCTCTGTAGCCCAGGTCTGGGGAATGCGGCACCTGTAGCCCATTTCCTGCACACGCCTGTGCACGGTGGCTCTGGATGTTTCTACTCCAGACTCAGTCCACTGCTTCCGCAGGTCCCCCAAGGTCTGGAATCGGCCCTTCTCCACAATCTTCCTCAGGGTCCGGTCACCTCTTCTCGTTGTGCAGCGTTTTCTGCCACACTTTTTCCTTCCCACAGACTTCCCACTGAAGTGCCTTGATACAGCACTCTGGGAACAGCCTATTCGTTCAGAAATTTCTTTCTGCGTCTTACCCTCTTGCTTGAGGGTGTCAATAGTGGCCTTCTGGACAGCAGTCAGGTCGGCAGTCTTACCCATGATTGGGGTTTTGAGTGATGAACCAGGCTGGGAGTTTTAAAGGCCTCAGGAATCTTTTGCAGGTGTTTAGAGTTAACTCGTTGATTCAGATGATTAGGTTCATAGCTCGTTTAGAGACCCTTTTAATGATATGCTAATTTTGTGAGATAGGAATTTTGGGTTTTCATGAGCTGTATGCCAAAATCATCCGTATTAAGACAATAAAAGACCTGAAATATTTCAGTTAGTGTGCAATGAATCTAAAATATATGAATGTTAAATTTTCATCATGACATTATGGAAAATAATGAACTTTTTCACAATATGCTAATATTTTGAGAAGGACCTGTATATATATATATATATATTTGGCCTATATGCAAAATGCTATGTGTGGAAGAAAACTAACGCTTCAAATCATCTTTTATCATACACCAATCCCACTGTGAAACATGGTAGTAGCAACATCATGCTATGGGAATGTTTTTTTTTCCAGCAGCAGCAGGGAAACTTGTCAGAGTTGATTAGAAGATGGATGAAGCTAATTACAGTTCAGTCCTGCATAAAAACCCGTTAGGGACTAGGGTGGAGGTTCAAATTCCAGCAGCCCACCAATCATAAGCATACAGTCCAGACCTCAATCCAATCCAATACAACTTAGCTTGTGGTATCTCGCAAAAAAGAATGGGCAGAAAAATTTCTAGATGTAGAAAGCTAGTAGAGACATAGCCTAAAACCTACACAAACATGCAATTATTAATGTAGCAAGAGGTGGTTTCTACAAAGCATTGAATCAGGAGGGCTGACTTGAATTGCATGCCACACTCTTTACGTTTTCTTGGTTAAAATTCACAATTACGGCTTACGTTTAGTTGGTCTACCATATTAAATCTCAATAAAATAAACTGAATATTGTAACTGTAAAATGACAAATTTTGAAAATATTTAACGGATATATATACTTTTGCAAGAAACTGTAAGTTTTCATTAGATTTTTATAAATCTGAACTTCTCCTTCTCATATCAAAAAAAAAAAAAAACATCAGTGCATTTAAGGTGAAGAATGACTAATCAGAATAGATGATATAAGTAAGCACAGTTTTACCATCCTGATAATCCAACATCAGGATTAATTTTTACCTTTTCCACTTATACTTCTCCTGTACATTAATTTATCAGTGGCCTTCAGGTTAAATGACATAATAGATAAGCTGTAGCGATTAGCCTATCAGAGTAATGCAGTGCTAAGCCATGATGAATTTTGTTGTACAGAAACAATTTAGTTGCAAATGTTGCTTTTTTGCAACAACATATACAATGCCTTTAAAAGGAAGAAAGTATTCTTTTTCAGTTATCAGTGGAGCCAGATGTAGCGGAAACATTTTAAACTGGTGACTTATTCTGACTTCTGGAAGAGGAGTTTTTTTAAGATAGCATTCATTTTCTTACCCTCAGCTCTGATGAGTCCAGGGCACCCGAGTCGACGTCGGCATTTTGTTGAGTCAAATCATTTCTCTCCATAGTCACACATATGACAGCTTGGATTATTTCCAAATTGATAATACATCTATGCCAGCTATGCTGTGCTCAGGCAGTTTTCAGGAACATGGCTGAAAATAAATAAAAGCGTTAACTTCAGCTTGACTCTCCAGCCAGAGAAGGTCATGCTCTGTGAGAGGGCCAGGGCAAGACCTGAACTTTTTTTGATTGGTGCTTGAAAAGGGCAATTTGCACCCAAGAGTAAAAAAGGGCAAACTTATTTTTTTCCCCATGAACGCCGCTGGTTGTAACCATCAGAGCTGACTGGTATGAGCCAGAGTGATCACTGCAGGGTTAAAGCAGCTTAGGCCGTTGGGGCTGCACAACAGCATCGCCAGTCAGGACCATGAAGACCAAGCTCCTGGACAGCAGCCGGTACTGACAGCAGTTTTCCTTTAGCTGTTCAGATTGTTTCAAATGAAACCAGACCAGCACTAAGATGGAATTTCACCACATACTGGTTTTGTTTGTGGTTTGTAAGATGAAAAAGAATTGTTGAAGTTTTTTAAAGGATCATTGACCTCTATTTACAAAAACCCCAAAACACATTAGAGCAAAAATGAATCTGGATCGTATTTATAAGTCTATGTTTATATAAACCTTAGACATTAAGGCTCAAGATCCACCTGGATTTTTTCTCTTTTCCTATAGATATGACTTTCAGGTATTTTTCATCTGCTGGATATAGTGTCCTCCTCCACAGTTCAATGAAAGGTCTAAAAAGGGTGAAAAACAGTCAAAGTCCAAAAGAAGAACTTTAATAGACTTTTAGAAAGCCAGGAGCAGTTATTCAAGACCCTTTCAAAATATTACTATTACCCTGAATTAGAGCTAGTGTTTGCTTATAACCAGTTCTTACTGCTTCCACCTCTGCAAACACTGGCTCTGGCACAGATAAACCAGTGCTATGCTGGTTTCAGCAAGAAAGAACTGCTTCGTTCAGTAGCAATGGAAACCAGTCCAAATGCTGTGAGCGCCATGTTCACAACTAGTGAATTAGCTGTTTATTTTGATATCACCTGTCATGGAGTTTCAGTAGGTTGATGAAGCACATGGAGCAGCACATGCAGACAATATTTTCCTGAAACAGCCACTCTGAGTCTGTTCTTAAACATTTTCAACCCTTTAATATCTTTTTTTTTTTCAGTAAACCCTCCTTCAAATGCTGTGTGTAACTCCAGTTTTTTCACCATTGCAGGTACTGGTCTGGATGGTGAAGACTTCATACACACTGAATGTTGTTTTAAACAGCATTTGTAAATTCAGTTGAAGATTTTAGGGAATCTGTTAGCAGAGATTTTGAGATAAATAAATTGATTTCTGTAAACTGTCTCCCTGTTCTGCAGTCCTTTACAAAAACGTAGAATAGACACTTTAGAAAATGAATTATTTACCACCAGTGATAGGCACTGGGACTGCTTTGGTGGTCAAAACTGGGTCCTTAAAAGTAAAGTATAAATAAATAAGGGGTGGTTTAAAACATTTGCACAGTATAACACAAATAAAATAATTAAATGTGTTCTATTGTTTAGAGTGAGATATTTTGTTTGAATAAAACACTTTCAATTTATTGAGAAGACTAATTTTAGTCTACATTTGTTTTCTATATCGATTTGCTTTGACGGTAAACCATTCAGCTTTTGTGGAGTGGTTTGCATTCTGATAAAAATAAAACTGGTTGTTGCAACATGGCTAATGAGATGGAAAAGCTTCCACCATGTTGAAATGTTGAAGCTCGGCCAAATCAACTTCTGCTGAGGCAGGGACTTACAGCAGAAGATCACTCAGTGCTCTAATGCTGTACTTTGGCTGTGTTCCCCACAATGAAATGAGTAGTTGTAATTGTTAGAAATAACAGACAGACAATGGGTGTCCTTAGTCGAGATACTTCTAACCTGCCAATAAGGGCAGATAATGTTTGGCTGCTGCATTGAGAAGCAAAGCAAGTCAATGCAGTTCTGTCAGGTAAGCAGAATACGGTTTCTATTGGATAAAAGGATTAGAAGACACTCACTTACAAAATTGGCCTTAAGGGCTATACATAAAATGCTTATAATACTGATAAATGTTGGCATTTAGTATCATGCTCTTTCTATAGGCTAACGTGCAATTTCTCTGACAAAAGCAGCACAGCAGCTACAATTTATCGGACATTTAAATCTTTAGAAAGAATGCATTCAGCAGCATACAGACAAATTAAGAACATATCTACAAATCCCTACTGTTAGAATCACAGTGTGTGCAGAAGCATTTATTATTTCCCCACTAAACATCAATGTTTCATTTTTAGCTACATGCTCTGTCAAAAACCACTTTCAGTGAAAACAGCAGAGATGATTACAAACTGTCAAAAAATGACTCTGAAGAATACTTAGCCAGAATCTGCACTCAGAGCCAGAATTTTCAAACAACTTTTATCTTTCTCTGTAAGTTTATATATTTTAGGTGGTTTTCCTTTAGACTGATCCTTAATAAACTTAAATTTCTTTAAATTATGGCTTAGTTTATTAAAAGCCTGTTTGAAGAGCATGGGGGAGAAAAGTCACTGCATGTTAAACAAAATAGGAGTAAATACTGTTCTTCAACAAAAAGCACTCAAAAAAACACTAAAAGACTGTCTTTTATAAATGAATAAGATCAGAATCATTAGTCCCCTAAAAACAGCCTTTCTCCCATGTCACCCTTATTGGACAGGTATCACAAAGCTGGTAAAGATAGTAGGACATAAAGAAAAACTGAACAAAATGCAAGCATCTGCTATTTTTAGATCTCTCTGTGCCATTATTTGGAAATATTTCTACCATGTACTGATGCATCCCATAGAAGAAAATATTTTTAAGCAGTAATGTTTTCATTAAAATTACACTGGTGACAGCTGGGGTTCATGCTTTCCAGACACAGACACTAACAAATACAGTAGAAAGATCTTGTTTTGTTTTTTTTTTGCTCTATTTATCACCGTGCTTTAAGAAGTTATGTTAGTTATTTTTCGTGGATTCTGGATTCATACTTTCTAATAAGTTTTATATTTTTGACTTCTCCTTTTGCAGGTTTTCTGTTTCTTCATAATAAATCACATGTTTTCTGCCTCCAGTCTCCAATGTTTAGGTCCTTTCAGTCTCCAGAGAAGTAACACATACATTTTGTTCCACCATCCATCCATCCATCCATCCATCCATCCATCCATCCATCCATCTTTTCTCTAAGGATGAGCCCACAGCCATGCTATTTGTGATCCCATCCCAATTCTTTCAGTCATTTCCCAAAGCTTGCAACCACATGGGAGGGTTATAGTGTAGATCAACAGCTAACCTGAAATCTTCAGCTTTCAGCTCAGCTATTTCTACCACAACAGATAGATTGCAGATAACAACAGTTAGCAGTTGCCATTACCGTGTATTTTTATTTTCTTGAAATATGTGTCATCTTACATAGAGCACCATCCTGAATCACTGGCCTCCCTGGTAAATATGTGTATGAAAAGCCGTAAAATAAATAGTTGGTATGTAGATTTGGTGACTACACTCTTTGCTGTCATTCTCTAACAGTGTGCTTTAAAAATGTCAGTGCCTATTTTATAAAATAAAAAATGGCTCCTTGAGGCATGGCTGGTGTTGCTGGGGTAAAGCGTGCGACCCACTCCTCGATGCAGCATCACAAGTTCAAGTCCCGGCCCTTAGACCTTTGCTTCATGTCTCTCTCCATCCCTTTTCTTGTTGGTCAACTTACAAAATAGAGGCCACTAATGCCCCAAAATTAAAAAAAAAGGCTCCTTGTCCAGTCTTGTTTGTCAAAACTGAAGTCATTTTATACTTTTAATTGCTGTTCTAGCTATTTTCCTGTAAGTGTTTCCCAACTTGAAATAAACAAAAACTCTGCTTTATTTTAATGGCATGTTCCTTTGTTTTTTCCTTTTTGAGTGGCTAGGAGAAATGATCCTCCTTTGTCGGGTAATATTTTAACCCAGGGACATTGGGAGTCCTTCATGACTAATTAAAGCTTCATAGAAATTTTGATCAACTTAGAAAAGTAAAACATATTAAAATGGCAAAATTGGATTTTTCCAAATTTTCAATGTGAATTCATGCTACTACAATAAAAGCTGAGTTGTTTTCACCTGTTTATCAGGTGTGTCATTAAGTTTGGAGGGGATTTTCAGTGGTGCTCTGTAACCTATAAGGTACCCTTCAGCTTAACGCTAAAACCCCAGATGTTGCTTTCAATGCAGATTTAAGTTTTTCAATGTAAATAACTTATAACCTATGTACTGTGTTATATGCAAGCAGTGCAGGCTAAATGTAAAACATGTATCTGCTAGATATGTAATCAAAGCAGGGCTTAACCAATCCATGTCTTGCTCGGTTGTTGGACAACAGAATGTTTCAATGAAAAGAAACACTGAACAGCAACTGCTAACAGCTGCAGCTCTGCTGAGTAACCAGACTCTGTTTGTCCACCTAGATGCTGGCTGTGAACGTTGATGTTCGGTAATTTCTTAAGGACATAATTTTTTATGTTGCTGTTGAGGACCTTTGCAAATTTAGCTAATTTCTCACTGGAAACAGACCTTTCAAAAATGCAAATAACATTTTCAAAATATTGGTTACGCCATAGCTGCTCTAGCTCTTGCATAAAAAAAGGAGTTATCTCACACATGCTGCCAGTTCGGTTTGTTCTGCTGTTCAGCCAAGCTAGAAGGAGTTGGACCTCAAGACTTGTGATGAAAATGCAGTTACAGAACCATGACAGCTGGCAGATCAGAACCGAAGACTGGAGTCTGTTTTTTGTCATTATACTAACTGTATGAACCCAGCTACTTACTGTATTTTTCTCAAACACAAAAGCAAGAAAAACATCATTCGATCATGCTTCACAGGACTTGAAGGCTGGCGAGACTTTCTAAAGCTGCCCAACATGGCTGGCAGTTTCTTTTGTATCCTAACTATCAGAGAATAACAGCCATGGATGTCACACGCCAGGAGGCTAAAAAGACAATAGAGAAAGCGAGGAAGAGTAGGAACAGGCAGGGTTAGAGGAGAAAGACATAAGAGGTAGAAGAGGAGAATAAATTAGATGTGAAAGCATTAAAAGACTTTGGGAGTGAATGACACAGCAGTGTGTCTACAGCGAGTGACAGCAGGTGAGGGGAGCAGGTGTAAAATATTAAAGTAGTTCAGCAGAAAACCTGTGCAAATGGCCCTACCAATATGGGACATCCCAAGATGGGACACACAGCATCTCTAAGACACACACACAAACACACACGTGCGCACACACCTACATACACACACATTCAAATACGCAGACACAGAGAGTAGCATCATGCCACAGTGGCAGAGCAAAGCAGAAAGAACATTCATGTTTAATTAATAACCCTCCATTTCAGCATGTTCATGTTCTTATGCTACACACTGTGACCCCCACCCCAACCCTTCTTCAGCCCCCAACCACTATCCCCCCACACACACTAAGAACTAGCAAGTAAAAAGAAGAGAATAAGAGGGCTGGCGGAGGAAGAGCGAGCGCATATGGGGATGGAGCAAAGCCAACAACATTTCTTAGTTCCCAGAGTGGCCTCCTGATAATGGAAGTACAGAATTCCCAGCAAATCTAGCTCATCTCTTGGGTTTCCACATGCCTGTTCTACTTGTCCATACCATGTTCATTCCTTACGCCTATCTAAGAGTACATCATCCAGTGCTCTGTACACGATTCTACAGTTATTCATTAAAAAGTACGAGATGAAAACTGAATTGGACTGGGAAAGAGCGAAAGATAAACACTGCAAGAGGTCAGATAGGTGGTGACACTGAGTCAACCTGCTGATGATGTGGAAGGTGTGGAAGGGGGTGGGGGTTTCAGACAGCTAAACAGCAGGGGGGGGACTTGCCTAAGAAAGCAACGTGGCTTCTTTGTCAGCAATGTCTATCCACCTATCGGTTTAAGATTAAAGTGCTATTTAAATTTGACCTATTGAACCTCTGACCCATTTTTTAATGGGTCAGAGGTTCACAGAGTCGCATGTTTCTTTTTATTAGCTGTTTTTGTGTCTTATTTAATTTGTTCCAAACACACTGCCAATTGTGACATATATTTGACTTAAAGTGTAAAGCACTTATCTGATTCTTCAAAACACAACTTAATTTTTTTTTTATCTTAAAGCACAACAAAGGAGTATAGTTAATACGTTTTGTCACTCTTATTCTACACTTTCTAAACTTGTGAAAACAAAAAATAGGTTTTCTTAGCTTTCCTAAAATGCAATTAAAATTGTTGATATCATTCTCATTAACCCAGCATCATTGTGTCATCATTCTCTAGCTGGATTTATAAAAAGACCCCTGGTTTCCATTCAGTTTCAAAGGAGTAGTTCTCCCTACTTACTTTACCTCTTTCTTATCTGCAAAATGCCACCAACATGATATATGACTTGTTTAAAAAACCAGGAGACCACGAATATGTGTGCAATCAAAAATGAGTAGTTTCTCATGTTTTTTTGTAATGTAGTATTAAAACTACCTTGATAATGGAAAGCACTAAGGCAAAGACCCAGAAGAACAAAAACTGAGCATCTACACACAAAAGAAATCCAGCTATGAGCTTCAGCTTCTGTTCATTTTTGAAGGTACAGTTCAGGCAGAGAGTGGTATTAAATATTAATTAAATAAAGTCTAACCAGATTGTCAACTAACCAAGAAATCTAAAAAATGTATCTGTTCAAACAGGCTTTCATTCTCCCATTTAAACCTAGATGGTAGCGGAGCTTTCAGGAATACTTGAATTTGCTTTTGAAAGACAGGCATTGTGGACCTTGGGTAATATTTGTAACAGCATGAAGATATTAAAACATAACCAGTGTTACTGCTGGTTTGGATAAGGTAGTTTATAGACCCTAGAGAAAAAATGGAAACAACAAAAACCAATCGGCAAGTAACGGCAAGTAACATCTATAAACAACAAACCATTGAAACTAACACATCTATCTCTAACTCTGAGGTAACAAAATACTTCCAAATTCTGGAGAAAAAGAAGAATATTTTTTCCTAAAAAACAGGTTCTACTTTTTACGTTTTTAAAAAATAAAGACTTTCTGCTGTGAATTTCAGTTCTCAGTGTTGTTTATCAGTTTTTGGGGAAAACCAGCAGTGTCTGTTTCTGTTTATGTGATTCACAGTGATGGGTCTAAGTCTTGCTGAACAGCTGATAAAAATGACAGCTGGAGAAAGCCTTTACTTGAAATATGTCATAATCATGACAGTTAAGTTTGCATTTTGGCAGCTTAGCGCTGCTTTAACACCAAGTATTTCACACTTGTTCTGCCCGCCTCCGTGCGCTGTATGTCCATTATTTTAGAGGGCTGAGCCGCCTGCTTGAATCGTAAATCTTCTTTCTGGGCAGCATCTTTTTCTATTGCAGATATTGTGCCTCTTGTGAGAGGTCCTGTCTGGAAAATTACTCAACACAGCACAGGTGCTAAAGGTATCTAGGGATGAGTATGGATTGATGGTGCTTAGTATGAATTTGATTTGAGACAATTTATATGAATGTGGCTGTGGAGAGGACAACGGCTGCTAACAATGGCATATTGTTTTTTAGTGCACGGTAATAAAAGCAAATTATTCAAGTCACATTTAGATCTAATCATTACAGCACACAGAGCAGGTACGAAACAACAGTCATGCAGCCAAGACATATTACATTGAGGCAGGATTTCTTCAGAGCAAATCATGTTTGTTGGTGTAGGGCTGTCATATTTTGCAAGTTTTCACAACACTGAAGCCTAAATGTGTTTGATGCTGTGAAATTAATAGAGAGCTAATAGAGCTGCCGAAAACTGCTGAGGCAAGTTCATTGTGGTGCTGTTGCCATCACAGTTTGAGTGTCAAACACAACACATGTGGCAACCTTGTTAAAAATCCTCACGGTTGTTGGGACCCACAGCCATGAGTTACAACAGGAAATACGGTACGGACTTTTCTGGAACTTTCAAAATAAATTGCATTCACCTACTTCCGGCACAACTTAGGAATTAGGGATAACAGCGAACTTTCTATGATGCCACTGTCCACATAAAACCCCACTTCCCCCAATGGTCCGATCTCTTCCACACCGGTGATCATTGGGATAGGGGAGGCCCAGCGCGCTAATGTCTCTTTGCTGGCAAAAAGACATAAACTCTTCAAACTGGATCCAAGGGTGTCATAAGATCACACGATCATATGCACAAGTTAAGTACTGATGAATTACTGTTGAAAGAATCCGGTATCCATTCATAAAGGGAGATTAAGGTATAAGCATTGCTTTACTTTCTCTCTGAGGCCTGCAGAAGCAAACTGTGTTCCAGAATTCCCTGCAGAGACTCTGTCTCTGTGAAGCAGAGTGGAGCGGTTTTTACCCGGTCTGAAAGGACGACAACAGGACCCGCATCCCGTGGTAACGTGCAGTGTGGTCAGCGGACAGAACGAGCCGTCTTCCAGCCACTGCTCCGGAGGTTAGATGGAAGCTAACCCTTGTTCACTGTGGACCTTTCTTCAAACGTCGTTGTCGCCTGGACAACTCCTAAGCACGGTTCATGAAGTTAGGTTTTGGGCAGAGAGATAGAAGTGATTTAGAATGAAATAATGTAAACGTTTTTCCATTTTATGAAGTTTTGTTTTGTTTGTGTGTTGAACTCAGCAACTTGGTGCTAGCGGACCATCTGCAGCACACATGCTCAGCTTTGTGTTCTGTGTTTGTATGTTTTTAAAGTTAAAACAAACTTTACTTGAAGGGTGATTTTGAACAGAAGATTGATCATAACGCGTCGTCCGCGCTTATGCATTTTAACCCTTTTATTAACGGTATTTTTAAAGGTGTGTGTTTGATTCTGATGCTAAGCTATCAGCCTCCTTTGTTAGCTTCAACTGCTAACAGGTAAGGACACGTGCTTGCTGCCACATAATATTTACCCAGAACGGTTTGGTTTTCAATCCGGTAAATAATGTGTCAATAAACATTATTTTACTAAATCTGATAACTAAGTAAACACCAACTTCACTTCCAGATTCTTCAAGATAATCCTTGGTTCTCAAACATAAACATTGCATGGTAATGTTGCATCACTCTTTTGGTCATGGTTTTCAATCATCTTTGATCAACTTGTTTATATTGTACATAGCCCATTAGTCTTCGTTATTCTTTAATTCTGCTTGGTATTTTAGTTGGATTGTTTTAGCATAGTAAAGAGTTTGTTGATTGAAATATGTTTGACTTTGACTTATTTTTGTTAATAAATTCTTGTATTTTAAAAAATAGTGTGAATTCATTCCATGTATGTGCAGAGTTTATGCTGTTCAATAATGTCAGAGCTTGGCTCACCTTTCTATTTTGTCCTAATGCCACCGCCTTACTGGGCTGGCAGTCACAGGACAACCCTTAACAGACCAAAATATTATTTGATAAAATATTAAAATATTAATATTAAATATTAAATAATATACTCAGATTCATAATCACAACACGGTCTCCATAAATAAGCTTGTGTTTGGCACATGCACCAGGGAGAGACCACGGTGTATAATATCAACTGATGCCGCGACAATTCAATATTTTAATCAGACAATCAGTAGAAAAAATCCGCCCCATCTCTCAATAATTATTAGTCCTTTCAGGCATTTATCAGGCAAACATCCCCGACTATTTCTGATTAAGGTGGGTTAAAACCTACAGGGGTTGGACAATGAAACTGAAACACCTGTCATTTTAGTGTGGGAGGTTTCATGGCTAAATTGGACCAGCCTGGTAGCCAGTCTTCATTGATTGCACATTGCACCAGTAAGAGCAGAGTGTGAAGGTTCAATTAGCAGGGTAAGAGCACAGTTTTGCTCAAAATATTGCAATGCACACAACATTATGGGTGACATACCAGACTTCAAAAGAGGACAAATTGTTGGTGCACGTCTTGCTGGCGCATCTGTGACCAAGACAGCAAGTCTTTGTGATGTATCAAGAGCCACGGTATCCAGGGTAATGTAACATACCACCAAGAAGGACGAACCACATCCAACAGGATTAACTGTGGACGCAAGAGGAAGCTGTCTGAAAGGGATGTTCGGGTGCTAACCCGGATTGTATTCAAAAAACATAAAACCATGGCTGCCCAAATCACAGCAGAATTAAATGTGCACCTCAACTCTCCTGTTTCCACCAGAACAGTCCGCCGGGAGCTCCACAGGGTCAATATACACGGCCGGGCTGCTATAGCCTAACCTTTGGTGGCTCTTGCCAATGCCAAACGTTGGTTTCAATGGTACAAGGAGCGCAAATCTTGGGCTGTGGACAATGTGAAACATGTATTGTTCTCTGATGTCCACCTTTACTGTTTTCCCCACATCCGGGAGAGTTACGGTGTGGAGAAGCCCCAAAGAAAGCGTACCACCCAGACTGTTGCATCCCCAGAGTGAAGCATGGGGGTGGATCAGTGATGGTTTGGGGTGCCATATCATGGCATTCCCCTGGTCCAATACTTGTGCTAGATGGGCGCGTCACTGCCAAGGACTACCGAACCATTCTTGAGGACCATGTGCATCCAATGGTTCAAACATTGTATCCTGAAGGCGGTGCCATATATCAGGATGACAATGCACCAATACACACAGCAAGACTGGTGAAAGATTGGTTTGATGAACATGAAAGTGAAGTTGAACATCTCCCATGGCCTGCACAGTCACCAGATCTAAATATTATTGAGCCACTTTGGGGTGTTTTGGAGGAGCGAGTCAGGAAACGTTTTCTTCCCCCAGGCTGTTTCTCTGATGACCATTCAATAGAGTACAGAACAACAGCATACAGATGTTGCAAATGCACCTTTTCTATTAGATATGTGTATATTGTACATTGTAAATTGTAAATTTGTATATTCTGTAATGCAAAAACAGAACAAAAGAGCAAAGTGTACCGGAGTCAAATTCCTTGTTTGTATGCACGAACTTGGCAATAAAGCTGATTCTGATTCTGATACTAATAAATTATTGTGGTCTAAAACCAGGTGTTTCAGTTTCATTGTCCAACCCCTGTAATTTCCAACCCATAGAAATCGGAAAAATATATTCTTTTAAAAAGCTATTTTACTCACAGCTAAACCTGGCTTGGAGCGGAGATTTCTGTCATTGTTTTCGTAATAGATCTGACCCACATACAGAAGAACACTCCGAGGAAACAACCGAGTCAGTAAAAGGTGTTTTATTTACAGCAAGTGAGTCTGGAACGTGAACGGATGAATCGTCAACTGTATGGAAGGAGGGAGAGGAGAACTGGTAAAACAAGGAAGTATTAAGTTGCAGAATTAACAAAAGGTAACTGTTGTAGTCGGGGAAACGGCTTACTAAATAAGTGCAGTCAGGTCGCCAGGGGTAGAGGGATTCGGGGTCCAGGCTTGCAAAACGGAGTAATCCAGATGGTTTCACTGGTGCTGTTGAGTGAGCTCTGGTGAGATCAGGTGTTAGTTCAATGTACAGGTACTTGCGTTGGAGGGTGGACAGGGTACGCTTATTCCTTGGTTCAGGAGACGGAGGAAAACGGGAAGCTGCCAGCTTGGTCCTTGGGAACAAAATCCCCAAGATGTAGGTAATCTTGATTGTCCAGAAAACGTCTGGAACCGAAGTCACCGTTCAGCAATGTAATCAAAAGATTCAGGGTTTAGCCTGCGAAGGAATGAGATGCCATGATTTAGAAAAAAGATCAATGATCGTGAGAACGGTAGTCATACCTGATGAGAGAGGCAGTCCAGTAACGAAGTCTAAACCAATGTGGGACAATGGTCGATTAGGGATGCTGAGGGGTTGAAGAACACCTGCAGGTGGCTGGTTACTGGACTTGTTTTGGGCACAGGTTGCGCAGGCCTGAACAACATCTCTAACATCCTTATGTATGGATGGCCACCAGAACCTTCTCTGAACCAAAGCAATAATTCTACTCACACCAGGATGAGCTGAAAACTTAGCTGTGTGAAGCCAATCAATGGTAAATGGACTGAACTTATATAGCACTTTTCCAGTCATAGACCGCTCAAAGCACTTTGCACTAGAGCCACATTCACCCAATTGCACTCACTAATGCTCACACATTCATACACTAATACGCAGATTGTTAGGCAACTTGAGGTTAAGTGCCTTGCCCAGGGGCACATCGACATATGGCAGGAGGAAGCTGGAATCAAACCCACAACCTTCTGATTGCAAGACAACAACTCTTCCTACTGAGCCACAGTCGCATGAATAAGCCTAGTGCGTACTTGAGATGGGACATAGATGCGATTTGGCGATCCTGTGCCAGGGTCAGGTTCCTGCAGTTGAGCCTTGTTAATAATGTCCTCTATCTCCCACCTGAGTGCCCCTACTGTCCAACTGGGTGGCAGGATGGGAGCTGGTTCCTTCACAGAATCATCAGCGGCAAACTGTCTGGAGAGGGAATCAGGCTTAGTGTTCTTGGGTCCTGGTCTGAAAGAAATACACAAGTCAAAACGAGAGAAGAATAAAGACCACCGAGACTGACGTGGATTTAGTCTTTTGGCTGATTGGAGGTAGGCCAAGTTCTTATGATCAGTCCAGACTTGAACAGGATGCTTGACCCCCTCAAGCTAGTGGCGCCATTCCCCAAGGGCAACTTTTATGGCCAGTAATTGTCTGTCGCCCACATCATAGTTTTTCTCGGTGTTGCTTAACCTGCGGAGAAAAAAACACAAGGATGAAGTCTCCCATCCTCAGAGTTCTGAGACAAAACAGCCCCAACACCGGTGTCTGAAGCATCGACTTCCATGATGAACTGTTTTAAAGAGTCGGGATGAACAAAGATGGGGGCTTGCGAGAATTCCTCCTTTAAAGCTTGGGAAGCTGTTTCAGCTTCAGGTGACCAGGAAAATGAGACTTTGGAAGATGTTAATGCGGTAAGGGGGGCAGCTGTCAAACTGTAGTCTTTGATGAATCATCTGTAGAAATTCGCAAATCCGAGAAAACGCTGTAGTGCTTTGCGAGAGTCTGGCACAGGCCATTCTAGAACAGCCTTTATTTTTTCTGGGTCAGAACGTACCTGTCCACCCTCAAGGATGTAGCCCAAAAATGTGACAGAAGGCTGGTGAAATTCACACTTTTCGGCTTTCAAAAACAGGCGGTTTGCGATGCTCCTCAATGTCCTTGGAATAAATCAGAATATCATCCAAATACATGAAAACAAAAATGTTCAAAAAATCTCTGAGAACATTATTGACTAAAGCCTGGAAAACAGCAGGGGCATTGTACAGTCCGAAAGGCATGACCAGGTACTCGAAATGGCCTAACGGTGTCTTGAAGGCCGTCTTCCACTTGTCCCCCTGGCGAATCCTGACAAGATGATAAGCATTTCTGAGATCTAACTTAGAAAATATAGTTGCACCATGAACCGGTTCAAAAGCTGAGGTAATGAGAGGAAGTGGGTATTTATTTTTAACTGTGATTTGGTTTAAGCCCCTATAGTCAATGCATGGACACAACAATTCAATTCAATTCAATTCAAAAATACTTTATTAATCCCAAAGGGAAATTAAATGTTGTTGTAGCTCATTATGAGGGTTTCCTCAAAGAGCCGTTGTAGATGCTGATGGCTGTGGGCAGGAAGGATCTCCTGTAGC
Organism: Girardinichthys multiradiatus; assembly: GCF_021462225.1. Classification (NCBI taxonomy): domain Eukaryota; kingdom Metazoa; phylum Chordata; class Actinopteri; order Cyprinodontiformes; family Goodeidae; genus Girardinichthys; species Girardinichthys multiradiatus. The sequence continues at coordinate 41,048,961 of NC_061798.1, read as the reverse complement.
GCTCCGTCTTACAGCAGATCTGAAGAAGCCTCTGACTGAAGACACTCTGTTGTTGTAGGACAGTCTCATGAAGAGGATGCTCAGGGTTCTCCATAATGTTCTTCATTTTATGAAGAATCCTTCTTTGAACAATTATCTCCAGAGGTTCCAGAGGAGTCCCCAGAACAGAGCCAGCCTTCTTTATCAGCTTGTTGAGTTTTTTTAAGTCCCTGGCTCTGATGCTGCTTCCCCAGCAGATGATGGTAGAAGAGATCACACTCTCCACAACAGACTTATAGAAGATATGCAGCATCTTGCTGCAAACACCAAAGGACCTAAGCTTCCTCAAGAAGTACAGTCTGCTCTGTCCCTTCTTGTAGATGGCTTCACAGTTGCATCTCCACTCTAGTCTGTTGTCCAGGTGAACACCGATGTATTTATACTCCTCCACCAGCTCCACTTCTTCTCCCATGATAGAAATAGTTTTTGACTTATTCCTGTTTCTCTTATGATCTACAATCATTTCCTTTGTTTTAGTCACGTTCAAAATGAGATGATTGTTTCCACACCATGCCACAAAGCGGTCCACTACCTTCCTGTACTCAGCTTCTTGTCCATCTCTGATCCACCCCACGACTGCAGAATCATCCGAGTATTTCTGCAGATGACAGGAGTCTGTCTTGTACTGGAAGTCTGAGGTGTACAGAGTGAAAAGGAATGGTCAGAGTACAGTCCCCTGTGGTGCTCCTGTGCTGCTGACTACCTGGTTAGACTCACAACCCTTCAGTCTCACAAACTGTGGTCTGTTTGTCAGGAAGTCTTTAATCTACGATAAATAAATAAATAAAAAAGATAAATTAAACAAGCCATTCTTCTTAAAGACGCAGATTAACCAAACACTGTTTGGTTAATCTGCGTCTTTCTCTCTCTTCAAAAGTTAAACGGGTGCATCCCACCAGCATGGGCTCAGGTGCACACAAAACACAAACACACACTCTAACCCAGATCTTGACAATTTCAGGGTTTCTTTAATACGATTCAAAGAAGACAAAACCTGTGGACTCAGGATTACATTTATTACAACATGAAGATAGAAAAACTGAAAATATTGCTGGCTTAAAAAAGGCAATTTATCTGAAATGTGGCAGTTGGCTATAAACATTCAATCCTTACATAGCTTGCGAGAAGGAATTTTCTTGTTTAAGTAAAGTCATAAAAAGCCACCTCTTTTAAATAAAAAAAGAACATTTATGCAGTTTCCTGAGGTGGTATCCTAATCTTCCTGAAGGTCTTTGAAAGTTTTTCTTAAAACTTTATATTCCCCACAAATTTTCAGCATGGTCTTTGTAACAAACTGCACAAGAGGTCGATAAAATAGGAATTAATAATTGTGAGGCCTAAAAGAAAATCTCTATACCAGATTATATAAAAGTAACCACCTCAGGAAATATAAAAAATGGAATAAAAATAATGCTAGGCCTGAAACAGGTTCTAAGAAATATAACTCCCCTCAGTTGATCAAATATATGCCAGGTTTTCAGATATTAGCTCTTACCTAGCTTTGGGAATAATCTTGTTGATGCTATAACAATATTGTATGTGTTTTAAACAGTTTAAAGTTAAACTAAGTGTAGGTTTGAAGTAAGCTATTATTATGATACCTGAATATGAATGTGTTTGCCTTAAGCTTGACATGCTGTTTTTATCTATGTTTGAGACTTTGATTTTGAAACAAAACCAGAAGTAGTTCTTAAGGTGCCCCATTCTGGTGATCGAGCTGACTAATAAAATGTCGTAGGGGTGACCTAGAACATCAAATAGAGCAATGAAGAGGCCTCCAGCACTTTCAATTTGTTTGAGGAGCAGCATTTCTGGTACTCTGTAGAAAAAAGAAACGGGGACAGAGTGACAAGAGACAAACGATTTGTAAGCACTGTGAGAACACCATTACTGGCTCACTGTAATGAAACTACAATTTAACATTTGCTTCAATGCTTGTCATCGGTTGTAAACTAAAAAGATATTTCAGTGGCGTGACGTGTGGAATAGCAGTAGAGCGCACGACCCATGTACCGAGGACGTAGATGTCCCAGGTTCGAATTCCCATCCTGGAGACCTCCTCCCTCCACACCCACTTCCTGTCTGCCTACTTGGGAAAAATAATAAAAAATAAAGGCTACTAGTATATATATGTTAAATTATGTATATGGGCTGTATTTGATTACCTCTGGCGGAAAATCTAAAATGCTTAAGGGCTTGACATATTACTGTATCCAGGTATACCAACACTGTGGACTTTGAGGACAAGCAGCGTCGTATTAGTAATATTTTAGCTCAGCTGAACAACCTTGTTTCACAAACAGATTTACAGTTTTCACTACAGTCTCTTATCAGATGATAATGGATTGGTTTTTACATGGTCCACTCAAAGAAGGAGAAGAAGAAATTATCCACACTGGCAAAACAGAAGATCTCTCCTTTCTGTAATTCTTTAAGACAAACTTTGTTTTTGTTTTTTTCTGTCTGCTGTGTGATTGGTGCCACCCTCTGACTGAGGTTATTTCCAAGCTGGAATGGACAGCAAATGTGGTCACAAAAATCTGGGTTGCATGTGGACATCCACAGAGACCCCTAGCATACCCTGGTGGCCGGGTACAAACGACAAAAATTACAATTACCGGCTTTGCAGACTGTTGAGCAGACTGTAATCTACGAAACAGGCATTAGACATTTCAGAATCAGAATCAGAATCAGAATCAGAAAAGCTTTATTGCCAAGTACGTTTTTGGACATACAAGGAATTTGTTTTGGCGTAGTCGGTGCAATACAGTACAAAACTGAACTGGACAATAACACACCAAACATAAATTCTTTTACAAACAATTTATGATGTATGAAACCTTTAGTTAATTTCTAAAAACACAAGACAGAATTTCACAGGTTGCTTTGACATTAGGGCAACCTTAGATTCCTAGATTTGAGAAGCATAAAAAAATGCAACATATGAGGTGATCAAACCAGGACTTGATTGTTCTAAACTGACTACAGAATTTTCAAAACACAATTTTCAATGTGTTGTGGAAAATTATTTTAATGCTCTCACCTTCTTTTTACCTCTCTCACCTATGACCTCTGTGTTTTGTTACTCAGAGGAGATGGGCTCTATATTCATTATCAGGAGAGTTATATGGTTAACACTCCCTGAAGTGTTATATCTCAAGGGATGGTAGATGGTTGCCCTCATAAATAAGTTTGTTACCTCTGACCCAGGGAGGGTCTGGTGGCCATATTTCAAGACTCTTTTAAGTTGAGATAACATCCACATACTGGTATAAATACTGTTTGTAAATTTTGTTCAGGCTCTGCTCCTCTGACTAAGCTCAGTGACAGGGTCTTCAAACGCTGTATGCCTTTGAATAAACTTATAAAGACAAAGTCCGGTCTTTCTCTTGTTAATGAGTTGTCTTCTCTCCCACTTTGATTGGAAAATCCACAACAAATGCCTAAAAATATTGCTAAAATCTCATCTCGTCTTGTCTTGTTCTCATGAACCCAATTTTGTGCATCACCTGGTTTGGTGAGATGCCACTATCATTACATCCCCAGTTGTTAGATATATATAAGAATCGAGTAAAACTGAAAAGCACCAATATTAAAAAAAACAGTGTTATCGCCACTGTCTGTATTAGAATGCTGTCCTCTACTCCACTCCTACTCACCAACTTAGCTCTATGATTGACTATAACACTCAGAGCCATAACAAGAGCAGGTTCTTTGGTAATTTAGACAGTTGCACATCTTTTTTTATCATCTTGGCATGTCATAAAGTGTAGGTTATTTATGTGCAGTGTGCCAGGGATAATTCTGGATGTAATTGGCACAACCTAATCATCCTTTGGCATCTCTAAGACAGTGCAAGAGAGACACACAGAGAAGTAGTGCAACATGCTTAAAGGCTGGTTAGAAAATGAAGGCTTGTGGTTTTGATCATAATGGTTTTCTTTAGAAAAATAAATAACCCTGGCTGAGATTATATTCCTGACATTACTGTATATTTTCCACTTATAAGATCTAGATAAAGAACAGATGGTCATTCTCCCCTCACACATTTTTCCCTTTAAGTGAACTCCCTAAGCAACAATTCTCAAGAGGAAAACCCAACGAGGCTTTTTCCACGATTTGCTGTCTCATTGTGCTTCCATACCTTCCTGACTGTTGGCTGCTTTTGCCCTCAATTTAAACCGGGCAGGAAGAAGGATTTTATTTACAGGACAGGCCCGAAGGGACAGCTGTACGGGGTTGGTTAGTTACAAGCCACAAAGAGTCGCGCCTGTCACCTGGGAGCTGCCAAAAAAGGTCATACGTTTGTACTTTCCACCACTGCGCAGTTCAATTAGAGCTGTCGGGGGTTAACTACCCCATTTAATGGTATATTAACAGCATCGATTAAAGATGCAGAAGGCATAATTTCTTTATTTTTTCTGTCATTGTCTTCTCAGCAGGATGTTTAAGCCATTGACCTTCGTGTTGCAAAAGCAGTCCCCGACCTTCAAATTCACTCCCACTGTCTGCCGCACCTCTCTCCCCCTCTTTCTGTTTTACTTCTTATCTTTTCTCACACAGATACACACACACCAACGCACAATCCACAGTCAGCTCCAACTTCAAAAGGCTGCTGTATTGCGGCAGTTATTGGTTCCTGTGTTTTGGCTTCTGTGCCCTAAGAGATTTAAAAGCTAAAGAACCAGTTGTGTTTTTATCAAAGCTTCTTTAGTTTGTCAGTCAGTCAGCGAGGTCTACAGTCAGTACCAGGGAGAGAATTCAGATAAAAGAGAGATGTGCACCCCTAACTTTGTGCTGAGTATGAACTACAAAAACAAAACAAAGCCCCACTATTAAAGTATATCTTATAACTTTTATTTTCTTTTATTTAAGCAGACAATCTATCTTGTGACCTACTAAGCAATGACATGATACAGCTACATCCAACTTGGGCTTCCTTTTCCCCTCTGCTCTGGAATTGATAGCCCAGTTTTAGACCAAGCATCAAATTAATTTTTACATATTTAAACAATGCATATATGTCTGCTAAACAATGCATATATGTCTGCTAAACAATGCATATATGTCTGCTAAAATAAAAATTATGTACCACAGAATGCTGTATGTTCTATTGAAACGTTCTATTGAAACGAGTCCACATAGACTCTCCCAGTGTGTCATTTTCCTATCTACGACATCCATTAGCATAAACAACTTCAACTTTTCTTTTTCAGTTGTACACAGGCTTGTAGCTCACCAAGCCAAAAGTGCGCTTTGTTAAGTGCAGTTTGCTTGTAATTCACCACACAAAGCTAGTGAAAAAATTTATTGGAGACATAAAAAACTCAAGCAAAGCATTCATATTAAATATTTCATTTTCTGCTTCAGTTCTGACCAGTATTGTTACTCTGATGTACACAGGCATCACCACTCTCATTTCTCTGATCAATGGTGTCACAAGAATAATTTATATTATAGTCATTCTGTAATTGTGCAAGTCTCATTTGTCTCAGCATAATCAGTCTGTGTTTTATCTGTAATCATAAAACATGGACAAAAGCCTTTGCCGAAGACCTGTGGCATCTGCCACACCCCTCGAAATCTGTTCGTTTGACCTGAATTACTTTTACAATGACAAGATGTGACAGTCACACATTCTGTCTCAATCATATGGATCAGACACAAAAAAAATATGGGTACAGTTAATTATCAGTAAAAGATAGCATGTCCTTACCTGATAAACTTTATGCTCTCTAACAACTCCCGTAGGCCCGTTTTCGCTTTATGGGCTGACTGGTGACTTCCTGTTCTACCTCTCTGACTAGTGGCATGAACTGTGTTTCATGCTTATCCTTCAGCTCTAGGTGGTTGATTCCCTTAGACCCAAGACTCCAATTGTTTCATAATCCTGGGTCAAAAAGTGTTTCCCTCAGCCAGACTCATTTCAAAGGGTGAGAGAAATCCATGTTCTTCACCTGTTTACTTCCATGCATCTCAACCATGTATCCTGCACAGATGATCTTTGCAGCAAAGGTGCTCATTATTTCTTTTTTCTATGGTGCCAATATGTCTCCAGGCACTCACTTATCATATTCCATAAACAAGTCTATAGTTGTAAAGAAAACAACCGGTTACCTGCCTAAAGCCAAAGATAGGTCACAAGTACAGTGTCATTCTCCATATATGGTATTGTCTTCCTGTTTCAGTGGCCATGACTCAAAAGGCTCTAAGTGTTTTAAAGTAACTTAACTGCTTTGAAAAAATTTTTTTTTTCTTTTTATGACCATATGTACACTTCATGTACCTGTATATGAAGTGTACATATGAAGTGACCATATGTACACTAGAGGCTGACATTTTTTTGGGAATCCCGCGGGACGGGAGACAGCATCAGTAAAGATCACGTGATTGGGACGGTACAGGATAAAAAATGAACGGGAGCAGACGGGAGCGGGAGCTAACCAGGAGGGGAAATAAACTAGGATCAATTGTCATTGGAAATGTAAAACTGAGACTTTGTTATAAACTTTAAGAAAAAAAAAAAAACTTGGATCGACGTCGCCATTGTGTAGTTTTTTTTCCAAGAAGCCTATACTATAATGTGAGTCAAACAAACTACACGACCCACAAGCCGACAGTGCTTCTGATCGATGTTTTCCACCTGCGTTCAGAATGGAGGGAGCAAACGCAGGTGGAGAACTGGACGTGGTAAAATTGGATTTGTAACGTAAAGTCAGAAATAAGGACTTATCTATTAAACTCATAGAGCTGACAGGAAAGTCGCAAATATTACCGAACTTCAGGAGAGTTGATGTTAACACGCAGTCTGCTGCTTGTAAAACGTGTTTAGTCGTATTCAAGTTCACCAGTGATTAAGGGACACTTGTTTGGCAAATTCTGGATTAAATCAACCCTGCATCTCTTCATTCATCAAACGAAAAGTACCAACATGTGTCAAGTCTCATCTGACCAACAAAATTGCTGCATGTGCGCTAAAGATTTAAGCGGTAAGGTACGGAAGCCCGTGAAGGGACATGGGGAAATTTATTTATCTTGCGTCCCCATGCAATACTTTTGCGTTCGACATTTTGGAGCAGCAGGACAGATGACAAACTGCTCATAAAACAAACACTGATATGTCATTGATATGGTTTATTTGTCATATGCAAGTTAACACGCAGTCAACAATGCGATTAAATGCTTAGGATAAGAAGAACCGTTCAAATCACGATAAAAACAAAAACACGGCGTACAAAAAAAAGTACACATCTTGCAGCAGTAATAAGCAAACAAAGTGTCACAGATGTGGTTTCGTGCAGTATTATTGTTCAGTAGTTTGTTTGACAGCTTGTGGATAAAAACTGTCTTTTAGTCTGATTTGAAGATCATTTTATTTAAGGCTGATTTCAAAATAAAACTCAATAAATCTCAAAACGGGTGTAGTGTTTGTTTCATTTTTGCAGTTATCTGGTTTGGAAACTATCCCACAAAGTATTGCGAAATAACGCAAAGACTATTGCGTGGGGACACAAAAAAGAAAAAAATTCCCCCTTGTCCCCTCGCGGACCTCGTTGAAAGGCTTCATTAAGGGAAGATATTAAATAAATATGTTGTGAAATAGAAAAAAATTTAATGTACCATTAAATGTACAATTTATTTAATACATCATTAAATATTAAGTGTACCACTAATTACGTCATGTCGTCTTTAAAATTATACTTAATTATTCAGTGGCACATTTAATTGCATAATAGTCCATTTCATGATATAATGGTACATTTATTGTTTCTAATGATGTATTACATAAATAAATGGTACTTTTAATTTAATGGCACATTTAATGTTACATTTCTTTCATGTTGCATTTACTTCACTTATGGGACATTCACAACATTTATTTATTTAATGATGATTTTATTGTATTAATTTTGTCCAGTTTGACCCTCCATTCTTGATGCCTGTATAGGAGGTCATGTCAGAATTTGAATCAGGTGTTCTGGAGCAGACACACATCTAAAACAAGCAGGGAAGGGGTCCCTGAGGACCAGGGCTGTGAACCATTGAGGTACAGTTTCTAAATTATGAAGGTAATGCCATTTTGTCCTTTTGTTCAACAAGTACAGTTCTCTTGCTAGGTGCATTTTTCTTTCGTTTCAGCAACTTGAAACATAAAAGTGATGTCATTGTTCAAAGGAAACAATCACTTAATAAATGAGTAAAATACAACTAGGTACATTTTGTTTATTCAACTAAGATAGGCATGGCCTGTTTCCTTGTTTGATATTTTATTATTTCTTCATTATTATTCTTTATACTTTAACTGGCCTTTACTACAGCTAAAAACAGGGACCTAACTGGTCCTTCAAAGAAAGAAATTGCCAAAAGACTAAATGAAGAAAACAAAAATGGGAGTGGCACAGGAGTGGGAGTCATTCTAAATGGGAGCGGGATGGGAGTGGGAGTCAATTTACCAGGAGTGGGACGGGACAGGATTTTTTTTGTTATGCTGGCCTGGGATTGGGATAGGCCAAGACATTTTTCTGTGGGAGCGGGATGGGACAGGAGAGAAAATCCACTCCCGTGTCACCCTCTACTGTACACTTCATATACAGGTACATATTGTCAAAAATTCAATATTTCAGGAGGTAAAACTATCATTATTATTATTATATAGAATCATTACACACAGTGAAATATTTCAAGCCTTTATATCTTTAAATGTTGATACTTATGGCTTACAGATAATGAAAACCTCAGAAAAGTTTAATATTACATAACACCAAATTTAGAAAACAAATGTATAAATGTTATGTAATAGCTATAGTGTGGCCTACAAAATCATGGAGAAGACTGCTGACTTGATAGATGTGCAGAAGACCGTCACTGTCACCCTCTATAAGCATGGTGAGCTACAAAAGGCCACAGGTAAAGAAGCTGGTTGATCAAAGAATGCTGTATAGATGCATATTCATAGCAAGTTGATTGGAAGTGAAAAGGGTGGTAGGAAAGTTACACCAGCAACAATGATAACCTCCGCCTTCAGATGATTGTCAACAAAATCCATTTTGGGTATGGGGGAGCTTTGCAAGAAGTGGACTGAGGCTGGAGTCAGCGCTTCATTAGCCTCTATGCACAGACAAATCATACACATGGGCTACAAATGTCACATTGCTCATGTCAAGCCAATCATGAACCAAGGCTAAGGAGAAAAATAATTGAACTGTTGCACAGGGGTCCAAAGTCCCATTTCCAGATGAAAGTAAACTTTGCATTTGATTTGAAAATCAAGGTCCCAGATTCTGGAGAAAGAGTGGAGAGGAACAGAATCCACGTTGCTTAACGTCTAAGGTGAAGTTTTCACATTCAGTGATGGTTGGTGTTGGTCCACTGTGTTTTTTGAAAGCCACAGTCAATGCAGCAATCTACCAGGAAATTTTAGAGCACTTTATGCTTCCTTCTGCTGACAAGCTTTATGGAGATGCAGATTTCACTTTCCAGCAGGACTTGTTGCCTGCCCACCGTGCCAAAAGTACCAAAAGTTGGTTCAATGACCATGGTGTTACTGTGCTTGATTGGCCAGAAAACCGGACTGAACTGAACCCCACAGAATGTCTATGGAGGGTTGTCAAGAGGAAGATTAGACACCAGAACCAGAAGGTCACTATCAAAGCAACCTGTGCTTCAATTACACCTCAGCAGAACCGCAGGCTGTACGTTCCCTTGCCACGCCCTTCGATACAGTAATTCATGCAAAAGAAGGCCCAACCAAGTACTGAGTGTATTCAAATGTATATACTTTCCAGAAGCCTGAAATTTCTGTTTAAAATATCCTTTTTATTGATCTTATGTAATATTCTCGTTTTATTTTATTATCTGTAAGCCAAAATCAAGGCTTAAAATATTTCACTCTACGTGTAATTAATCTGTACAATATATGTGTTTCACTTTCTCTCACATGAATGACAAAACGTATTTAACTTTTTTACCATTTTCAAGTTTGTTTAGATGTGCCTGTGTCTTAACTTAAATGTAAAATACCATAAGCTTGTAAACATCAAATCTGCCATTGGAAAAAAAAGCAACGCAAAACAAAAAGCCTCTAACATATCTTTCATACACAGATGACAGATCACAGCTGCATCTAATTTGAAACCCCAGACATCTTGTACACAAAAAAGATCAAGATATTTTTTGTAGATTACTCACCTTATCAGCCATTATCATAGAGGAGCCTCCATGAACTCCCAAAACCGGAAGCTGTGTCTGTACAGAAAGGAAGTCTAGGATCTGGGCAATGGCCTCCTGATCGGTGCCATCAGCAAACACAAGGCCATGGAGACGGGTGCGAGACACAAGTTCACACACCTGAGACACAATGAACAAACTCAAGCATTAAACAAAGGACCACACATAGAGTTCACCCAGATGCCAGGGCTGCAAAATATATCTTAAATACATCGTCTTTGCAATATCAGCAAAAGGCTGTTTGGTATGCCATAATTGTCAGTGAATAAATACCGAGTGCCATGACTTTAGACTTTGAATTATAGTTTGATATTTGGCTGTTGGATGGAGTCTTACTGCATCAGGTGTTCAGACCCAACACAGATTACATTGCCCAAAATACTAAACAACACAAACAGCATTCAAAGTACACACGAGAAAGACAGGAGTGACCAAAATCTGCATTTATCAAAACTATCACCATATTTACTGATCTCACTATTGCATGATTTTCTAATATTGTGCAGCCCTAACAGTTGTGGGCATATTTGTTGATATGCTTACAGCTTATTAATACAGTGCCTCATTTCTCTTGAACAGTGGTTCAATTAAAAGCGTTTGTTGGATGACTAACCTGCATATCTTTAGTTTATGACAGTTAAAACAAAATAGTGAAAATATTTTATTTTTCCTTTAATTTACAAAGATATGCTAAAATAATTGGGACAAATTTGTTTGTCCCTCAAAAGAGATTATTGATCCTGCGCATTGTACCTATGTTTGAAATTAAGTGTTTAAGAGAAAGGAAAGGCTACAGTTGTCCGAGCTGAAAAAGATAAATCTAAATGTTTAAGGTAAAGGCAACAGTTACTAATATTGCATAAATAATTATTAGGTTCATTGAACCGCAGCAAACTGCGCAGAACATGGACACAAGAGAAATGCAACCAATCAGAGTGCAAAAAGGAAAGCATCCGGAACTATTTAAGCTGAATTCCCGGGTCATTGCATTTTCTTATCTCACCATCCATCACATTTTAAACCAAATAGGGCTTCATAGACCCGAGAAAGAAAATCTATGTTCACTAACTCCAATAATTCTGGGAGAATTTCCCTTAGACTAATAAGACAAAGCTAGAGTATTTTACATGGAATTTGGCTTTGAATCTGTGCAGTACAAAAAGAAAACTACCAAGGCATCCCGCCACAAAACACACTTCCAAGTCACACTTCCAAGACCAAGACTGAAAGATCAGTCTCGGTCAAAGGTAATGAGCATTTTAGCAGGATAAGAATCTGAAACATACAGCTTAAAGCACTCAAGAATTTTTGAAAGAAAGAACAAATATTGGACGGTTGTTATATGGTGCTCCACAGGCCCAGGTTAAAATCATATTGAAAGGTTTGGAAATAAAGGTGAGAAGACTCCACCCTTTAAATCTAAGACAAGTTGGTCAGTTTGCGCAGAAAAAGTGAGCCAAACGGCCAGTTGTTAAATGAGATTGCTTGTTGGCAGTGACTGGTGCAAAAAGTGCTGGAACAAACAAGGTTCCCTTAATTTCTGTCTATGCAATTTTCATTTGTTTAATAATATAAAATATTCAACTAAATAAGTGATCCAAAGCAATGTCTGATCTGTGATAAATACAGAACAAACAATAGGGGATGCCATTAAACTTTTGTTTTAGGTTAATTGCTGCTGATTGGTGTCAATAAATGTGTCATCATATGTATAATTCAATGAAATACCATAGAATACAAACTTTTCTCACCTGTGTGATTATAGACTTTGGGTCTGTCTGGTTGATCTTCAGGATGACTACAGAGACATCAAGTGGATCATCTGGGCGCCGAGGAGGCCGAAGGTTCTGGTCGGCTACCGGGCGTGTCTGGCCCATTATCACACCCACGCTGAGTGCTGGAGGCTTTTGGGATGCCACAGGCATCATGACTGAGGAGAGTAGGACCAAGGTCCAGCCCGCTACACCCATCATACCCTACAGAACACAAAAAGCCAAAAGGGAAGAACTGAATTAAATACCTGCATCCTGTAAAAGCCTCTGACTTGAAGTGACTTGCCCACTTTATCATATCTGATATACTCTGGAAATATGAAACAGAAAATAAGAAATAGTATTTCCCTATCTTTGACCATTTTAATAACCTTTGAGCTGACAATAATTGGTTACATAACATCTGAAAGGAAATTTCATTATAGTAGGTGTCTATCAAAGAATGAGGTACAGCCCATATTAAAGAACCAGTTGAATTATTATTTTAATCATTGCTAAGTGCCAGCACAACAGAGAACAGTTGCATAATTTTTTTTCAACACTCCAGAGTGTTGCCTCTCAGAAAATAAGGTAATTGGTCTGGTGAGGCTTGTTCGGATGCAGAGTAAGAGAAAGCTGGAAAGGAGTTGCTTGTGATGTATTGTGGAAGACATTTTCAGAGTTTTTCCCCCAGTCTTCTTTCAGGTGTCAATCAATAGTTCCACATTCATTAGTTCCAGCCTGAATAAGGTCAAGTTAACCAACTTTTGCTTTAAAGTACAGCTAGAGAAATATGCATTTGATTTTGTATGTTTGCTCACTTGCAAAGAAATTAGCAGCCTGTAATTTTATGGTACTTTCATTTTAATGTAGAGAGAGATACAATATCAACCAATAGTCCAAAAATTACATTACACAAAAGTAAAATATGATTTTCATAAAATTGAGTAAAATGCGTATTTTAACACAGAAAGCAAGCAGCATTCCACCCATTAAATATTTGTTATGTATTTATGTGGCACAGATCAAACAGTCACTTAGTTACAAATACTCCTGGTCTTCTATCATTATGTCAATAAAGCACAACCTCTCTACCAGCTAGGGTAAAAAAAGAGCTATTGTACAGGACTGCCACGATTTGTCAAGGATGCCATGAACTATAAAAATCTGTAGACATCAAGATTTTTGTTGAAGGATTTCTTATATTTTTGATTTTCTTTTAAGTCTTAATACACTTTACAACAGTTTCCCTCTAAATAGCCATGTGTGCAGAGTCCCTTCCTTGCAGTCTGCAGAAGTGTGCGTTTATTTCAGTCAGGAGTTCAGCTCTAGTCTTTCTCAAAACAAACATGGCCAAAGCAGGATCTAAGTACTCCAATATAGAAAGGCTGAAAGGGTCTAAAGTTTGGAAGTACTTCGAGTTAGGTGGCAATAAACGGAGGTTTGGACTATTTGTAAGGGTTCCATTGCGAAGCTCAACCACACTGCAGCAAGAATTAGAATTTCACATGCGGACCAGGGGACTATACTGCGGGGAAAAATACTGCGATATTTTTTTAAAGCTCCTGAATGTTCTCTGAGGTCCAAAAGCTGTGTGTGTTAACGTGAAGGCTTTGCGCTGAAGCCTGAATTACGTTTACTACAAGAGGTCATAATTACATTTTGTTAAATACTGTGAATATATAAATTTCTACTAGACAACAACAGTAAATAATAAATATATGCTTAGAGTAATAAATAAAAGTAATTTTAAAAATTAAAGGTGATTAGTCAATTAACTTAAAAATTAGTCAACAGATTAATGGGAAAAAAAAACAGTTAGAGGCAACCCTACATCCAAGGGACGTCAGAGGAGAACATCTGTAAGGCTGGAATAGGGTTTAAGATTTACAGTAAGGAGTTAAGTGAGATGACAGCTGCAACCATGATTATTAGGAAATATGATATGACCATCAGTGGTCATCGGTGTGGACCTCCATGTAACAGCTAACTTGTGGGGTGAGGATAATCATGAGAAATATAGTATGAAAAACCAGCCCATCAAGAACACCATAGGTAACATAGACCGAAATCTTGACCCTCCCTCGGATAGAAAAACATGCAGAGAACTAACTTACGGCTCCCAATAAACATCTAAGTGAGTCCTGTGAGAAAGGACTGTGATTAAATAAGACCAAAATGAAACAATTTGGCATCAACATGGCCTAATGTGTTTGGTCAAAGAGAAGCGGCTCAAAAAACACCATCTGTAAAGTCAAGCACAGAGGTAGCAACATTATGGTTCGGGACTGATTTTTCTGCTCAAGGTACAACTTTGGGCCTTGCAGTAGAATATCATTAAACCCTCCTCCTTTAGCCAGAACACTGAAGAACTTCAGGATATTGAAGCAGGAGATAAAACCAAGTCAACAAAAGAATGGCAAAAGAAGTGGCACATTGAGATAATGAAGAGGCCTTGCAGTACTATGGAAAGTTTGTAGAGGGAGCTGAGGCTTTGACATGCCAAGCCAAAACTAAAATATTTTGAGTTTATTTACAAAGGAACAATCCAAAATCTACTAAGACTCTGAAGTCTTCTTTTATAGCATAATTGACAGTAGACACATAAAAAACTATTTAGGAGAGTCTTGTGGATTGTGAACATGTCCTCTAAATGTTTGAAACAACTCCTCAGGTTTCCCAGATTGTCTTGAAGTTATCTTAGAGAAAATTGGTGACTTGGATATAGAGATTGAATTTAATTATTAGTGCAAGTCTCATGTGCAAAACCAAAGATTAACTATATGATAAGCACAAGATGATGCAGGAAATATACCATCCTCTTTCTGCCCTTCACTTTTTAGATATTACTTAAGTCAGCAGCACGAAGACTGACCATTTGGAGATAAGGGTTACATTTAACTATTCCTCCTAAACCCCTTATCAGGCTTCATGAGATACCCAAAATCTTTCTTCCAGTGTCTGCCTTTATTTGAACATAATCTATGCCTGTGGGCAATATGCACAGTAAAGTGCCAGCGATTAATGGATAAAATAACCCTGATAAAAATGTAATCTGATTTTACCTCATTCGTGGGGGTGTAGAGGGGAAAGATTCCACGTCGCTGAAGGCACACAAGTGTCTGCATCAATCAATAACATTTACTTGAATGAAAAAAAAAGCGTGTCTTTCAATGGCATCTACTAAACGGAGTACCAGTCTAACCCAGAGGAGACTTAGCTGCAGTTCCCAGTTTCAGCACACTTTCTGTTACCTTTTCCTGTAATGAGAGCAGATCTGAAAAGAGGCAGATGAGTGCAGGAAATGCAGTGTGAAATGCCTGGGGCTGAATGAGAGCTAATGAAACCATGATGCGAATGCTATGTTGCATCTCAGCCAATTTCTTACACCACCACAGTCCAGCAGAGCAGAAAAAGCACCCCAGGAGGAAACATCACATCTTCAAAATTAAGTTACTGTCTCCACATTTCTTCATATTCCTGCTTCCTTCTTTCTATCCATACATCCACACCTAGACGCATTTTGCTTTTATTCAACTCTGTATTTCCAGTTGGATGGGTGTGTGTCTGATCCATGTCATCTTACACCCAGTCTAATCAGGACAATAAGTGAAGACAGTGTGTTTCAGTGTGCTCCGTCTGCCCTGGTGCCCACAGACTAGCCTGCAGTTCCAGCAGCCCTTAGCATACACCGTTAGATCACACAGGGATGCACTCCTGTCCTAGGGAGTTAGTGTCAGCTTTTACCAACAGGACAAAATTATGCTAAGTTTTTCCTGTAGTTAGCCTCAGCGCTAAAACTACCAGGTGTCAGTGTGCCGTGTCATGGTACCTGGAATAAACATTGATGGGTTCATGACCCATCGGTTTAAACTCCAAAACCGATGTAATGACGGGTAAATGTTTTGCTCTTTTACTATACTGTTCTGTTTAGCAAACACTACAAAGGTCTTCATGAAAGAAGACGTTCTGCTTTAGATAAAGTCATGCGCAGGGCTTTTGTTTGGCTTTCTGTTTCCTTGCTCAAATTTTGTTGAAACAAGTAAAGCACTGTTCTTTTTTCCCCTAAAGTGAAATCTAAATCTGTGGAAGTTGAAAACTGTGCTTCTGTCAAAGGAAGACACAACAAACCAAATGCTCAAGTAGGAGCCAACGCTAAGAGGCCCTCAAGCTGCTTTAATGACAATGATCAAAGAGTGTTCCTTTGAGCGTACTGTTAACACAACCCAGGGTGATTTCCTTAAATTTAAGCACATCTTTTGCTTCAGCTGTTACCCCTAACTTTTATTAAATGAAGCTCATGTGGGTGTAATTGCTTAAATCTATCAGCCCACAATTTTATTCCCTCATTCATGGCCAACCGAGCATCTTCACACAGTGTCTAAAGATGACAGCAAAAATTAAGATCTTATACGTTTTTTTTGCAAAATATTGCTTGTTAAAGTGATACTCGCAGATCTGTTTTACCCCGTTGCACTATTGTGTATTTGTCTTGCAACTGAAACTCAAAATGTTGTAATCATGACCTTGTATTCATACTCATACTATGCTATGCAGACAATCTGTCTGCACTTGTGAAGACTTACTCACCTCAGTATGCTGAATGCTTTGGGATTTATTCAGCTAATGATTATTTGACCACTTGGGGGCATGTGTAAAAAGGATTGGAAATTTAGCACCAGATGGTCAGGTAATCATCAAGTTAAAAATAAACATAAAGAAAGAAAAACTAAATGGGTTGTGGCATGACTGCAAAAGCAGTATATCCCATCCTGACACAGGTAAACAGTGAGTTTTATGCCCTTCATCCCCATACTCGTGCACTATATATAATGGTGGCACATTCACAATGAAACACATATATCATATATGTGACAGGACTTGATGTTTCACAAAATGTGCTTCATTTCTTTATCTTCATTTTCTTGATCCATGAAAGATGTGTTTTCAAATGCACCAACATGTATGGTGGGATAAGAGAGAGAGAGTAACATCTTTAGGAACATTGTGGCCTTGTAATGGGAATATAGCAAGCAAGCACTAGTGAGTTGCTAATTTACATAAATGTCTGTAGCAGTTCACTAAAATATTTAAAATGTTGCACGTAGTTTCAACCATTCCTATTTCTGTATGCTTCTTCTGGGGAACAAAAGTTTCTTGTAATCTTTCAAAGTGGTTGTGGTTTTATAAAGGTCTTTCAAAAGTTTATTCTCTAGACTTTAGCTACTGTTTCATTCATTTTCAATATAAAAATACTGAAAGTGAATAAGTGCAAAGCAAAAATAAGATGTGCCAATCTTAAATAATTATCTGCAGCACATGAACAGCACCTGGAAGTCTTTTCTTTAAGAAATAGCTGAAATAACCTGAGATGCACCAACACTCTGCTGATTATCTACTGTCTGGCAAGTTTTCAGCTGACAGCTCCAGGAATTCCTTAAGTGTTAGATTATGTCGGAGAAATCGGTGTTATTGTAGATATACAGGTCCTTCTCAAAAGATTAGCATATTGGGATAAAGTTCATTATTTTCCATAATGTAATGATGAAAATTTAACATTCATATATTTTAGATTCATTGCACACTAACTGAAATATTTCAGGTCTTTTATTGTCTTAATACGGATGATTTTGGCATACAGCTCATGAAAACCCAAAATTCCTATCTCACAAAATTAGCATATCATTAAAAGGGTCTCTAAACGAGCTATGAACCTAATCATCTGAATCAACGAGTTAACTCTAAACACCTGCAAAAGATTCCTGAGGCCTTTAAAACTCCCAGCCTGGTTCATCACTCAAAACCCCAATCATGGGTAAGACTGCCGACCTGACTGCTGTCCAGAAGGCCACTATTGACACCCTCAAGCAAGAGGGTAAGACACAGAAATAAATTTCTGAACGAATAGGTTGTTCCCAGAGTGCTGTATCAAGGCAACTCAGTGGGAAGTCTGTGGGAAGGAAAAAGTGTGGCAGAAAACGCTGCACAACGAGAAGAGGTGACCGGACCCTGAGGAAGATTGTGGAGAAGGGCCGATTCCAGACCTTGGGGGACCTGCGGAAGCTGTGGACTGAGTCTGGAGTAGAAACATCCAGAGCCACCGTGCACAGGCGTGTGCAGGAAATGGGCTACAGGTGCCGCATTCCCCAGGTCAAGCCACTTTTGAACCAGGAACAGCGGCAGAAGCGCCTGACCTGGGTTACAGAGAAGCAGCACTGGACTGTTGCTCAGTGGTCCAAAGTACTTTTTTCGGATGAAAGCAAATTCTGCATGTCATTCGGAAATCAAGGTGCCAGAGTCTGGAGGAAGACTGGGGAGAAGGAAATGCCAAAATGCCAGAAGTCCAGTGTCAAGTACCCACAGTCAGTGATGGTCTGAGGTGCCGTGTCAGCTGCTGGTGTTGGTCCACTGTGTTTTATCAAGAGCAGGGTCAATGCAGCTAGCTATCAGGAGGTTTTGGAGCACTTCATGCTTCCATCTACTGAAAAGCTTTATGGAGATGAAGATTTCATTTTTCAGCACGACCTGGCACCTGCTCACAGTGCCAAAACCACTGGTAAATGGTTTACCGACCATGGTATCACTGTGCTCAATTGGCCTGCCAACTCTCCTGACCTGAACCCCATAGAGAATCTGTGGGATATTGTGAAGAGAACGTTGAGAGACTCAAGACCCAACACTCTGGATGAGCTAAAGGCCGCTATCGAAGCAACCTGGGCCTCCATAAGACCTCAGCAGTGCCACAGGCTGATTGCCTCCATGCCACGCTGCATTGAAGCAGTCATTTCTGCAAAAGGATTCTCGACCAAGTATTGAGTGCATAACTGTACATGATTATTTAAAGGTTGACGTTTTTTGTATTAAAAACACTTTTCTTTTATTGGTCGGATGAAATATGCTACTTTTGTGAGATAGGAATTTGGAGTTTTCATGAGCTGTATGCCAAAATCATCCGTATTAAGACAATAAAAGACCTGAAATATTTCAGTTAGTGTGCAATGAATCTAAAATATATGAATGTTAAATTTTCATCATGACATTATGGAAAATAATGAACTTTATCACAATATGCTAATATTTTGAGAAGGACCTGTACAGGGGTGGCACAATGAAACTGAAACACCTGGTTTTAAACCACAATAATTTATTAGTATGGTGTAGGGCCTCCTTTTGCGGCCAATACAGCATCAATTCGTCTTGGGAATGACATATACAAGTCCTGCACAGTGGTCACTATGTGATACTGGTAGAGGAAAACGTTTTCTGACTCGCTCCTCCAAAACACCCCAAAGTGGCTCAATAATATTTAGATCTGGTGACTGTGCAGGCCATGGGAGATGTTCAACTTCACTTTCATGTTCATCAAACCAATCTTTCACCAGTCTTGCTGTGTGTTTTGGTGCATTGTCATCCTGATACACGGCACTGCCTTCAGGATACAATGTTTGAACCATTGGATGCACATGGTCCTCAAGAATGGTTCGGTAGTCCTTGGCAGTGATGTGCCCATCTAGCACAAGTATTGGGCCAAGGGAATGCCCAATGCACATTTAATTCTGCTGTGATTTGGGCAGCCATGGTTTTATGTTTTCTTGATACAATCCGGGTTAGCACCCGAACATCCCTTTCAGACAGCTTCCTCTTGCGTCCACAGTTAATCCAGTTGGATGTGGTTCGTCCTTCTTGGTGGTATGCTGACATTACCCTGGATACCGTGGCTCTTGATACATCACAACAATTGGTCCTCTTTTGAACTCTGGTATGTCACCCATAATGTTGTGTGCATTTCAATATTTTGAGCAAAACTGTGCTCTTACCCTGCAAATTGAACCTTCACACTCTGCTCTTACTGGTGCAATGTGCAATCAATGAAGACTGGCGACCAGGCTGGTCCAATTTAGCCATGAAACCTCCCACACTAAAATGTCAGGTGTTTCAGTTTCATTGTCCAAGCCCTGTATTTCACATATTCAGCAAAAGAATTTAAAACAATTTGCAAATATTTATGCCTAATCTATTTTCCCTTAAATGTTTAACTCTTTAAATCACCATCAAGGCCAACAGTGTTATGTATATCTCCAATAGCTATAATGGAATACTGTCCCTCACTTAACTCCTACTCACCAGCTCGTCTGTGTTATAACACTTGAGGGCGATTAGACATGCCAGCAGCAGCTCCTTCCATGTCCTTGTATGTTGTACCAAGACAGAAATAATTCGTAATGGGACAAACATTTAGGGGATATGACCCGACGTCTGAAATATGTTTAGTGTCATGGCATTTGGTACAATATAGTGTAGGTTATTTGTGTACAGGTGAAGTATACTACAAGAAACACGGAACTCATAGATGACTGAAGACTTCTGAACAGTAATCTACTCGTTTCTTTTGATGAAACTGCCTACCCCTTTGTATTGAATTTTCACAAAACATTTGATTTTTTTCTGTTTTATTTTATTTCTAAAACTTTCCTCTTTAGACAATAAAATCTAGTCCAGTGACCTTTGCTTTTCAGTTGTTGTCATGCTGTGTTTATTTCTCCTGGTCTAGGTTTTGCTTTGTTTGCAGCTATTTTCTTAACTTTATGTTCAGTTACTGTATGTGTGATTTCTTGTTTTAGTTAGTACATGCTTATTCCCTTGAGTAATGAACAGAGGCTGAAATCGCTTGTCACCACCTGTTATTTGTTCTTATTCAACTCCATCTGGTTGGTTTCCTTGCAGTATATGCACTCACCTGCCACTATATTAGGTACACCTACACCCTCGTTTGCCTTCAGAAAAGCCTTAATATTTTGTGACATAGATTCAGCAAGGTGTCAGAGACATTCACCAGTGATTTTGGTGCATATGGACACAAAAGCATCGCACACTTGCTTCATATTTGTCAGCTGCACATCCATGATGTGAATCAGAGAATCCTAAATGTGCTGTTTAGGACTGAGAGTTTGGAGACCATTGGAGTAAAATTAACTAATTTTCATGTTCATGTAACCGGTTTGAGATGATTTGAGCTTTGTGACATGCATTATCCTGCTGGAACCCATCAGAAGATGGGTATACTGTGGTCATAAATAAATAAACAGGTACAGCAGTAATAAGTCCGTATATTGTGAGGTTCAAACAATGCACAGCCGATATTAGGATGCGAGAAAATCATCAGTTACTAGAGTGTAGAAAGAGGGGATTTTTCCAGGAAAAATGAGTTTCAACTGGCCCTCACGGCCACAGATTTCGCTCTACAGTCACAATGTTCGGTCAGATTATAGGGCCGGGCCTCTGCTTTCACACAATAATTTCAAAATTGTTCTAGGTCTCATAGATTTCTGTCAAAACCCCCTCGATCACCAAGACTCACAGGAATTCTGTAGTCCTCCCATGTATTTTCAATGAGAGTTTGACCAGTAATCCATGAGTGACAGCATTTCTTTCCATCATCCTATTTTAGATTGTGAATGACATAGAGCTATGAAAATCTCCATGATTGGGGACGAGGGATAGCTGTCGCCCACAGTTTAAAAACATTTCAAATACCATGTACGGTTTCCGAGATATTAGACTTTGTTCGGGAGCATGTTCAGGCATTTTTGTCTTTTTCTCCATTTTCCCCCTCTTTTCACCCAGTGTTGTGTCTTTATTATTATATTTTCAAAAATAAAGGATGAATATTAATGTTCCCCTGTCCGTTCTGATAAAAACGGTCCAAGAATGACATCGATCGCCCCTACGGTTTCCGAGTTATGGCCAGTTGTTCAGGAGCATGCGCCTCCATGTTATAAAGCCTAGACCAGGGGAGACAGAGAGAGAGGTGCTGCGTGAGTGAGAAACAGCAGGTGTCACGTTACACTGATGCTCTTTGCTGATTGGCTGATTCATTCCTCACTGTTCTATTTATAGCTCTGTGTATCTCCTACTGTATATGTCTGGATGGGATTCTGTCTTTCTTTCTGCCTCTCTGTGTCTCACACTGGGACACACACCCACACACACACACACACACACACACACACACACACCCACACACAGACACACACACCCACACACACACACACAGACTCACTCACTCACACATCCATGGATTACTATCTTTGTGAGGAATTCCCTTTATTGTCTTCATTTCTATGGCTTAAACATGACCCTACCACTAACTCTTTTCCAGCGGGACACACACACACACACACACACACACACACACACACACACACACACACACACACACAAGCACACACACACGCACACACACCCACACACCCACACATACACACACACACAGAGACACACAGACATATACACATACATGGATTACTATCTTTCTGAGGACTTTGCATTGACTTTAATTGATTTTCATTAATTTCTATGGCTTAAACCTGACCCGACCCGTAACCCTTTGACCATCTTCATAGGGGGCAACTACATGGCGGCCATGTTCTGTGGGATACTTAAACAGCATGTACTGCTGTTCCAACACCCAGACAACAGTGATTAACCCTAAAGGGCAATTTCTTTCATCAACCCTCCATGCTTACTAATGATTATTTAAAGCTTATAATAACATACACAATGGTTTTAGAATAGCAAGCATGTTCTATATAACTAATAGAAATAACCCAGACCTGAAAGGACAACCATGCTTGATTTTCAAAATAAGACAAAACATGCTCTACAAAATAAAAGCCTTTAAACAATAGATAATTGCAGGAGTGGGTTTCACACTACTGTTGGAGCTCCCCCAGTGATGGGAATGGGACTATGCTGGTCTTTTGAAACAGGCTTACTGAAACTTCCAAAATAAAAGCCCACATCTTCCATAGTTACTATGGATTTTGTGAGCTGACAAGTGCATAGAAAATGATTTTTAAATAGCAAGCGGGTTCTATTTAACTAATGGAACTAACCCAGACCTGAAGGGACAACCATGCTGGACTTTCAAAATAAGACAAAACATGCTCTACAAAATAAAAGCCCTTACATTTTAAACTATAGATTCATTGAAGGACTGGCCTTTACACTATTTTTGAAGCTCATCAAGTGTTGGAAATGGGACTATGTTGGCCCTTTTAAAATAAGGCTTACTGAAACTTTCAAAATAAAAGCCTCAGTCTCCCAGAGTTACTATGGATTTTGTGAGCTGACAAGAGCATAGAAAATGATTTTTAAATAGCAAGCGGGTTCTATTTAACTAATGGAACTAACCCAGACCTGAAGGGACAACCATGCTGGACTTTCAAAATAAGACAAAACATGCTCTACAAAATAAAAGCCTTTGCATTTTAAACCATAGATCATTTCAGGACTGGGCTTCACACTAATGTTGGAACTCACCCAGTGTTGGCTTTTTAAAATAAGGCTTACTGAAAATTTCAAAATAAAAGCCTCAGTCTTCCAGAGTTACTAGTAATTTTTTTAAACTGATAATAGCATAGACATTGAATTTTAAATAGCAAGCTGCGGTCCGAGAAGCACGCACCAAGAGGCAGGCCCCGTCTAAATTTCTTCCGAAATTTTCTAGTTTAAGCTACTGCTGCCCATTTTCACTGTTACGCTGATAATACTCAGCTTTACTTATCCATGAATCCTGATGAGCCCAACCAGTTAGATAGACTACAAGCATGTCTTGAAGACATAAGAACTTGGATAACTTTAAATGTTCTGCTTCTAAATTCAGACAAGACAGAAGTTGTTGTCTTTGGACTGGAGTCTTTAAAAAAGAAACTCCTTAGTCAATCACTTAACCTGGATGGCATTAAATTGACCTCTGATAATAAAGTAAAAAACCTTGGTGTTACTTTTGACCAGGACATGTCATTTAAATCCCATATTAAACAGGTTTCTAGGATTTCCTTCTTTCACCTCTGGAACATTGCCAAAATTAGAAATATCCTGTCCAGGAGTGACACTGAAAAACTAGTCCATGCATTTGTTACTTCAAGGCTGGACTATTGTAATTCTTTACTATCAGGATGTCCACAAAATGCAGTTAAAAGCCTTCAGCTGATTCTAAATGCTGCAGCAGGAGTTCTGATGAAAATTAAAAAGAGAGATCATATTTCTCCTATTTTAGCTTCCCTTCATTGGCTCCCTGTTAAATCCAGAATAGAATTTAAAATTATCCTCCTCACATATAAAGCCCTTAATGATTTAGCTCCATCATACATCAGAGATCTGATTGTTCCATACGTTCCTAACAGAGCACTTCGTTCTCAGACTGCAGGTTTACTGGTGGTTCCTAGAGTCTCTAGAAGTAGAATGGGAGGCAGATCCTTTAGTTATCAGGCTCCTCTCCTGTGAAACCAGCTCCCAGTTTTAGTCTGTGAGGCAGACACCCTGTCTACTTTTAAGGCTAAGCTTAAAACTTTCCTTTTTGATAAAGCTTATAGTGAGAGTGTCTTAGGTTATCCTGAGCTATCTTCCTTATTTTTTTACCTCCGTCTTCTTCCCTCCTGTTGGATGGAGTAAGGGGGAGTCAGGTTTAGCCTAAACTGGCTCAGTTATGGTTGAGGTCCAAACACACCCTCCATTTTTGCTACCTGCATGACCCCCTTTCTTTTCCAATGGTTATGGTCAATCTAACAGAGAGAGGTATCCCAATCGTTGTGGTTTTCAGTATAACAATGGCCATCAGTGGGCTCTAGATGGACAAACTGTCTACTTTTAAGGCTAGGCTTAAAACTTTCCTTTTTGATAAAGCTTATAGTTAGAGTGGCTTAGGTTATCCTGAGCTATCTCTGTAGTTATGCTGCTATAGGCTTAGGCTGCTGGGACATAATGACCACTTTCACCATCTTCGCTACATTCTCACACTACTCTCCAATTTTGCATTATTTGCTGTTATTTCAGCTTTTAACTTTAGGTTCTCTCTCTTTTCTCTTCCTATAAGCTACACCTGGCCTGACTCTGTGTCTACCTGTGACACCTTTCTGGAGAGGGGCATTGTCCAAGCTTCTGCTGGCAAAATCTTAATGCTCACCTTCTACCAATGATCCACATGGCCCTGTCTTTCAGTGTTTAACCCTTTCTCTCTCCTAGACATGGCGATTGACTGAGCTTTTACTGTGAGTAACTCTATGTGCTCTCTTTCAGACTCTAACCTTGAAAACTGGCTCAGAGTTAATCTGTTCTTTCTTTCTAGGTGAAACGACTAAAGGAGCTACATCCACTAACATTTACTTTTCCTTCCCATAGAAAGGACTCCTGGATCAGTGCTTCTGTGTTCTTTTTGTGTCTCTGCTCTGTTCTCTCAAACCCCGAGTCGGTCGTGGCAGATGGCCGCTCATCCAGGAGGAGTGAATGCTGCAAGTCCCTGACTGGATGCAATCTCCTGGGTTTTCTTAGATAGGAAAACTTTTTATCCAATTTGAATAAATAACTGAATCTGACTACACTGTTCAATGATTAGGATTAATTGTAATGTATGTACCTGACTTTTGTGAAGTGCCTTGAGACGACATGTGTTGTGAATTGGCGCTATATAAATGAACTGAATTGAATTGAATCATCCCAAACCAGTCTGCCAATTCTCCTCTGACCACTTTTATCAACAAAGCATTTTTTTCCTCACAACAGCTATTCCCCAGACATTTCTCTTTTTTGGGCCATTCTCTGTAAACCTGAGAGGTGGTATGGCGTTAAAGTCCCAGTAGATAAGCAGTTTCTGAAATACTCAGACCAGCCTGTCTGGCATCAACAACCATGACACATTCAAAGTCACTTAAATCCAGTGCTGTGTTCTGGTGGGTTAGAACCTCAGCAAGTCAGCATCACCCTGTCTAGATGCCTAAATGCTTTGAATTGCTGCCATGTAATTGAATGATTTGATTTAGAGTTTTACTTAATGGCAGCCATCCGTTCCTTTTCCATTTTTGTTTATTTCACAGATTTTCTTTCTCAGCATAATTTTTACTTTGTTATATTTAAGTATTTTGCTCCATCATTGCCTGCATAGAGCAGAGTTTTTGGTACTTATAGAGCCCCGATCAGAGCAGGCTTAGCAGAAATGTTACAGAAGTGTTTAAAATGTGTGCTTTTTTCATTTCAAGACATCCAATAAAATCAAACAGTACATTAACAATAAACACATAAAGAACTCACCGAAAGTGTTGAATAATGAAGCCGTAAATCATATCATCCTTGTTATTATTTCTACTGTTGCACAGCCACTACTGCAGAAAGTCTTAAATTACATCTTTCTACCCCCCTTTCTGCTTTGGATGCAATTTTTAGTCATAAATGTTCATCAGTTTTTGTTTTATTTTCTTCTCATATAAGTTAGCTATTCAGCATAAATCTCAGTCCCAAACGCCAAAAGGAAGGATCATATTTATTTATGTACATATTTTACAGGTAATCTGCATGAAATTTCTGTCTGATTTAGTGAAGAAGCAGCTAATTATCAGAAACTGGGACTGTGTTTTAGATGCTTACTGAACAGAAGCTGAACAGAAGCAAGATCTGCAAAGAAGCAGTTCAGTCATCAGACATGTAATGAGGAAGACAAATGTCACCTCAAGAAAACTTTAAATATTCAAACTGAAATGTTACTTTTCTAACCATTTATTAAGGTCTTGATTAGATGTCCTGAATATTATTTCGACTTTACTGCACCTTGTTTTCATTCAGCCAAAAACTCAATTAAAGTATAGCACAAAAACTGCAAGGCACAACAATTGAGTTTAAAAATCCATACTGTATAATCTTAGAATATTAAAACTCTGATTTCATGAATAATAACAAAAGGAACATCTTTCTGTCCAAATCGCCTGTCTTGAGAGAATGATTCACTTTACACTGCCTGGCAAAAGTATTCATACCCCATTTGTACTCCAATTTGTCACATTTTGTCTTACAACCACAGCAAGCACCAAGTAATATCCTTATTGTTACACCTCAACATGCAATCACACAGTCCTATGCAAATCAAATGGCCTCGGGCTGTAACACAAGGCACTGTATTATATTACATTTGTCTTACTGTTTTATATCAGGTACCATGCGTTTTTTTTATCAGTTTGTCGAGTTTGTATTTCAGGATTTGCTGGCCCAGCTGGTTACACATCTGGGACTGGCTGAGTTTTCCTAACTCCTCCTGATGGACGTCCTTCTGGAACCTGATTGGTCTGTTCATCTTCTGCTCCTCCAATCACAGAAGAGATCCTCCTAAGTATAATCAGCTCACCTGTCAATGAGGGTGGTTGTGATTTAATCTAAGCAGCTCGCCCCTTTGTTGGGTGTCTAGTTAAAATGGTTTACTTTAACTCTGGCTTGTTTGTAAAAAAAAGTTGGAGATTGTTTTTGTTTTAACTGATGTTTTTTATTTATTAGAGATTATGTATGAAAACCTCAACTGATGGTTTGTACTAATTCCAGTACCCTCTTTTTGTTCTCCTTTTGTCAAAACCTGAACCTGATGGAACAATAAACTACTTTTTATTTTAAAAACCATCTACATCTGGTATAATGTTACTTTCCCTTTTCCTTGGCTGAGCTGCGTCGTAACACTTGCAAATATACCTCCAAACTTGTTCACATTTTGTCATGTTACAACCACAAACCACATTGTATTTTAATAGTATTTTATGAAACAGACCAACACAAAGTACTGCATAATCACTGCAAGTGTGGCATGCATTTGTAATCAGCCACACTGATTCAACGCTTTGTACAACCCTTTATTAGCTGTAATTACAGCTGCATGTCTTTTAGTGAATGTCTTTACCACCTATGCAAATTTAGACATGTTTGTGCATTTTTTTCAGTAACTAGTTCAAGTTCAGTCAGATTTAATGGATAAAGTTTATAAACAGGGATAATAAATTCATACCACAGATTCTTAGATTGGATTTTGATCTAGACCTTGACTGGACCATTCTACCACAGGAATACAATTTGATCTAAGCCATTCTATTGGGTCTGTAGGTCTGGTTCTATGTTTTAGGGTCATTCTCAAGTGTTATTTAGCTCCTTGGTGTTCCTTGATCTTCGTGATGCTGTTTGTTCACTAATATTCTCTAACAAACTTCTGACGCCTTTCCAGAACAGCTGGAATTGTACTGAGATTAAATTACACAAAGTTTGACTGTTTCCTCATTAGATCTCTTCCTTCCAAAAACCCTAAATAAAGGGTGGGCTAAATATAGTGGGTTAACTATAAATGCACACCACACTTTAAAGATTTTTATTTGAAAAAAAAAATTAAAAACATGTTCCATTTTCCTCACACTTTAGTGAGCTACTTTGTGTTGGTCAATCACATGAAATCTAAGTCAAAAACATTGAAGTTTGTCGATCTAAATCAATAAAATGTGAAAAAGTCCAAACAGTATCAATACTTTTGCAAGGCACTGTAAATAAGTAAGGTATGTGCAAAAAAACAATCAATGGCATTTATTTCACAGGAATTTTAGGGGTACCCCCCCCCCCCACACACACCCAAATATACACCCACCAACACATACATACATACATGTTCTTAAATTATTGGTTCTCTAACATGAGATTATGGTCATTCGCTAAAAGATTAATTTCTTTCAAGGCATTTTGCACATCCTTATGAGGGATGATAATAAATGTATATAGGGGGCTGCAAGTTAAAAACTGGAAAATAATGAGTTGTGGCTAAAGCAGCTGCAATAATGATAGAAGTCATGTAAATTATGTAAATTTTTCATGCATTTAAAGAGCACGTTTGCACAGAGAGTGGTTTAGTGGGAAGAACAGTCAAGGCTGTTTAGAAAGATTCATGGTGTACTGAAGTTAAGAGAAGACTTGGCCACCCACCTTTATTGTTTCTCAGTCTTATTTGGCTCCAATAGTGTCGTGAAAAGCTCACTATGCTTGGCACTTTCTCATCCAGTTGGTAATAAGCTGTGTGTGACTGGGAAAAGAATTAGAAAAACTTGCAGATGGAGGTGTGACATCTTTGGCAGCACACTTCAGGACATTTACCTTGCTTTCCTGATTTTTTATTTTTTTTTTAGCTAAAAATAGTCTTCCATTGTCCGTTTTCTTGATGGTACATCAGTAAATGTTTGTGTATCTTGTTCGTGTACTTGTGTTTCAAACTAAAAACAAAACCAAAACAGAACTGGTGATATGGTATAACCACAGCCGCAAGACGGGAGCACTTATGTGTGAATGATTGGAGCAAAGCTGAAAGCAGACACAAACATCTTTGCAGCCGACATCTCTGTGTGCAGGGAAAATGTCAGATATGACCTGTCGTTGGTAAACAAGTGGTTGTACGTGATGACATCTGCTCTCATCATGAAACATAGAATCAAGACTAGAAGGTAATGCAGAACACACTGCTGAGGAACAGAAAACTCCTGTTTTCTTCACAGAAAAGAGGACTTACTGAATTTTGCTAACACTTGGAAGATTTTTATTCTTTCTTTGTTTGTTTTTGGTGGTGCAGAAAATAAACAGTTGCAAATGCTACTGATTTGTTCAACTCCTTAGAGACAATGCATGAAAGACAGATTGTTGTAGAGGAAATACACCACTTAGACTGGATATGCTTCCTTGGGTGTTATAGGGTTTGTGTTGTGTACAGAGACCTCGAAGCAACATTTGCTCTTTTTGTGTTTATATTGTGGGAAACAAAATCTAAGAGATGAGTAAATCTAAAGTACATAAACAGAATCCAGACATTTTAATGTTTAACAAGCTGTTATTTAGTATTTATATCATTTTATAGCTACTAGCCAGAGTTTCATATAAAATTTATTAAACTCACTTTAGATATAGGTATATAGAATAGAACAACATATCATGGTTAGCTTTCATTGTTGTTTTGCTATTTTTTGTATATTCTTTTTTTAATCTAGCTAAACATCTGCCCTCCTTTAAAAAGGCTTCTAAATGCACATGCCTCTGGTGAAATTAGTAAATTAGTAAAGACCTAAAGGCTAACGCATGTCAGGAGTGCAACACCGCAGTGCCTCTTTTAATGTGTGACCAATAATGCTTTTAAGACAAATTGAAATCATTAAAACAGATTTGTGGATTTTGGCATAATATATAAATAAATTACTTACTACACCAAAATTAATTTTCTATACCATAAATGTTGACTATGCGAATCTTTTAAACTTCAAAATATAATCTTAGTCTTCCATCTTCGTATCTTTACTTAAACTAGATTTCTCACTGGAGTAGCCAATCTCGTGGGAAATACATCGCCAGACAATATCTTTATTGTCATTGTTCTTATAATTCTGGATCACTTATGTATATATTTTTCAAAAATGCATCTTTTGTCAGCCATTTGAAATAATTTTCCCAGCAAAAATGGTACTACAGTACAACCATAGAAGAAGAACTACCATGTATGTTTCTCTATTTTATATATGTTGGTAGTATTTATGTTTATGTTCTATTCAGAAGCGTCGACTCCTGAATCGACCATGCATCTGCTGTGTTGCCCCTACGCAACTGATCATAGTTCTTAGGAGTATGTCCATTTGTTTTTTGTTTGTTTTTGTTTTCAACTGTATTTACATCTAGGAACATTATATGGATTTAAGAAAAATCTGCCAACAATAAAATGCATGAAAGCTGGATCAGGGTAAAATCAAATAGTCAGATTATAATCTCTAAAATGTTCATTGATTATTTCAAGCCAACTTGTTTTTAAAACTCTTGTTGATAGGTTCTGTTGTACCCTGGTAACACCACTATGTATGTGATCTTTGCTTCAGTGGTGTAAGAGGACACAGTGTCATAGGAAAATTATACTCCAGCACTGCTTTACTATTAATCTGACAATAAAGCCTAAAAATTTGATCACCAGATAAGCCAGGCTGTCACAGATTTGATGGAAATGTAAAAAGATTCTGGTTTTCTCACAAAACATGTATACGGCACATATACACAATTCAATTCAATTCAGTTTATTTATATAGCGCCAATTCACAACACATGTTGTCTCAAGGCACTTCACAACAGTCAGGTACATACATTCCAATTAATCCTAACCATTGAACAGTACAGTCAAAGTTAGTTATTTATTCAAATTGGATAAAAAGTTTTACTGCTACAAAACCAATGCAACTGCGACTCAAACCTTACAGCAATCACACAATAATGACCTTGTAATAAACCCACACTAGGATATGCTGTCTGCACCTGATGAAGATTCACTCAGCTGTCATGACCTACATTGTGATAAATCTTGCGAAAAATTATCTGAGCACTTGGGTGCACAAATTGAAATTTTATTCCCACATGGGCAGTTTATCCTTAAATTAAATAAATAAATAAATAAAATAAATAAATACAAAAAATGGAACACCATGCTGACCTGATATCGCAGAAAATCTGTGAATGCCACAGTCTTGATCCCAATAAACATGCATTATTCAGGACAAGAGGGCATCGAAAGTGACACACACCCTTCATAGATACACAAAATGATCTTCATTTCCTAAGATTTCCACCTACATAACAAGACACCAGCAAAAATGAAAAGATAGCAAACAGTGTGACCGCAATTGTAAGAAGATGAGGTCTTAATTACATTTCCTGCAAACCTGCGGCATCGCCTGCTACTTCAACAGAAAATAATCACCAGGCAAACAGACTAAGTCCAATCCTATCAGTTATCCCAAGGTGCCTGCTCCTACAGAATAGTATGAGCCATCGCCATCATGATCAGATGGAAAAATCAAAACAGGTTTCTTAGAATACTAGTATATTTTAAGTTCTAAAGACAAATATTGTCATTGCCACTGTGTTCTTCTGCTACAATATTATCCATCATGGTTTGGGGGTTGACAGAGTAAAAATCTGGCTTAAACATATGAGGGAAATCCTTGCAACTCAAGTGCTTCAGAATCTACGTAGAAATTTATAGAGAAAAGTTGCAGATCTACCTCTGTATTTACCTATTTCACCTGATCAGCTTGACTCTTATGTCTCTTATGATGTCATCAACCCAATTTACATACAAAGCAGAATTAACAGTGCTTTTGTTTCCTGCAGTGGAAATCCACACTTTATTTATCTGATTTTACTTTCAGAGTAAAATTGGTTGGTGAGAAAAATGAGCACCGCAGGAAAGTATCTTTAAATCACAATAATTTGGAAAGATATTGTTTTTCCTTGTACAACCGCTATGCATCTATTTCTTGTTCTAGTCAGCAATATCAGTATCCTTACCTTCTCTAAAGGAAGTACTGTTCCATGTATTCATCAATCAGTACTTGTAAATGAATCCGTAGTCAACCCTCAAGTGTGTCTTGAAACAATGACTGGAAACACTGAAATCAACAGACATCTCCAGATGCAGGAGATGAGTTGAAAAGAATAAGGATCTGGTGGAGATGAATCTTGAGATCAAAGCACAGGTCTCATGAAAAGACGAAAAGTCCTTGTTTTGCAGGTGATAAATATGTGGCATTAATGACAAAAAACCACTAGCTCCACTTTAACCAAAGATTTGTTAAGTGATTTCAGTGAGGGACGTTTTCGTTCTGCCAGTTATGATCGACTCACCTAACAAAGAAAATAAGGAAATAAAATCTGATCTTGTCTCTTTGCACAACCAGAAAAAAAATCTAAACCAAAAACTTCAACAGACAGCTGCAAACAAGTGCGGATGTGATCAGTGACGTTTTGTGCGGCTGAAAGTCATGTAATAATGATACAAATTAGAGTATTGGTTTGTCCATTGAGAAGCTGGCAGGACTCTGCTCCCAGCGTTTGGGTCACTTACTTGAAAAATGTAATCAGTTACCCTCTGAACATTGCTCGTAATTTTCGTAAATATAAAGTAATTACAAGACAAACAGCTACAAATCGCCCATGACCACATGTTGCATCTTTTGCATTCAAAATGAGCAGAAACAGAAAGAGGACTTTGTGGTGTGGGTTGTGTTTATTGATCCTCTGTTCTTTTTAATTACACTGTCATTCCAAGCTTCAAGCTTTTACAAAATAATTGAAAAACAACCTGCAATAACACAAAGCCAGCAAACTCAAGTTGCTAAAAACTTCACCAGCATGACAAACTCCTGTAGACATATGTGTACACAGAGGATTTTTCAGGAGATCCCAGTTCATCCTGTGTAAAGGACAAAGGTGGTCAGTTTTGAGAAAAGAGATTCTGGTCCATTGTTCAAAGGGAGACATGGCTCTTCCACATCATAAAAGGTCAGCTAAGGTGGTTGAAGCAACTACTCAGGGTGACATATATATACAGGTCCTTCTCAAAATATTAGCATATTGTGATAAAGTTCATTATTTTCTATAATGTAATGATGAAAATTTAACATTCATATATTTTAGATTCATTGCACACTAACTGAAATATTTCAGGTCTTTTATTGTCTTAATACGGATGATTTTGGCATACAGCTCATGAAAACCCAAAATTCCTATCTCACAAAATTAGCATATCATTAAAAGGGTCTCTAAACGAGCTATGAACCTAATCATCTGAATCAACGAGTTAACTCTAAACACCTGCAAAAGATTCCTGAGGCCTTTGAAACTCCCAGCCTGGTTCATCACTCAAAACCCCAATCATGGGTAAGACTGCCGACCGGACTGCTGTCCAGAAGGCCACTATTGACACCCTCAAGCAAGAGGGTAAGACACAGAAAGAAATTTCTGAACAAATAGGCTGTTCCCAGAGTGCTGTATCAAGGCACCTCAGTGGGAAGTCTGTGGGAAGGAAAAAGTGTGGCAGAAAACGCTGCACAACGAGAAGAGGTGACCGGACCCTGAGGAAGATTGTGGAGAAGGGCCGATTCCAGACCTTGGGGGACCTGCGGAAGCAGTGGACTGAGTCTGGAGTAGAAACATCCAGAGCCACCGTGCACAGGCGTGTGCAGGAAATGGGCTACAGGTGCCGCATTCCCCAGGTCAAGCCACTTTTGAACCAGAAACAGTGGCAGAAGCGCCTGACCTGGGCTACAGAGAAGCAGCACTGGACTGTTGCTCAGTGGTCCAAAGTACTTTTTTTGGATGAAAGCAAATTCTGCATGTCATTCGGAAATCAAGGTGCCAGAGTCTGGAGGAAGACTGGGGAGAAGGAAATGCCAAAATGCCAGAAGTCCAGTGTCAAGTACCCACAGTCAGTGATGGTCTGGGGTGCCGTGTCAGCTGCTGGTGTTGGTCCACTGTGTTTTATCAAGGGCAGGGTAAATGCAGCTAGCTATCAGGAGATTTTGGAGCACTTCATGCTTCCATCTGCTGAAAAGCTTTATGGAGATGAAGATTTCATTTTTCAGCACGATCTGGCACCTGCTCACAGTGCCAAAACCACTGGTAAATGGTTTACTGACCATGGTATCACTGTGCTCAATTGGCCTGCCAACTCTCCTGACCTGAACCCCATAGAGAATCTGTGGGATATTGTGAAGAGAACGTTGAGAGACTCAAGACCCAACACTCTGGATGAGCTAAAGGCCGCTATCGAAGCATCCTGGGCCTCCATAAGACCTCAGCAGTGCCACAGGCTGATTGCCTCCATGCCACGCCGCATTGAAGCAGTCATTTCTGCCAAAGGATTCTCAACCAAGTATTGAGTGCATAACTGTACATGATTATTTGAAGGTTGACGTTTTTTGTATAAAAAACACTTTTCTTTTATTGGTCGGATGAAATATGCTAATTTTGTGAGATAGGAATTTTGGGTTTTCATGAGTTGTATGCCACAATCATCCGTATTAAGACAATAAAAGACCTGAAATATTTCAGTTAGTGTGCAATGAATCTAAAATATATGAATGTTAAATTTTCATCATTACATTATGGAAAATAATGAACTTTATCACAATATGCTAATATTTTGAGAAGGACCTGTATATCCCCTGGCATGGGAATGCTTTGAGATTACCAAGAAGAAACTTGGGATTGTTGCTGCAGAGACGGATGTCTTAGATTCCATCCTGGATCTATTATCTTGACACTCAATCTTGGATAAATGGAAAATGACGGATGTATGGTTAGATGGAAGGACAGATGAACATATACAAGTTTAACAAAATGGAATAAGGACTTAGGTTTGGAAGGGCTAATATTTTTCCATATTCAGTTTTCTAAATTTTACAGTCCTAAAAATACCTTTATAAATACAGTCAGTCATTTTCTATACCGCTTCTTCCATAGTGGGTCGCGGGGAAGCTGGTGCCTCTCTCTAGCAGTCTATGGCCGGGAGGAGGGATACACCCTGGACAGGGCAACACACAAACAACCATGCAAACACTCCTTCACACACCTAAGGGCAATTTAGAGAGACCAATTAACCTAACAGGCATTTCGTTGGACTGTGGGATGAAGCCGGAGTACCCGGTGACAACCCACGCATGCACGGGGAGAACATGCAAACTCCATGTAGAAAGCATGGAGGACCCAGGACCTTCTTGCTGCAAGGCAACAGTGCTACCAACTGCACCACCGTGCAGCCCTTCATAAATACAATGATCCTTAAATAACCAAATTTCATACTTCTATGTATACTTCTCCAGGGAGCGTAGGAACCCTAGATATTTTAAATTTTTGAAAAGATCTTGGTTAGTTTTAGTTTCTATTGTAAAGAGGACAATCTGAAAGTTTTAGATATGCAAATAATGGAGACTAACAATAAAAAATGCTGAATGAATCAGTGTTGATGCAGAGATACATCTGAAAGTTGCAGGACACTGGCCCTCGTAGACTGTGCAGTAAAGCAGTGATTCCCAACCAGGGGTACACGTACCCCTAGTGGTACCTTTTATCAACCAAAAGAGCAAAAAAGGCACAATAAAACAAATGCAGATGAGAAAGACCAAAGCAGGGGTGTCTCTCTGCTACCAAAAAAGAGAGAGAGAGAGAAAAGTAGCAACTTTTTCCACTCTGCTGATCTAAGTTCATCAAGGACAAGCAAGCTCACGTGTCATATTAAAGCTCAGTTAAATGATGAAAACAAACTGATATAAGTAGCCTGAATATTATTTTTGTTAAGTGTTCTGTTTCTGATAATTTTTTTAAATGTCTGTTTATTGAGGACTTATCCAACCAACAACAAGGTAGTAATACTACGTTTTCACAGTTGATGTCATTCATTTTATTATATCACATCGTGGGCAATTTCTGTCCCTGCATTGTCGCTACTCTACTTTCTATGTCCAAACTTGACAAAAGCTGGATGAAAACATACTCCTCATACTCTGTATTGACGCTGACACACTGAGTTACATATGCTCGCAAGCAGGTGAACACATGCTCCCAACAGCGGAAAAAGAGCGGACAGAAAAACAAAGATATCCGCGGTTTCTACAAGCGCCGGATTTCATTTTAATGGCAGCACTTCATCTCCTGCAAATAGCAGCAGGGCTAACTCTCCTACTCCTGGTACATATGGTGAAGGTACAAGTATTCAAAATAGCCCTAGTGTTTCATTCCCTGCCTTCAACATGCAGGTAAAGTCCAGTCACCACAGAATAAACATTCTGACCTTGCTTGATTGTTGGAGGTGAAATAATCCCCCTGGCTCTATAAACCGACAGGCTGATTGAGCGATAGATAAAGAAAGAAAGACAATATATAAAGATTAAAGGATGAAAAGAGGCAGAAACAGATAAAACATAGAGACAGAAAGATGGATAAATAGGGAATGATGGAAAGCCAGTTATAACAGATAAAGAAAAAGATATAGAAATTATATTTGAATACAGTAGGTAGAAGATGAACAACAAACATTTCAGGGTTTTTTTTCTTAGGAAAGCGGGAAATCTTTGGCTATTAGGAAGACACACTCAATAAAGGAGTGGTTCTGCAGGTGGGGAGCACAGACCACTTCTCAGTACCTATACTTTCTGGCTGATGTTTTGGTCACTTTTGAATGTTGGTGGTGCTTTCACACTCGTGGTAGCATGAGACGGACTCTACAACTCACACAAGTGGCTCAGGTAGTGCAGCTCATCCAGGATGGCACATCAATGCGAGCTGTGGCAAGAAGGTTTGCTGTGTCTGTCAGCGTAGTGTCCAGAGCCTGGAGGCGCTACCAGGAGACAGGCCAGTAAACCAGGAGACGTGGAGGAGGCCGTAGGAGGGCAACAACCCAGCAGCAGCACCGATACCTCCATCTTTGTGCAAGGAGGAACAGGAGGAGCACTGCCAGAGCCCTGAAAAATGACCTCTAGCAGGCCACAAATGTGCATGTGTCTGCACAAACTGTTAGAAACCGACTCCATGAGGATGGTATGAGGGCCCGATGTCCACAAATGGGGGTTGTGCTCACAGCCCAACACCGTGCAGGACGCTTGGCATTTGCCAGAGAACACCAGGATTGGCAAATTCGCCACTGGCGCCCTGTGCTCTTCACAGATGAAAGCAAAGTCTGGAGACACCGTGGAGAGCGATCTGCTGCCTGCAACATCCTTCAGCATGACCGGTTTGGCAGTGGGTCAGTAATGATGTGGGTGGCATTTCTTTGGAGGGCAGCTTGGGAGATGTTTAGCTCGCCAGAGGTAGCCTGACTGCCGTTAGGTACCGAGATGAGATCCTCAGACCCCTTGCGAGACCATATGCTGGTGTGGTTGGCCCTGGGTTCCTCCTAATACAGGACAATGCTAGACCTCATGTGGCTGAAGTGTGTCAGCAGTTCCTGCAAGATGAAGACATTTAAGCTATGGACTGGCCCGCCTGTTCCCCAGACCTGAATCCGATTGAGCACATCTGGGACACCATGTCTCGCTCCATCCACCAACGTCACGTTGCACCACAGACTGTCCAGGAGTTGGCGGATGCTTTAGTCCAGGTCTGGGAGGAGATCCCTCAGGAGACCATCCGCCGTCTCATCAGGAGCATGCCCAGGCGTTGTAGGGAGGTCATACAGACACATGGAGGCCACACACAATACTGAGCCTCAGTTTGACTTGTTTTAAGGACATTACATCAAAGTTAGATCAGTCTGTAGTGTGTTTTTCCACAATTTTGTGTGTGACTCCAAATCCAGGCCTCCATTGGTTAATAAATTTGATTTCCATTGATGATTTTTGTGGGATTTTGTTGTCAGCACATTCAACTTTGTACAGAACAAAGTATTCAATGAGAATATTTCATTCATTCAGATCTAGGATGTGTTATTTGAGTGTTCCCTTTATTTTTTGAGCAGTGTATATATATGCCGTCAGTTAAACCCCCAACACCAAAATCCAAGGGGACAATGGCTCAGGGGATACACAAGTCAAAAAAGGTTGGGAACCACTGCAGTAAAGCACGGTGGAGTAACTATTATGTTTTGTGGCTACTTTTCTGCTCCAGGTGATAAACTCAAACCATCAAAGGAATGAAAATCTATGGTCTCTTTAGTTTATTTCTAAAGATAATTCAAGCTGTATGTTAGAAGACAGACAGCACCTAAGATTAAATGGGTTTAGAACCTGGTAAAGATCAACCCTCAAACTGAATGAGAACATGCTTTCCTTTTATTGTGAATGCATAATTCAGGGCTGAGTTTAATTTTCTTTTAATTTGTCCCTTTTCCTGAAATCATCTGAAATGTTCCATTAAAGTTTCGCAAGATCTCGGTGAAAGTAAAAATGTCACTGAGACATTACCAATGTCTCCTCCTGAATCACAAACGATTAAGAATGAACTGACACTTACAAATGACACAAGATTAGACGAGGAACAAACAGGTAATAATACGGGTTAACTTTCAAATCACACTCTTAAACAGGCTTTTTATGACCTGTGTGCCAAGGTTTGCATCTGCAGAGATCGCTCTGTATCATTATCCACCCACACAGATACAGAGTTACTGAGCAAAAATGCTTGCTGTCTTATTTCACGCTAATGTGGCAAAAAGGGCATGCTAGAAATATCATCTATTTATCTGTTTGAGATTGTTGTTCGGGTTCCCTACCTCTCTGTCTGCTCTCTGGAAAGTCTTTTAACAGCCTCATAGGCTTGTCCCACATACGTTTTTCAAGAATACAGAGAAACGTGTGCACATTTGAAACAGGAGAAATGTTTGTGACTAATATGTTATGTGTGGAAACAGATGCCATAAAATCATAAAACATTCGTTGTTCCAAACAAAACAGAAACCTGATTTTTAAACCATCAATGGTTGGTGACAAATAAACTAAGCTGTAAGTGTTACCAGAAGGTGGCAGTAGAGGTTATGTTGCCTTAAATTGTAATTTATTTAAATTAGTTGTTCCACACGGAAATATGCTAAATCTGGTCTAGGGGATATCTAAGACATTATGCTCTGTGGGCGCACTGAGTCACATCATTTTAGTCTTTGCCAGGTCAGATGTGTAAAAAAATAAAAATAAAGGTGGTGGTTCCATCTCTTTTTAAATGTATCAAGTCTTGTTTAAAGCAGAAAATAACACACCTGAGTAACCACTCATTTTTATTCAGGAAAATCCTAATTATTAAGTAAACCAAGGTGAACAAATTTTATGAGGATACATTGAGTAGGTGAAACTCATAGATTACACAGATATATTACACACAGAATGAAACATTTCAAATGTTTATTTCTGGTGCCCCTTATCTCCCTTGCATACAAGTGCAGACACTTGTATCCCAGAGCCTGATTTCATGAGCATTAGTGAGGGCTGGAGCAGATAGACTGGCATCAAATCTGACTTTTGGGGCATGAAATGTTGCATAATATGTTTTAATATATGAAATGACAAATACATGAGTTGTTACTTGGAATGTCTGACCTTACTTGTGTGTTTATGTTTTTAAAAATAAATCGTAAAACTCCCTTGAACGTGGAAGAAAAGGGCAGTTATTATAGCTTCAGTTTCCTTATCTGTCTAGCTGTCTACATGTAGTTTAAAAATATGGCTGCATTTGTTGGAGCTGCAGTTCCTCTTCATTTTGTGTTACTTTCCACAGATAACTGCACAGTTTAAGTTGCGACATTGTGGTCTCTCCACAAAGCTGGACAACAAAGACAGTGACTATACCTGACAGTTTGAGTGACGTTGAACTCTCCGCTATGATGAAAACCTTCGCTCCTTTCTTCACAGCCATCAGATAATAGACAAATCTTCAAAAACATATCTCCAAGTGATGACTTCTCAGAAATGCTTTCAGTCAAATTGCAGGACATCATCTCAATTTGTGAAAAAAAAGGGAAATAAAGGTTGAGCAGAACAAGATAAAAAAGGGACACCTGTGCTTATTTTATGGTAATGAAACATATTATAAAGTACTTTGATGACCAGCATAGAATGATCCCCTAGTATATATATATATATTTAATATGTGTAAAGCCTATCATCTTGACATCCTAGAGTAGTCAAAGTTTTTGGGTATATAATAAGATTTTAGGATAAAACTGATTACATAAAATCCACAATACAAGTCTAGCAAACCCAACTGGGCACAAACACTAAAAACGCCAGTGTAACACTGCACAGTATGTTGAACTGAGACAGAGCTTTCTTTAACAATTTAAAATGCAATTTTTCAAGCTCTTAATTATTGAAAGGACCTGAAACTTTAAAATAACACAAGACAGCTGTAGACAGTAGTTGGTAAGTCTTCTTAGACAATCTGATGTCATGATGAAATAAATTAAATTTTAATTAAAAAAACGGAGTTTGTTCTAATTTTTATGCATGAGAAGTGCACCAGTCTCTAGAACAATCTATTATTGACGAGAGTGAAGACATTCATTAACCTGTCAAATCTACTCTAAAGATTATATTCTGCTGCAAAATCTTTAGAAGAAAATCTACATATATTGATTTTATTTTATCATTTTACATCACATGAGTTGCTTCTGCTTGTCTGCTTTTTTTGCCCCTTTTCAGGAGCTTTAAACTCCACCCACAACTTATGAATTCACAAATCTTGATTCCTACTTTTGTAAATTAAGTCTTGGGAAATTGGGGAAAAGCAAAGTAACTTAACTTATACAAAATTGTAAGACAGCTGTAGTGAAATACACTGCCTTGCAAAAGTATGAATACCCCCAACATTACAACCACCAACAATGATTTAGATTTTATGTGATGAACCAAGACCAAGTGTGTAGTTGTAATTGTGAAATAGAAAGAAAATGATGCATGATTTTCATTGCTTTACAATTAAATATCTGAAGGTTGTGATGTGCAGTTTTAATTACCAACCCCCAGATTCTGAGTTGAGTTTGAGGCTGGACTTTGACTGGGCCATTCTAACACACAAACATGCTTTGACCCAAAATCATGCCAGTGTAGCTCTGGCTTTATGTTTAGGGTTGTCCTGGTGGAAGGTGATCCTCTGCCCTAGTCCTACGTCTTTTGCAGCATTTAACTGGCGTTCTCCAAGGGCTGCCCTGTGTTTAGCTTAATCTATCTTCCCATCAACTCTGACCAGCTTCCCTCTCCCATCTAATTAAAGCATCCCCACAGCTCAATGCTGCTACCACCATGTTTCATAGTAGACATGCTGTTTTCAGAGTGAGGTCTAGTGTTGGTTTTCCGTTTTGGAACAGATCACCATTTGGCACATGTCTGCGGTGTTTCATAAATGGCTTGTGGTAAACTGAAATGTAACTTCTTAAGAATGTGTTTTAACGATAGCTTTCTTCTTGCCACCTTTCCACAAAGGACAGATTTGTAGAGTGCATAAATGTCCTGCTGATAGATTCTTCAACCTGAGCTGTGGATCTACAGCTCCTCCAGAGTTGGTATAAAATTCTCGGCTGCCTCTGATTAATTTTCTAATTGCGCAGTCTGTCATTGACTGTGGATGGCCATGTCTTGGTAGGTTTGAAGGTGTGCCACAGTCTTTACATTTTTGTATGACAGACTGAAAAGCGCTCCATAAGGTGTTCACAGTATGAATATTGGTTTATTAACTAACCCTGCTTTAAGCTTCTCAACTGCTTTATTTCTAACCTGTTTACTGTATTCCTTGGTCTTCATGATGCTGTTTGTTCACCTATGTTCTCAAACAAACCTTTGAGGACTTCACAGAACAGCTGAATTTATACTGAGATTACATTACACACAAGTGTACTCTATATACTAATTAAGCGACTTCTGACGGTTAAAATGAGCAAAATACAAATACATGCCAAATGTTTCTGATTTTTTAAGTAAATGGTAATTAGATATCCATGCATCATTTACTTCTACACAGTTATGCCCTACTTCATGTTGTCTGGTAATGTAAAAAAATTAAAAGCCTGTGAATACTTGACATTGAAACTAAAAGCAGTAATAATTTTAAATATCTTCCTCTTATGAGAATAATGAAACATTCTGTCATCTATTATTTCTGTTTTATTGGGAAACAAGACATTTGAAGACAGGATTCCAAAACCTTTCAACATGCATTTGAACTTTAATTCTTACTTTTAGTAAAGTGTGGTTGATGCAAGTTTTTTGAGGCATTGTTGAACACTGTTGAGGAGTCCACTTGGCAGAAGAAGACAATGCTTCATATGCTATCACATCACCAGATGCACCATCCTGGCTGAGAAGGCAGCTGTCACCACATCAGAGGATAGATTATATCTGGTGTAATGCATTTTGGATGGTTTTTTGGGCTGTTAGGAAATGGTTTTGGCTTCCTGCATCTTGTCTGGCTGAGTTCTCAACAAGATCATGCAAGAAAAAAAGAACACATACTGGCATGATACTGAAAGTCTACTAATATGCAGCTTCTTCTGAACTTGTTAAAAATTACCACAAGCAGTGACAAATAAATTTAGAATGCCTTAAAAAGTTACCACTTTGAAAAAGTGAGAGTTTTTTGTTTAAGGTTAGGTTCTGTGAAGAGGTTATGAGCAATTGGTATAATAATTGCAGTTCATAAACAGAGTTTAGCTTAGATCAACAAGATTGGTTTAGCAAAGAGGCTGAAACTAAAAGTTTGTCGGACTTAGGCTTACACCAAAGTGGATATTCGTGTCTTACAGCAACTTCAGTCTCAACAGTGGTAAAAGAAAACACCATCATTTTTACATAAAATGTTATATACACAGATTTACAGTTATCTAAAGAGAAGCCAGCGCTAGCTGCGGCTTGTAAAAATAAAAAAATAAAAAAATTCAATGTTACAACAAACCAGAATGCTTTAAGGTCGCTCAACAGCCACTTTATTATGTACACATGTTAAAATAGAGTACATTTTAATAGAATTAGTATATCAGACAATCACATGGCCAAACCCTAATGCATTCAGAAATCTATTCATGGTTAACTGAAGTAAAACCAAGCATCAGAACGGAAAGAAAGGGGATTCAAGTTACTTTAAACATGACGTTGCTGTTGGTGGCTGATGGGCAGGTGTGAGCATTCT
Source organism: Girardinichthys multiradiatus (assembly GCF_021462225.1). Classification (NCBI taxonomy): domain Eukaryota; kingdom Metazoa; phylum Chordata; class Actinopteri; order Cyprinodontiformes; family Goodeidae; genus Girardinichthys; species Girardinichthys multiradiatus. The sequence goes on along the minus strand of NC_061798.1, from coordinate 41,005,696 downwards.
AGAAAATGCTGATTTTTAATGTGTCTCATTTTAAATGCAACATTCAAATGGTGTAAACAGCATGAAAGCATGGGTCAATCCTACTTTCCAATCAAGGACTTAAGCTGTTGTTGTTGGTGGTTTAATGATATAGGGGATACTTTCTTAACACACTTTGGAAAGCTTAGTGCTAACTGAGAATCATTAAACCTCACTGCTCACCTAAATATTATTGCTGATTATGTCCATTCCTTTATGACTACAGTGTTGAAGCAGAATAATGCAACAAAGCTCAATTCATCTCAAACTGCTATCCTGAACATGACAATGAGTTCCCTGAACTCAATTGGCTTCCACTGTCCTAAGATCTGAATTTAATAAACCACCATATGGATGTGCTGGAACAGGATATATGAATCAATGATGTTCAGCCAATGAATCTGCAGCAACTCTGTGAGGCTATCATGTCCATATGCACCAAAATCTTTGAGGAGGGGTTCCCACAACCTGTAAGAACTGAAGGCAAAAGAGGGTCCAACTGGAAACTAGGATTTATACCAAATAGAGCCACTAAATACAGCTATCAGCTGCAGGTAACATATTAACTGTTTGTAACTCTTTAACAGAACGTCACTTCAGAAATCCTGAAGTTACCTTTAAGTTCAGGTAAAGGTAAGTTCAGGTACTTAAAGGTACCTTCAGGTTAGTTATCTTTAGTTACCTATAGTGTTAACTAAAGACAACTAAAAGGTACCTGAAGGTACCTTTAAGTACCTTTAGTGTTAATTAAAGGTAACTTAGTGTTAACTAAAGATAACTAGTGTAGCTTTAGTGTCTGGGAGTCAGTTATGTCCTGCAGGTAAAATACTGACTGTCTCTTTAAGAATAGATTTAATCATTGTAAATATAAGGCATTAATTGGTTTGCTGAGCTTTTTTTGAAGGATGAACCCTCTGCAACCTACAATGCACATTTTTTCACAAAGTGACCTAAAAGTAGACAGTGAGAAGCTATAAATAAAACAACATAATAATCTAATCTTTATAAAATGGCAAACGTGTATCTCACTAGAATTATGATCATACACTTACCAGCCACTTTATTAGGTACACCTGTCAAACTGCTCGTTAACTCAAATTTCTAATCAGCCAATCACATGGCAGCAACTCAATGCATTCAGGCATGTAGACATAGTCAAGACGATCTGCTGCAGTTCAAACCGAGGATCAGAATGGAGAAGAAAGGTGATTTAAGTGACTTTGAACATGGCATGGTTGTTGGTGCCAGACGGGCTGGTCTGAGTATTTCAGAAACTGCTGATCTACTGGGATTTTCATGCACTACCATCTCTAGGGTTTACAGAGAATGGTCCGAAAAAGAGAAAATATCCAGTGAGCGGCAGTTCTGTGGGCGGAAATGCCTTGATGATGCCAGATGTAAGAGGAGAATGGCCAGACTGGTTCGAGCTAATAGAAAGGCAACAGTAACTCAAATAACCACTCGTTACAATCAAGGCTTGCAGAAGAGAATCTCTGAATGCACAACATGTCGAACCTTGAGGCGGATGGGCTACAGCAGACCACACCGGGTGACATTCCTGTCAGCTAAGAACAGGAAACTGAGGCTATAATTCGCACAGGCTCACCAAAATTGGACAATAGAATTTTGGAAAAATGTTGCCTGGTCTGATGAGTCTCGATTTCTGCTGCGATATTCGGATGGTAGGGTCAGAATTTGGCATCAACAACATAAAAGCATGGATCCATCCTGCCTTGTATCAACAGTTCAGGTTGGTGGTGGTGGTGTAATGGTGGATATTTTCTTGGCACACTTTGGGCCCCTTAGTACCAACCGAGTATCGTGTCAACACCACTGAGTATTGTTGCTGACCATGTCCATCCGTTTATGACCACAGTGTACCCATCTTCTGATAGTTACTTCCAGCAGGATAACACACCATGTCATAAAGCACAAATCATCTCAGACTGGTTTCTTGAACATGACAATGAGTTCACTGTACTCAAATGGCCTCCACAGTCACCAGATCTCAATCCAATAGAGCACCTTTGAGATGTGGTGGAACGGGAGATTCGCATCATGGATGTGCAGCCGACAAATCTGCAGCATCTGTGTGATGTTATCATGTCAACATGGACCAAACTCTCTGTTTCCAGTACCTTGTTGAATCTATGCACGAAGGATTAAGGCAGTTCTGAAGGCAAAAGGGGGTCCAACCCAGTACTAGAAAGGTGTACGTAATAAAGTGGCCAGTGAGTGTATATTTTTAGCACAATGAAGGTGTTAAAGCTATGGCATTAAAGCATTGCACTGTGTAAGACATTTAAAAACTTTTTGTAGCCACAACTATTTTTCTTTAAATACTCTGTGTCCAAAATAAAGACAAAAGAGCAAATTGTTTATTCAATTTCTTTGTCATGAGACCATAAAGGGTATAAAAAGCTTAGTCGTGCAGGGATTTGGGATTATTTTCTAAGCTTTTTTAAGATGCATGTCTTAGAAGGTTCAAATTTTAAAGCAATTTGGCAAAGACAGTCTGAAGTTGTGGGAGTTTGAGAAAACAGCATAAACATGTTATTGTTTGAGGTAATAATGGTAGAGAAAAGGAAGATTATGTCCAAGTCTTATAAACGCAAGAAGGTAATGCTTTAAAACAGTCAATGTTGGTTTTTTAAAGAGATAATACCCTCTGCTTAGAAACTTCATAATGCAGATCATTGTAAAGAAAGGCTGACAGGTTGGGGAGATGAAACCTTTTTACTGTCCTAACCCCATAGCTTTTTCTCGTTCTAATGTGTTCAGCAAATGTGATTGTTCTCGGGGTGACACTTTTAAATTTTTCATCATACACTGCCATGGAGATACATCCCAGTAAGAACTGAACCACCAAACACCAAAATAATCAGGGTTGAAGCTTACGTTTTCTCTGTAAGCTACTGATTTATGGTTTAGACCTGTGGGCTTCCTTTAAAATAACTTTCCACCTTACAAAATCACTTTCAGTTTGACCATATGAATAGAAGAAGGTGATAAAATGTATACCTAAGTGAACTGAGATACACATATCTAAGCATAATTTCTTGTTGTCCAATTATATAAAAAACATTGAATTTGTTTTTAACATTAATTTTCCACCTTTTTTATATCAAAGACCCAGATTGTAAAGCCAGAAAACCTAGAGAAGGAATAACTTAAAGCTAAGTAATGTGGACTCTAGTTCATGTCACAGCTCCTACAGATAGCTCGAGCCAGTGATCAACAGCCAGATTGTCAAGGTGATCATGGGTGTTGTTTGTGTCCATAATGTTTATTAAATAAGTGTGGTGTTTAACAATTTTTTTTTTTTTACACTTTATGTGTCTTCTGTCAGTACAAAACATCAGCTTAACTCCATAGATCATGTTGTTAAATAAATCAATAAATAATCAATAAAATAAATCAATAAATACATCAGCAAAAAATTAGTTTCTGCTGCTTTCATTCAATTTAATTCAATTCAGCTTTATTTATATAGTGCCAATTCACAACACATGTCGTCTCAAGGCACTTTACAAAGTCAATTCAAGCGAATCATACAGATTTCAAGTTGGGACATACATTCCAATTAATCCTAATTATCAAACAGCACAGTCTAATTCAGTTAATTAACTTAAAATATTCACTGCTGTTATATTTTGCATGAAACTTATCAGAGGAACAATGCTGGTCAGAACCTGATCAGAAATTACGTCTACTTGAACACTGCCAGATTTTTACATTTATTTTCAATTACAGTTTTTGTAAAAATTAGTCATTCACAACTGTGTGAATTACAGGCAGACTGGGCTTGCCACAGAGCACTGTTGAAGCTTTGTGTTGGGTGCTGGTTTATTAAGTCTCAAAGTTACTACTCTCAGACAACAGCCATTCAGGACTCCTCCTCCTCATTTTTAGTCTTCAATTGAACGACTTGAAATTTTATCTTGAAAGTTCAATACGAATACTTCTGTCTTCAGTGGGCATTGTGTTATACATTAATACATATTTAATTTCCTTTTGGTATTAATAGCATACAATTGCATATGAATGAATATTAGCTAAACTAAATTGAGTTCAGTTTGGTGTTGCAAACATCATCTCTTAGCAGCAAGTTTTTGCTGCCTCCTCAGCTGAATGGTGCTCACTTGTTTTCTTTCACAGCAATGGTCAGTTTTTAAGATATTTCTCAATTTCAGACAAGGAAATAAATAGAACTGTCCTGAGCTACAACAGAACCCAACTGCAAGGAAAAAATTAAAAAACTTTAGTTATTTACCCTTTAAACTTAACCTTAAACAAAGTCATTGTGGCTTTCAGGCTGAACCCAATGTTGCTGCCACTAAACAGCCACAGGTGTATTGCAGCAATGCTTAACATTGTTAAATGAGACACATTTAGTGAAAACTAATTACCAATTTAGCCATAACAGAGTAAACAGAGTGCATGTCCAACAATAACAGATCACTATATCATAACTGCACTGGGAATGTCTTACGAAGCATAAATGAAGATGCTGTATATAGTCTTTGGAGGATTATTGGACCCATCAACTTACATGTGGATGAGGTTTAGCTCATGCTCATGATGTAAGAAATTGCATTTAGAAGCACTGTTGTCAAAAATATTGGTACTTGAAAAATCAAAATCATCAGCCAAACTGGCTGAGTGCAGTTCTCCCTGCAAACATGCATATGGAGAGAAATGGGAATAGGGTCATTCTTAAATTCATTTGGAGATGTATTAGTCTGGAAGTTAGCCTTCACTCAGATTAACTCAGATTCAATGCCAGGTTACCCTGTGATAGACTGGAAACTCTAGGGTGCACCCATTGACCATTGTCTAGCTCTCTGCATGCACGCAGCTAAGAAGAGGGGAGCTTAACAAAAACTTGTGTCCTTTCTAAGTTTTCCCTCTGACAATTATACATGTCAGTAAATCTCAAATACCAGTAGAACATTGTCTTTATGAGTGTGAGTTTGGTGAGATAATGTTGTTCTTAAATTAAATCAGAAGTTTATAAAGCAGAGGATCAACCTCAAATAGCTTTTGGAACGACCTTGATAAGAAATTAAGTGTTAATGGTCTGCACCTCTGTCGCATTTCCAGACTTTTTTTGGCTCTCTACCAACTGAAAAAGAGGTTTATGTAAATGAAAGTAGATTCATTGGGAATTTAATCAAACTAACATACTGTATGTTTAAGCACTGAAAATATAAGAGAGGTGGACTGGTTTTAAAAAAGCTGACAGGAACAGCATGCAAACAGGTGTTCATGCCATAATATTATGAATACTTTAATTATAACATGACTTTATACACAAATAATTAACAACCTTTTTTAGGAATACAAGACCCCCAATAACTGACACCTTTTTCATTCATCTTTCTAGAAGCTGTGCTAGGCTAAAAGGCAACATTTTCTGTCTCTCAGGTGACACATGTTGGCTCAAAAAGCCCAACTCTGATAGACTATACACACCAGAAATACAAAACCATTACAGCCATTTTTAGGCAATTAAGTTAAACCACCTTAGTATGTAATCCGGTGTAATTTCAACTGGACAGCTGGAGAAAGACTCTGGTGCAACTGCTTGGGGGTCCATATCAGACCAATACAATACTATATATAAACAAAGCTTATTTGGCTTTGGCCTTGTTTGCCCAGTAGATTGTGGGTGTGGTGTGGGTTCCTGTGATTAAGATCCAGCTTCTAAAGAAAGTATGTTGATGATTAACAAAGGTGACGAAGAACGTGCCATCCATCCATTTTCTATTCTGTACTGGGTCACGGGGGAGCTAGTACCTATCTCCAACAGTCTATGGGTGAGAGGCAGGGTACAGCCTTGACAGGTTGCCAGTCCATCACTGAACAACAGACACACAGCTCAAACAACCATGCACACCTAAGGGCAATTTAGAGAGCTCAATTAACCTAACACTCATGTTTTTGGACTGTGGGAGGAAGCTGGAGTACCTGGAGAGTACCTGGAGAGAACATGCAAACTCAATGCAGAAAGACCACCGGCTGGGAGCCAAACCCAGTACCTTCTTGCTGCAAGGCTACAGTGCTAACCACTGTGCCACTGTGCAGCCCACAAAAAGTGTGCTTGTAACAAAAGCTAGGTTGTATGATTGTTATTTATTTATTTATACTCAAGCATTGTCATATTGTGAACATAAATAGTCTATTTCACACTGTTACTGTAGCTAGATATTCTTTGGAGACAAATAATAATGAAAATGCTCATATTTCACATATAGTTCAATTTCTTATTGCATATTATGTTGTTTCTATTTTTGGTGATTCCGATTCTAGTTGGGCCAGCTAACTCTTGGATGACAGGCTATAAAGCCCTGAACTCTGTTTGCTTGTCGACAGGAGGAGCAAATTTATCAACAATGTCCCTGTCTGCAAAATATCTGTAAGTATGAGCAGGGCATAAGTACTTTGTTCTGTCAAAGTCAATGGGCACTGCACAGAAAACGTGACGAAAGTCCAAGCAGGTACATTGGGAGTGACCAAAATGGGAAAAGCTTAGGTCGAATGGTACAGAGACAAAGTTGGAGAGGCAAGGCTGAGACAATTTAGACAATATGCAGAGGAGGAACGGTGTACATACTGGTCAATAAAAAGTGAATATGGAGCTCCTCTGGAGGTGGAAAAGAGAAAGACCACAGAAAAGGTTTGTGGATGCATTGAAGATGCAGCTGACAGGATCAGATGTAGGCAGATGATCAGCTCTGGCAACCAAGAGGGGGAGCAGCCGAGTGCAGGAAAAAAGGCAATTGTTCAATAATCCTTTCTGACAACCAAGTATGATTTCAGTGACAAAAGAGAACATTGAATTATTGCGGGGTTTGTTTGATGATTACTCATATCAGTCTTGTTTCATTTAAATCTTTACTTCAACATTCAACATACAGAAATTGGAAGATGTCGTTTGTACAACAAGATCACAGCTGAAACCACACATTTACATACACTGTATAGATTTGATATTTACTGCCAAGTACATTTCCACATACAGGGAAATTGAGCTGGTGTCACAGCATGGAACTAAATCAGATGAGATTTTTTCTGGTTTAGGTCACTTAGGAGATCGGAGCTCATTGCTTTGTGACGGTCATTCCAAACCCTTGTGTGCTAAACTGAACACTTCAGTTGAGTTTTAGGTGTTGTTTTAGGAGCACTGACTGTGTTGGCCTTTGTAACTATTTCGGTAGTATTCTTAGAGTCCTTGTCCATTTAGAAGACCCATTTGCACCCAAGCTTTAACTTTCTGACTCATGTTTTGAGATGTTGCTTCAATATTTTCATTTAATGTTCTTTCCTCATGTTGCCATATATTTTATGATGTATACAAGTCTTTCCCGCAACAAACAATGTACGCAACCTTAAGCTACAATCTTCATACTTAATAGTTGAGATGGTGTTATTAGGCTTGCAAGCTTCGTCCTTTTTCATCCAAATTTTAATGAGGGTCAAAAGGGCCAAATACTTCAACATTAGTTTGATCACACCATCGAATGTCTCCAAAACGTATTTGTCCCTGTGTGCATTTAAAAACTGCAATTTGGCTTTTTATTTTGCTTTTGGAATAATGGCTTTTTCTTAGCTGAGTGGCCTTTTAGACAATGGTGGTACAGGATTCATTTAACTGTGAATAATGACACTCTTACTAGGTGTTTTGTCTCTGCTCTGAGATTGGTTTAACCATTTCACACCAAATTATTTTAGCCTCTGGGACACAGCATCAGTCTGCTTCTTGAGCTGTATGACTAATGGACATTATTATGCTGTACACGTAGGTATACTTGTAAATAATTGTTGAAAGATAAACCAAAATTTTAGAGGTCCACAATATTCTGTCTGATATCTCGGTTGATTTCTTTTGATTTTCTCATGATGTCAGACAAGGAGGCAGTGTGTTTGAGGTGTAACCTTAACATACATCTAGAGGTCTGCCTCCATTTCACTCAAATGTTGTGAGTAATTAAAATACCAGAAAGCCAAAGCAATCTGAGTCTATGTAAACTACTGACTTTGAAGAAACTAAAGCAAAATGTGTTTTAAAAATTATATCTCTAATTATTATGGCATTTAGAAAATAGAAATAATTTTGATAATCCTGACTCAAAAGTTCCTAAGACAAGAAAAGTGTTTTCTGATTTAATGTCAGACAGTGAGAAGAAATGGTTATGTGTCTATTCATGCAGTATATGTAAATATCTGGCCTTAGCTGTAAATATTAATTTACTAAAGTGCTAAACAGAAGGAGTTTAAACAAATTTGGCTAATCTTCTTAAAAGAAAATCTTTGGATTCAGTTAAAAGGAAAGATATTAGGTCTAAATAATGGCGGAGACAAATATTTTTGTTGTTTGTGCCGCATGTGCTAATCATAGCACATTAGCTATGATTTGTTGGAAATATTTGGCATAATAAACACTTTTTCAGTTTATTTAATTATGGAAATAATTTCCATGCAGATCCAAACTGGTTTGTTTTGTAGGGTTAATGAATCAAACTCATAGTTTAAAAAAAAACAAAAAACTTTTTCTCCTTAACTATAAGCTCAGTGAGCATGTATTTGAAGGAAAAAAAGCAACGCTGAGAAGGAAATAAATAAAGCAATGCCAGTTGAGCTAAAGCTAACTGATGAGATTCCTGGTCGATCTAAAATTGGCACAGTCTGTACAGTACACACAGCACAAGCCATTTTGGTGATGTATAGCTGCTGGTTAACCAGATAATTATATTTACTGTTCTCCTTGTGTTACGTTTTACCAATAAAACAGTCATGCAACCAGAGATTAATGACTGTACAGCCGTGTGTTATCTCTCATGGTATACTATCTTGATATACTTTAAAATTGTATTTATCTCTGTCACTAAGACACTGAGCTAATGATGTTATGGTATTTGTAAGGCATGAAGCTGTGAGATCCACATCCACAATTCATGCAATCGCTTTACTTTTGCACGATGACTCCTGCTGCAGACCAAGTGAAATATACACTGCTCAAAAAAATAAAGGGAACATTCAAATATCACATCCTAGATCTGAATGAATGAAATATTATCATTAAATACTTTGTTCTGTACAAAGTTGAATGTGCGGACAAAAAAAATCACACACAAATCATCAATTGAAATCAAATTTATTAACCAATGGAGGCCTGGATTTGGAGTCACACACAAAATTAAAGTGGAAAAACACACTACAGGCTGATCCAACTTTGATATAATGTCCTTAAAACAAGTCAAAATGAGTCTCAGTATTGTGTGTGACCTCCATGTGCCTGTATGACCTCCCTACAACGCCTGGGCATGCTCCTGATGAGACGGAGGATGGTCTCCTGAGGGATCTCCTCCCAGACCTGGACTAAAGCATCCGCCAACTCCTGGACAGTCTGTGGTGCAACCGTTGGTGGATGAAGCGAGACATGATGACCCAGATGTGCTCAATCGGATTCAGGTCTGGGGAACGGGCGGGCCAGTCCATAGCTTCAATGTCTTCATCTTGCAGGAACTGCTGACACACTCCAGCCACATGAGGTCTAGCATTGTCCTGCATTAGGAGGAACCCAGGACCAACCGCACCAGCATATGGTCTCACAAGGGGTCTGAGGATCTCATCTCGGTACCTAATGGCAGTCAGGCTACCTCTGGCGAGCATATGGAGGGTCATGTGGCCCTCCAAAGAAATGCCACCCCACACCATTACTGGTCACTACGCTGACAGACACAACAGCAGTGAAATTGATTGTCAATCAGTGTTGCTTCCTAAGTGGACAGTTTGATTTCACAGACGTTTGACTTACTTGGAGTTATATTGTGTTGTTTAAGTATTCCCTTTATTTTTTTTAGCAGTATATATATAGTATAAATACATTGTCCAAAATACCATGGGATTTGGCTACATTAAAGCACCTTTTACACATTTATCTAAGCTTGAAAAACATTCTCTCTGATAAAATTTTAACGACATCATAAGAGACAAGAAAGCCTCATATGGAGCTGGAAATATGATCCATCTGAAAACCACATGTTGTGTTTAATACTAATCAAGCTAATTCACACCCCTGTTATTCAAACAGACACAGCAGGGGGGGGGGGGTTACAATACAAAATGAAAGCTCCACGATCTTAAAAGCCTGAAGCTTGGAAAAGATGAAAACTGACATCAAAAGAAAGAGTATATCTTTGTGCATCTCATTTTAAAACAATATCCACTGACTCTTTTAGTATTGAAGTTGGACTCCACACTTTAGAGTAGCATCCCTAATATGCATTTTACATAGATAAGACTATGATTTCTGTGGATATAAAAGCTAAAACATCCAACCAGAATTTTCACCAAGCTCTGCGGTCCCACTCAGCTCTATAAAATTTTTTAGGTGACTGTCATTTTTTTACTTCTTTCTCTTGCAAATCTGCTGGTCAGGTTCTGCCTCTGCAGCTCAATCAACCTCATTCCAGCAACAAGGAGCAGCAGCTTTTATTAAAAAAGCTGTGATAAACCCAATGTGTGCTATCAGCCAGGCACAAAGTGACTCTAACAAGTGCAAAATATTTCACCAGGGAGCACCTGCAGTCCAAAACAATCATTAAAATGGCTGCAAGCCGGACTTACTTCATTAAGTAGCTGGAGGCATATCTCTGAAAATAAATTTGTCTGTCGCTCCAGGTCTGCTAGATTTCTTAATAGGGAATTGTTTCGAACTATGTTCACCATAATGTTGTGAGCTGACTCAGTTTGCAGATTCTTTTAAGCAATTTTTAGGTATGTGCAGCAGCAACAACAAAATAATTATTTAGAGCATAATGCGAGTAATTTATAGAATTCCAGTCAGACGTTTAAATGCATGGGCTTTACTGTTTTATAGAGGTGGGGCTGTTTTAAAGAGTGAAATGCTTGTAAAACATGATATCCCAAAAACCTTAACTGAGAATTTGGTGCATTTATTAGAACTTTTGGTGGATTTGCACACATTTATCTACATGCAGGCTTGAAAATATACATAGATTTACTTGTAAATCTTTTAATAAGTGGTGCTTAAGGTTTTAGAATGCCTTGTAATTTCTGAAAGGCAATGTCTATTAAGTTCTGGTTGTTGATCATGATTGATAACTGCTGGTAGTTTCTCTTTGCCAGCATAAAAGGAATTTGTTTGGCAGCACATATTGCATGGACCAATATCTAGAACAAGTCCACTTACATATCCAGAGCAAGTCCAAGGAACTCAGAGGAGATCTAAGAGGAGAATTCTATATTTACACAAGTTTAGATGGTATTTTGAAGCATTTTCTAAACAACTGTTGATTCCAGGATTATCAGTTTAAAAACAGTTTCCAAGTATAAGTTATTCCAGCCTTTGCCCAAGTCTGGAAGGTGACTCAAATTGTCACCATTAGTTGAGAAAATTGTTAGGACGTTCAGTGACATCTTAGGAACCACAAAGAGTAAATTATGAACTCAGTGCCACTGTCCACAGTAAAGCCAGTTTAACATCAACATGGACTATGATTTGTATAGTTTTATAGTTTATAGAAAGGTTTTTATAGTCAGCGAAGACAACTATTTGGCTACATTGACAACAACTGTGTTAGGAGGAGTCAACATGAGGCTTTTAAACTTAAGAACACTGGACCTGGACTGTCAAGCCCGGTGGTGACATTATCATGGTGTAGGGCTGTTTCACTGACAGTGTTAGTTCCTCTCTTTCACAGACCACTTGAAGCCGTGGTTTAGTCACAGCCACTCATCGGGTGACTTATGCTTCCCAGCTAGGAATTTAGTTGTAGCCATTACAGATCGTCTATGTGGACCGCTGCATCAACCACATCAGTTCCTGCCATTAATACACATTACAGGGCACGAAGTCAGTCAACAGAACATATCACTGGACTTCAGTCAAGGAAAATGTCTTTAGTAGCCATGAAACTTTAAACAGAACAAAACATTTAGGGTATCATATCCCATCAATGTGTTTCCCCCCATTAAACTACAAGATGTCTGATATTCATTGTCTATGCAAAGTTCTACGTCTAATAACACTACACCTCCGTTTGTGTCTGTGACCCCAGCGTGATTTTAGGAAGCTCATGTGTGTGCAGGATGTTGATTTCTGATTTATAAACACCTGGAGGAAGATCAGACAAGGCTTGGTCTTTAGGCGTTAATGATCAAATGCGTGCTTTGTGAAAGAGGCCACTCATACTTTCCACAATGTGGAAGAAAGGATAAGGAAGTTAGACTGCAAACCAATTCTATAACCTCGCCTTAATCAATACCTGGATGGTTGAAACCTGGAAGCACAAGAATATTCGAGCAGAACAATGATCCTAAACAGAAATCAAAACCTGTTCTGGAATGAATAAAGCCTGCTAATAATAAGCTTCTTGAATGTCTTTCCCAAAGCCTTGATCTCAACTCTTTTAAAATGTTATTCATTGTACTCAAAAGGCAGGTTAGTGTCAGGAAATTAGGTGATTGCTATTAATTCTGCCAAAGAGTTGTCAGATATTTAGCCAAAATTATGCTAAAACCTGGTTGAAGGCTAAAACCACTCATTAAAGTCCAACTTACTAAGGGACATTTAACCAAACAGTGGTGGGGGTGTATGCATATATTTGAGCCTGTGTGGATTATCTTCTGCACCTAGTTCTTTTAAATTTCATTGAAGTTGTTTGTTTTAAAATCATTATGTCCTGGAAAAAGAACAGTTTAAATGAATCTTTAAAAACCCAAATCAATATAACATTCAGGTCCATGATGACAAGCAATAATCGATTGAATATGTAAATATTATTATTTACATATTCAATCTAATATCCTTCTTTTTAAATGGTAAAACTACAGCTGCTGCATTCAGGTCAATATTAAACCACTAAGACCTTCTGATTTTGTTTCAGGCCTGCCTTTTGGTCAATACAAGTTTAATAAAAGTCATAAAATTGCCTTTAACCTTTATCGCTGCTTTCCATGAAACTCAATAACGTTACCAATGACGGCACTCTTTCAAGCAAAAGATTTATGTGGGCAAGATGGAAAAGGTATAAAATATTACACCTTAAATATGATCCCAAAATCTTTTAAATAATAAATGTGGTATAATAAGATGACATTAATTTAAATAAGTTTATAAAAATTTAAGGAATACCATGACAATTTAAACCCTGCAGCTGGTGCCTGTGTGTGCACCGACGTCATTGGGGTTGAAACTGTTCTGACAAATATGTTGTTGAAAATAGAAACATGAAATGCAAATTTATACTAAAGATTCAAAGATGGCAGTTTCTTGGTTGCAGGCCAATTACACTTGTCATGTATCTAAATCCACCGTGAAACCACCAGTTGAGCAGGATGAAGATTATCCTGAAATAGCCCTCTTTGGCTCCTTAAAAACACTGACACAACTTCTCAGACTGACTACAGGTATGGTTTTATTCAAAAATCTAAATCCTATCCGGAGCAGTGATTACATCATTTATCAGGAATAAAAACCCAATTTTATTTTACTGCAATTCGATTACTTCTTCATAGAGGTTGCAAAGATGTGCGTTGGAACTGAATAACACTTCTTTAAAATCTAAAGCAGACGGAAACACTTTAAAACCATTAAACATTGAGTGATGCAGGTGTGTGCTGGATATAATGATTTAATCATAAAGAGAAATGCAGGTTAAAACAGTAAGAGTCAGGGGCAGTGTTAGCTGCAGTCACTAGTGCTGCAACTAAGAAAAAGGATAATTTAGGCTCAGGTTTAGTTTGTGTTAAGACATGAAGTGCGAGTGAAAAGTTTAAAAATATCAAAATCACCAAGGGAATAAATGCTATGTTACATTCGCACCTTTAAGAGTGCGTTTGAGCCCTTCTTTTTGCAGGGTGTAATGATTATGCATTGAACGACTTAAAGAAATTTAAAAACGTAATGGTTGCACAAGTTTGAAATTATTGTTGTTTTTTGTCAAATCCACATTGTGTTAGAATTATAAATACAGGCTCAAATACACACAAACAACCCCATGAAGGTTAAATGTCTATTTGAAAATTGTATCTCAACCGCTTTTTTTAGCCCCGGAGAACCTTCTTGCATATTCTGGCTTGATATTTGACCTCCCTCCTTTTGGAAATGGTAGACTTTAATTAAAGTGGATGAGTTCTTGCTGATGAACCAGGCTTTAAGGATAGTCCATAAATCTGTAATAGGGTTGAGGTTGGGGCTTCGGTAATGCCATTCCAGTAGCATGGTCTGTCCATTCCAAAACCATTTGTAATTGTGCTTTTGAATTTTTATCCTGTTGGAAGACTGAATTCTGTCCAAGTATCAACCATCTGATGCAAACTGTCACCATTAATAGAAAGGCAACTGGTAAGAAAACACCACAGCTCAACCCTGAACTGGAAACTGCTACAACACCAGTATCAATGTCCGCAGTAAGGCGAGTTTACCATTGCCATATACTAATGACTAGAGTTGCGTGATATTAGAAAAACCTGTAACCGCGATACTTTTGCTGAATATTAAAATGATGATATAGATTATATTTAACCAACATTTTCCTCGCTCTTTTCTTACCATTGCTTCTGCACAATCCTTCATTCCTTGTAAGAATTAGCATCTCAGCTGCAAACAAATATACAAAAACAGTCCATCTAACAGGCCAAATATTATTAAAATCACTTATAATTGCATATAAGTTGTCCTTTGCAATTGTGATAGTGAACACATAGACATTGTGATGATGATTGCAATTTGATATATTGTGTCAGTCTAATAATAACCAAGAAAGAAGCTCCTGCTCTAAAATGTAAGTCAAAACTTGACTGAAATTGGCAATTGCTTAGATGTACAAGACAAATATCTTCTGTAGTTTCTGAGTTTTTTATGATCAAACCAGGCAAAGATTCAGCTGTTTAGCCACATCAGTAGAAAAATATGTTTGGAGCAATCAAGGTGAGGCTTTCAGGGCAACGAGCACTGTACCAAATGGCATACATGGTGGTGGTGGGGTCATGCTGTGGGGCTGTTTTGCTACCAGTGGTACTGGTGCATTACAAAAGGTAGACGGAATAGAAAAGATGGAGGACTACCTCCGAATTCTTCAACTTCTTTTTAAACCAACAGCTCACTGGTTGAATCTTGGATGAAAATTGGATATTATCACAAAACAGTGATACCTAATAGACATAAAACAGTCCTTGGAATGGTCAAAGCAAGTTAACATCAAGCTTCAGGAATGCCCCTGACCGCAACCAGAAAACTATGTGGGAACTATGTTTAAAAGCAGGGGCCTTGTCAGACACCAGTCAACTAAATGGAGCTCTGCCAGTTCCACCAAGAAGGGCTTGGTCAAATCTCCAGCCAGAATTAAGCAAGACGGTTGTTGATCAAATGTAGAAATGAGCAGATCAAATGTATCATTAAAAGCCCAAAATGAATATGACATTCATGCAAATACTCAATATATTTGGGCATCTCACCAACACTCCATCTTCTTGTTCAGTAACTGAACAAGGCCAGTTGTGTTCTGCAAAGAATGTTCAATTTACTAAATACAGTATATCAAGCACTAATAATGTCTCAAGGCTTGAAAATATAGTGATGCATCATCAAACACATCATCCATGGTCATCTTCATTATAAAGTCATCAGTTTAAAAAACTGTGCAAGTCAAACTCCACTTAAATTTGCTGTGGCTCACTAAGTCATTAAACGAGACCACCAACTGTGTTTTGATTAAATGATTAAATAGTGTACGTTTATAAGAGGCTTTTGGGTTATTAACTTCTGTTTCAAACTGCAACATCACACATTGCTATACAGAAGATTAGCGGGGGTCAAACGACTCATTATTATATGTCACTCAATGCTTTTTACGGGTAATTGCAGAGGAAAGGAAAATGCAAACCCTCATTTTCATCTTCTCGAGTGGCGTTTGTCCTGATGTTGTAAGTACAAAGAAAACTGCTGTGAGGGCAAGACTTCAGCTTTTACATTCATCCTGATGTGAAGGGGGAGAAAGAGCAACTAAGGGCGACACCAGACCAAAGTATAGTGGCTGGTGTGTTTGCAACGAGATTATGTGAAGCAACAAAGCAATGGGAAAGTAGGTTAGCTGATTTTAACAAGATAACCAATTCAGCAGAAGACAGGTAAAGGCGGAGTGAGAGAAGTAAAGATTAATGTTTTTAATACTGGAAGTCTTAACTCTTCTATGCAAAGAATGAAATAAAAAGGGGGATTAATTACTCCAGACCTTATCATGAATATCAATACCACCCTTCATGATAAAAACAAACATTCAACCAGAGCTACAACGGGATGCTTTAAGTGAAAGCATATTCATTTTTTATAATGGCCCAGTCAAAGTTCAAACCTAAGTCCAATTAAGAATCTGAGGCTTGTACAAATGCAAGGCACAATCTTTTAGATTGTTTTACCATTGCTCACTCCTTTGTGTTGTTCTATCACATAAAATCATATTAAAATGCATTGAGGTTTGGCCTTCTACTTTGGCAAAATGTAAAAAACATTCAGTGGGGTTTGAACACTTTTGTACCACCGTAAAAATCGCAGTGAGCCTTAATGCTTCTGCCTCTCACGACTACAGTTAATTGTTTGAAAGAGTTAAAAACTACCTCATGTATTTTTCATTAAAAGAGCACTTCTGCATGACTGCTCCATGAACCTACATTGGAGGCATATGTAGATTTTAGGCTAATTTTGGACTCAGACTCTAGAAATATTCTTCCACTGTATTAAAATCCAAACCACAAAAACGAGAGTATTGTAAAAAAAAAATTAACCACAGATGATCCTACAAGACAAAAAAACTTAGAAATCCATCTTCCCAAATGACAACAGTGGCAAACGTCTCTGGCTCCGGGGGGATCTACCTGGTCTACCCACAATAGCCCTGCTTCAGTGAACAGCTCAGTAAAATACTTCTCGACACATCGCTTCAAGACTACGTCATGGGGAAGCCACAAAAAGAAAAAAATAACTCAGTATATGGTATGCATGACATCACTGGGAATTTTCGTTTCTGCTCTTATTCTGTTCAGCCTTGTTTCAGCAGCTGCTGCTGAATAGCAAGAGTATGTGAAAGATTAAAAAAAAAATACGAGAGGACAACGTGAAAGTGAACAGGAAAAAAGTAGGGCTGCTTTATCAAAACCGGGTTGAGGTTTTTGGAGGGTGCTATGAAATCACAGCTAGAAATTCACTGCAGCTTTGCACAAGATATTTATATTAATGAAGACAGCAACTGCTCTTGACGTTCACTACTCCACACTCCATTGCCCTACAGAGCTGATCTCCTTTTGTGTCATCCGCACTATTCAATAAAATAGGCTAAAGTTAAGCTCATCGTCGGTCTCCCCTCAGCTGTCTTTGCCACAGTGGTGTGAATGGTAGTTTGCCCTAAATGATCAAGATGAATGTATACATGCATGCAGCACTGACAGTGGGCGCCATTTATTTGCAGACAGGGATATATCTCATTGAGATTTATGGGATTTAGAGCCATCCTATACTCTCTTGACAGAAAAACATGGTGTTATGGATAATTTTTCTATGCAATGCAACATCTGTGTGCATGAATGTGTGTGTGTGTGTGTGTGTGTAAAGCCTTCAGAAAAGCTTTGTGTGTCAGACCTGGCACGTAAAAGCAGGAGGAAAACGCAAGAAAATGTGTTTCCACAACGTGACTGCATTCAAAAGCCTGAAAACTGTAATTTGCTATATGAATTCATTACACGGCGTTCTCATCAAGCAGCAGAAAGCTGGTTGAGGGAGGTAGAGAGGGGGGCATAATGTGATGCAACAGCGCCCCTTAGCGACGGGCTGACAAGTCTGATTTTTCTCAGCAGTTGTTTCTTTACCTTCAGTGTCACAAAGAAGCGTGGCTGCTGCTGCGGAGTCGGGGTTGTGGACGTTTTGTGCCTTCTTCTTCGGAGTCCGTGCGTGGAATGTTGCTGCTGGGTTGTACTCCCGTGGGGCGAGCGCCCGAGCAGGCGGCCGCAGAGACCTGTGCTTTTTCTGGCATTTTGGTTCCTTCTCACAGCATCCGTGAAACCAGAGGAACCGTGTTCAAACTTGATCTGGGAAAAACAAGAGGAGACCAAATATTTATGAAAGCTGCAGGTTTGGGAAGACTTGCTGGTTTCAACTTTTAAAAGCCACACGTTTTTGTTTTGTGGCTAAATTCAATTCACTTTATTTATATAACGCTAATTACACAACAAATGTCTTCTCAAGGCACAAAACAACAACATGGAGATGGGCTATATAATCACCTGCATCCGATTGAATTCAATCACATGCAGATATCTTAAATTAAAATACAAACTGTCCAATTCGATTCAATTTATATTCAGCCAAGATTCATAACAAATGCAATTTCAAGGGATTTTATTAGGAAAACAGTTCATATCAACAGGTATATAGCAATAATCAACATACAATTAGGCTACATAGTCCGATTCGATTCTAGTAAAATTACAATGTGTTCAGATCAAGTTTCGACTGCCAGTTGGTAAAAAGTTGTCTATCTAAGGAAGCCCAGCCAATTGCATCAAATCATTGCTTCGCATTCCTCATGACTCAGGCTATTTGTTTTGCAGCCTAAAAAGCTCACTCTGAGTGCGCATCTTGGTGCGTTCCTGCGCACATGTGCCTATATGTTTAATAAGGATGTGTGCGCTCGTCTCATTTTAAGGGAGGGTTATGCTACTGGATGGAGAGTTCGCGTGACGAAAACGCACGTTTAAATTCAAAGGTGGAATGGTGTGCGACAAATTATAGGCGGGAGCAATGTTTCTATCTACGAGAAACACACACACGGGTGAGAGAGAGAGAGAGAGTGTGTGTGTGTGTGTGTGCAAAAAAATGAGAGTGGAAAAACAGCCTGTGGCTCCTCAGTGAAAATTCCCCTCACGCTCCTCTCTCTTCTATGTAGGGCATGCAGCAGGTTGTGTGTCGAGGACTCGGACAAACGGCGGAGCGAACCTGCCGCTGTGCTCCACTTTGAGGAGATGGCGAGGGAAATTGGGCTAAACAGAAACCGCCGAGGCAAAGCAGTCGCCAAACATACCCAAAGAAAGGAGTTAATTACTATTACGGTTAATATTAATATTAAAAATGAAAAGAAAGCTGAATTTGTCTCACCCCATTCCCGTGACACATCTCTCCAGGCGGCCAGGTGGAGATGACATTGCAGCCTGTTACTCCATTCGGGTGGGAATAACCAACGTCCCCCTCCGTCAGATTAATCCATCCATTTCATCTCCGTCCAGAAGGGCAACATAAAACTGATAAATCCACCTGTCTGGCTCTGGAGACCTGCCACCCCCCCTCCACCTCCACCTCCGCCGCCACCGCCACCGTTCTCACCCCCCCCTCCTCCGGTAAAAAGGTAGTGAAAGCCTTTCCTCTCCGGTTGAGGCGTCAGAAGCGGTCCATTTAGCCGAAGCCGTTTGACTCGCGGCTGTCAGTCAGACTCCGGAACAGCGTTTGGGTTTTTGGGATCTCCAGCGGCAGCCCCGCGCGTTCCGCAGTGAGAGGGCTCGTGGACAGGTCCGCGCGCCTCCTCCTCCTCCTCTCCTCTCCTGTCCTCTTCCTCCTCCTCCTTCTTGCGCCGCTCTCCGAATTCTTAGAGACTGAAGGGGGGATTCCGTCACAAATAACATCAAAACACTCAGAGAGAGCGAGAAGGTAGAAGAGAAAAAAATCCACGCACACTCTCTCCCTCTCCTCTCACTCTGCCCTCAGCGCTCCCTCTCTTTCTCCCTGTTTTCCCTCAGAGCCAAGCACGCCGAACAATTTGGAACAAGTTTAAAATGGGTTGACTTATTTTTTGATTTTGTGTAGGCTTCTTTGGTTGCGCGACAGAGGAGGTAAATATTCTCCGGCAGTCTCTTTACCCCCGCAGCCCACCCACGCTTCGCTGGCTGGAGGTACTCACACATCAGCCTAGTTAATTAAACATATAAGGGGGTAGAAGGGGTAGTGGCGAGGGCGCAGACTTCATCTTCCCATTGTAAATGAGAAGAGATATACTTTATATATGTTGAGTTAACAATTCAGGGACGCCTCCAGAGAGTTTTGTAACGGGCAGATGGGACCATTAATAATAGTAAATTACAATCTCACGGAAAGTTAATTCATTTCATTAATTGAATTCAAAAAGCTACTCGTATATTATATAGATTCGTCTCACAAAGAGATGCATTTAGTACATTTGTGTCTGGTAATTTTGATTAGTATCGCTTAGTGAAAATCGAATATTGTTTTTTTTTTTGTTTGTTTGTTTTGTTTTTAGAAAACTTGAATATTACATAAGAGCGATTAAAAAGGGATTTAAAAAGCACAAAATGACTGGTACCCTACCCAAAGAGGGTAAGGAACAAAAGCGCGTTGCTAAGTAAGCTGAATGTTCACAGCGTGCTGCATCCAAGTATATTAGTGGAAAGTTGAGTGGAGGGAGAAACTACAGTAAAGAAAGGTGCATGAACAAAAACGATAACCTTGGGCTTGAAATAATTGTGAAGAACAGCCTGTTCAAGATTTTCTCAAGCCATTAACTGTTGCTGGAGTCAGTGCTTCAAAAGGTACCTCACACAGACACATTCAGGACATGGTCTACAATGGTGAGATTATTTTGGCTAAGCCTATTCTGAACATGAGTAGTGTCTTACTTTGGCTGAGGAGAAAACTGCTGGGCTTTCTCAAGACCAAAGTAAGAGCAGACATTTTACCAAGAGATTTTAGAGCACTTCATGTTTCCCTCTGCTGACATGCCTCATGGAGAGCTGATTACATTTTCCAGCAGGATTTAGTACTTTACCCACAATGGCAAAAGTACCTATACCAGCATTAATCATCATGGTATTACTGTGCTTGAGTGACTGACCTAAAACCCCAAAGACATGCAAAAGGAGCCCAGACCAAGTATTGAGTTTATTTGCTGTACATTGCCAAAATGTACAGCACAAACGTAACTGTGGGTTTGCATTAGCTGTAAGCTATAATCATCAAAATTTACACGAGTAATCACTTTAAATTTATCATTGTGTGTATTGAATCTATGTGTGTTTCACTTTTTGAGCTGCATATAGAAATAAACCAGTAACTGTATGTGATTCGGGTGTGACCTGAAGACAGTGCGATGAGTGACAAAAACGACAATTTTCGCTCTACATAAATGAAAACATAGCAAAGCTTATATTTTTCTGCTTTTAAATAATTTAAAAAGTGGGTTTTATATAAGACCGCGAGGCAATAGCCTGGTTGGGGGCAACAAATATAAGAGGGCGGCCACGGATCCCTCGATAACACCCACCCACCCTGCCGCAACGTGTGCGGTTATTTATATTGAACTGTAACTTGACTGTGCGTTGAAACCGACGTGTCTCTTCTCCTTCTCCGTCCTCATGGGCTCCTCTCTCTCGCTTCTCACTGCGCGTTTCGCCTATTCTTCGGGAAATGAGGGCGCACGAGGCGGTTTGGCACACGTGCAAAGCACCGCTTGTTGTGGCATCACCACCTTGTCCCAGCTCTCCCACACCGAACCCGCGTACGTGCGATCGCGGCGTCGCTAGTGTTAAGCTGTTGTGTGCGCTCCAGTGACGCCTGTCACCGCGTCAAACGAGCGCCGCTCATTCGCGCCTCAGCTCCTCGTCAACTGCGCACTGATAAACAAAAATACATAAATAAAAAACTCAATATCTACCCTAATATCCTTTGCAATCGAATCTGGCTGTCCCCGGTGCAGAAAGCCTCAAAATGAAAACGCCGCGCGGTTCTTTCGCACAATTACTCCAAGCAGACGTTTATTGCGTTGTTGCGTCACAAAGTTTTTTGAGGCTCTATGAGATTTGGGAAAACAGAGGCGACGTTTGTGAACTACACAGTCTCAATTAAACATAATTATTAGATGAAAACTGCGGCACTGGGGAGAGGGATGGGGGGAAGGGGGTGTCCTCGGGGAGCGCTGACAACCCCGTCCTTCCCTCTCTCCCTCTCACTCATACTCTCTCTCTCTTCGCTTCTCCCCTCTGGGTGTTGCCTTGTAGTCCCATTGCAAACAGATGGTGAAGATAGCCTACTGCAAGGGGTCATGTTGGTCGACTGGGACTGACTGTCATAAGCTGAATTACCCTCAGAGGCAAGAAACAAGGCTGCCAAAGCAGATCAAAGGGCTCGTTATTAAGGAGCAGTTCACTGCCCTCTTCTTCCTTCTCCACCTCCTCCTTCTTCTATCCCTAGAATAAAAACCTCCACCTGTTGAGGTCCTCTATCCTCCTCCAGATCCACAGCCTCCTGGGCTTGGAATGAAAGAGATGCATGATTGCATAATCTGGGCATAAAAGAGAGGGAGAAAGACCACACTGAGTAGATAATGGTTTATTTTTCTTCAGAGGAGAAAAATCCCAGGGTTCTGAAATATAAAAAATACATCCAGTTGGGACAGGCCAGCGAAAGGACAACCCCTTGGGGGTGGGGGGTGACTTTTAAGTATTAGCATTGACTCTCATTCAAGCTCTTCTTCACTAAAGAAGATTATCTGTAGAGTCTGGCTGAAGTTGTCTTATTCTATATTTAAACACAAAGCTGTTGCCAGGGAAATAATATCATACATGTGTTGGGTCGTCATAAATAAGCTTTTAGAAGCTGTGCTTTTCTTTAATCACATGCATTCCTGCAGACCTACCTGTAGTAATTTCTGGGACATGAACTTTCTTTGGGTGCTGCATATGCAGACTTCATCATGTCTTTCTCTTTCCATTTTAACATGTGATTCACCTCAGCTCTGTCTGCATTGCAAGAATTTAAAAAGTGATGGTGGTAGGGTGGGGGGTGGAGGGATTGGAACCATCTGAACATGTGTCTCTTACTATAATAGATTTATAACTGGTGGCCTCAGTTGTCGTGCATCTTTCATAGGCCACCAGCAGTCAGAGGAGAAGTTACCCTAGACATGTCAAACTGCAGACACAACGATGGACAAACATGCAGACTCTCAGCTGAGGTTCAGATGGGCCTTGCAGCATCACAGCACCCCAACAACCTGCAATTATCTCTTCATTTCCGCTGTCTAATTAAATTCAACAAGCCTTCTTGCTAAAAGCTCATAGTGTTGTGTTATTATAGAATATTTGAAAAACACCAGAGAGTCATTATCGCTGTGTAGCATGTCAACAGTGTGCTAACTATTTTGTTATTACTCTGTATAATTATTAAAGTAGAAAGCTCATTTCACTATTATTGTTTGGTTAATAGTCATAAGCCCAGCGCTCTCTACTCTTCCTGGAATGAATCAGACGACAGGAAAAGGAGTCTAATTAAAACATCTCCAGCTATGCAACCAGCGAGCAAGCAAAGAAACCAACTGTTAAGAGAAAAGTTAACGAATAAACAGATAAACTACAGGGGAGAGAGCATGATTACACAAGGCTGACAAAAAAGAGAGATGTATCTGATTATGTAATTTTTGTATCCATGGGAACTGAGTTTTTCAGTGTCACCATTTGTTGTTATGTCAGAGGCACAACCCAGAAACACATGTTTTATGGCGTTCTAATGGTGCTGGTGGACAACCCGTATCCATGTATAAGCAACTGGCTGCACTGACTGTATGGTCTCAGCCACACATTTACCCAGCTGTGGTCCATCCTCACTGATTAATCCCTGTGGCAGCCTGTCCAGGGCTTGACTAATGTGAAATTTACTTTAAAGAGCCCCTGCCAATAGGAAACTGAAACCTGCAATATAATACCGTAAGTCTTAATGTAGCGTTGACACCTTTTTTTTTTTTTTACTATATACACAGTTTTATGACATTAAGCATCAATTTAAACATTCTGGCATGCATCTCTAACTCCATCCATCCATCCATCCATCCATCCATCCATCCATCCATCCATCCATCCAACCATCTTGATTTGAGTGCAGTAATAACAGGACCAACAAGAATGGAAATATATTCCCCTCTGTGATTTCTGGGTCTCCCCTGGGGGTCTCCTTTCAGTAGGGCATGCCCACAAAAACCTCCAAATGAACATGCTTTGGAGGCATACTGCTCAAACACAGCCAACTCAATTAATACGTTCCGATGTCGTAACGAATCAGTTGAGGTGGATTTGTCATCAACTGAGACAAAACAAATTACTGGACTGGAAAATCATCAGTGATTTTGAAGTCCAGTCAATTCTTCAGGTTTTAAAAATATCGCTGGATATAACGTCTTGGAGCATTGGTAAACTGGCAGGGTTATTTAATAAACAAAATTACATAGCTGTATTTTTTGATCAGTATCAAAAGCAGTGACTGCTACCTTACCCAGGATCTCATCCTACTAGCTTCACAGATGGCTGCAAACAGCTCTGGTTCACACTAAAACTCATGGCCTGAAAACGCTTACAGAACCTTATCATCTGGAAAAGGCAAAGTTGAGATTAAGATCCTTGAGATCCTGTCCAGGATCCGAGACAAGGGGCAGCTCTCGAGGAGTCCAATCACCACTAGAAAAAACTTGCTTTATGTTCAAGATGTGGGCACAGCTGCTTTGGTTATAGGTCTTTAAACCATCCTGCCTGCCGATATCATCACATAACTCCCACAACGTTCCTTGATAGATAAAATCAAAAGCCTTTTCCAGATCCACAACACATATGTTGACTGGGTACTAAATATCTCTAAGCAACTTTGCTAGGGTAAAAATTGGGTCCACTGCTCCTTCTGAATCCGAGGTATGAAAACCAGTTGAGGGTCCTTTCCACACCATGGCACAGCTCTGTCCAAATTGCTCGCTATGAAGGCCAAAATTGTCAAGTTGAAATTATTTGGACTCACAAAAATGAGATTTTCTTTAGTTAGAAAGGCACATTTTTTTACTTTGACCTTGAGAAAAAAAGAGGTCTGATTTTTGTAAAAAAAAAAAAAAAAAAGTATCATTGTGGATCCAAAACATTAACAGTTTGAAGAAATCTTATGGTTTCAAAAGTTTGGGGGGTTGATTGTTTTTTTTATTTTTATTTAGAAAAAGATGTCAGTCTATCCTCCCTCAGCAACAGGATATGGGTCACTCTTTCTTCACGAAGATTATTTAGCCAAGAGTAATGAATGTGTGTTCCGAAGTCTGTTTTTGAGTAATAGTCACCAAATGGTTGTGGTCCTAGTTATTATGAAAATCAAATGAAGGCAAAAAACATGGCTAAGAATAGATAAACACTTTATGTTGTACCTTTGATTTTCTCCTTTAAGAATTTCTAAACTTGTCCGTAAAAGTCTTGCTCTAAGAATTTAAATAAGGGTCCATCTGCATTAACTGCACTTTCTTGTCCTTCTTCTTAAAGACTTGGACCATCGTCCCAGTCCGCCACACCACCTGTATTGCCCCACTACACCAAGTAACACTGAAGGAACATGTCAACCCTAATGGCCCCACATCGTCTATAGCATCTTAGGATGAATCATCTACTCTGGCATCCTGCCGTCAGGGAAGCTTTTTAACTACCACAATTATTCTAATGCCAGTTGACATCAAGTCTTAATGTCACATATTTGGCAAAAATCGTTTATTATGTACATCGGTACATTAATCACATGAATTCTTTTTTTACATAGTAGGGCCTCACAGTTATGCTCAAAACACTTTGATAGCTCCAGCTAAAACCACACTAGGAGCTTCATGCCAGGAGAAACTAGAGGTTATCTGACAACCATCAGGACTTTGATTGTCAGACTAACTCAATAAAAATGCACAACAGCGTGATTCACTTCTAAAACTGCAGCTGGCAGGGAGCTGGTTGGTAAAGAAAGTAGGTGGGCTGCATTCAGCCTAATGACTGCAACAAGAGCTCAGAAAAGAGGCGAGCCTACAGGACTGATTTGTCTTTTACACAATGAACACTCCTCACTTTGGTCTCAGATGAGGCACCACCATAGCTACAGCACATGGCTTTATATAGACGCAGGAAATGAATCACTCCATCAGTAAATGGAATCAAAATAAATCTGAAATTTATTTGAGGCGCTCTATGTGGAGCAGAACGCTTTGAGATCTGGCATTTACCAAGATACACCATCGTTTACAGCTGCTCTCTCTTTTTCACTTTTTACTTCGTCTCCCTACAACTCTCCACCTTATTTTGCTCTGTCACCCACATAGAGTGGGTGACCTGGAATACTCTCCCACAGACGGCTCTGCTTCCAGCCAGAGAGGCAGCACTCGGATCTCGGGCCACTCTTCCTTTGGCAGAATCATCAACCATTGAAATTTATAGGCATCTCTGAGAAGCACACCTCTCAAAAATTGATAGGTGATTACTTCCTGTCATAGTGCTGATCACAGTGAAAAGTTAATGAGTCCATGAGCCAAATCAATTAGCAGGGAGTGATGCACTGCTGCCTATTTCACTTGACTTCATCAGCAATTATTCTTAGCTTCAAAAGCTCAGTGAAAATTTAAATAATTAACTGCAAGAAATAAATTAGAAAATTTTCAATCTCATATAAACCCACTCTTAATGAAAATCAACTGTTTCCTCTTTCCTTTCCTTGACTATTTTCTAAAAAATCAAATATGCATAAATTATATGTTCCCTTTATTTTAATAAGGTATTATATTTGCAGCAAGTGGTGCTCAGTCACCTTATTGTCTATGAATTCCATGCAAAATAATCACTGAAAGGTCTGAAGTATTTACAGGCAGACATCGCAGAGGTTTAGTGGTAAGAGGATCTCAGGTTTGAAACTTGGTTTCACAGCCCTGTGATTTTTGAAGTCTGAATGTTCACTGAATGTCTGTGAGGGATGCAAAATGCTGTGTGGTCCAAAAAACTAATGTTGCACATCACCCTGAACACACCATTGCCATTGTAGCACACGTTGGTAGATGTTGGAAGATGGTTGGAGCAAAATGCAGGGCATGGCTTGAAGAAAATCTAGCAGAAGAATGACCATAAACATACAGCCAGAACATTAGTGAAATGGTTCACAACAAAAAATATTCATGTGTTAGAATGCCCCAGACAATGTCCAGACCTAAATCCAATTGGGAATCTGTGGCTGAAATGAAAATTGATGTTCCTAGATGCTCTCCAACCAATCTGTCTGAAGCTATTCTGCTTAGAAAAATTGGAAAAGATTCTCTAGGCTCCAAAAAAAACAGCCATAGCTGTTGATAGACACTGTAACAATGATAAAATCAACTTCAGCAGTATATTAAGTTGAAGTAATCATCTTCTCTCTGACCTTATCAGCCTTTCACATCACTGTGGACGAATCTTGACCCATTTAACTTTATAATGGTGCTTCAGTTGATTAAGGTTTTCAGACATTTGTTTAGGCATGGTCCTCCTAACATCACTCAACATTTTAATAGGGTAAGGGTTTGGATGTTGATCAGTGTTGAACATCTTGATTTTTTACTTACAATAATTGTCTTGTAAGCTTAAACTGTGGACTCAAGCTTAACGGTTTTTCATCCATGAATCGGTAAAATGCTTTTTCCAGGTCAGAGGTGAGGCTGCCCCAAGCAGAGTTTAAGCATCTTGGTTCCGTAGTCAAGAATGAAGGTGGAATTGAGTTTGAGAGCGTTAGATGAGTTGGATGGATTGGATGGATGGATCAGTCCACTCCACAGACTACTAAATTGTTAGGTTTAAACACCAAACACTTTCACAATTCTGCACAAAGAAAGACACAGAGAAGTTAGTTCATTTTAACCTGCAGGTGAGAGTGTTTCAGAGGCTGCTCAGTTACAATCCTCCACCAACACTCTGAAGACAGCCTCTGCTCCCTCTGCATTTTATTGATAAGAGATAAGAGAAAAAACGCCCTGGTTACAAAATGCTCCAACCACTAAAGGGAGGGATGCACACTCATAAGATTGGAAACAGCTGCACCGACAGAATGTTCTAGAACATCCTGTCTCTATCTTGCAGCTCTTGTACATATAAGATATAATCACTCTGAACAGCAAGCTTCACTTCTATTAAAGTTAAAACATATATAATCATTAATTAACCCTAACATTTTCCTCCTCTTTATAAATGTTTTAACACTTGATACATCAATCATTAACCTTTTCTTCTCAGATTTTCAGTTAAGACATCATGGTGTGTTTTATCTGTACATGTCATTAAAAAAGTAGCAGGAGGTCTTTAAGTTTACTGTATACAACTAATTGTCGTCAGGGTCAAGATACAGATCAGGGAAATGCAGAGAAGTCTCTTCTTCTTCCTGGTCATCATCATCATCATCACTGGCTCCTTCTGTCTCCTCAGGTCTCAGGAGGGCATACATCTCTGACATTTCTGTTTTGACTGGCTGAATAGCAGAGGTTATTATGCGAGTGCACAAAGCTCTTATACACGGAATACAGCAACATCCACACAATGTGAGAATAGCTGCAAAGACTGCTATTGACATAAGGATAGACAACACTAATTGTTTATATTTACCAAACATTTCTCCAAACCCATCCCACATTGTGGTGTCAACTCCAGAATGATCTTTCATTTTGCTGTTAAGTGACCTAAGGCCCTCCAGGGCCTTGGTGAGGCTCCCATCAGCTGCGGTGTTATTTGGAATAAATGTACAACATTGATGCCCAAATATTGAACATACTCCACCTTTTTCAGCTAAGAGCATATCGACAGCAATTCTATTTTGGAAAGCCATTAAAGAGGTAGCTGACAATTGTTCATGGATGGCTGAGAATCCTTCTTCAGTTTTATTTCCTAGTCGTTGCACATTGTAATGGATGTAATTTATTCTGTCAACATTTTTATTTATTGTGCACCACCAGCATATGGTGGATTCAAAACCTGCTGCTACTTGATCTGCTAATTTATATTCATCAGGAACTCCTCTTGGTATTCCTATGCTATCTATATAAGTAGGGTCGTCTTTACTCCATCCTGATCTTTTTACTCTACTTTTCCAGGTATGTGGAAATATACTGGCTACTGTTCCCAACAACTCTGCCACTGAGAGTGGAATGACAGACACGGGAAATATTAATGACACTGATGCACACAAACCAGTTGTGTTGTATGGCAACCTGTCATACAGTTTATCGTCTCCACACCACCACCAGATGTCGCTGCGTGCTTTAGGTTTAAAGCTGACACCTACTGCTATGATGGAGTGACATTGATCTTTATTGAGTCTGCTTATGTTTGATCCCACACCTGTTCGGTTTATACAGGAAAAATTTCCTGGAGCAACCTTATTTGAAAACATCGGTTTTTGTTTTTCGGCGGTAGTCAAAGGATAAATCTTATCCCACATAGTACAGTTTGTTGAGAGTCTTGTGCTGTTCATTACTTCTACTAAGCATTTTTCTGTCAACGTTGAGGGAACCACTTGTAGCAGGGGTCTGGCTCCCATGCATACTACACAATCTGTTTTTACTGCCTGGGCAGCCTGTTCTGCCATTAAGAGCCAGTTGTTATCTATTTTAGATATTCCTGTAGTTATTTTAAACCAGTCATCCGGGGTTACTGGTTCTGTCTTAAACTCCACTAATAGTTTTAGCCCCATATGCCATTTGTTTGTTGTGTTTTCAGGTGTGGCGGCATCATGCCGTATTACCGCAAGTGGCTTAGTAATGTTTTTAACGCATATTTGAATCTGCCAGTAATATTGGCCTTGGCTAGAATCTACATATGGTGCCGCCACAAAGTCTGTACATCCCGTGTTGTTGGGGGAGATTACAGTCAAGGTTAGACCTCCTTCATCTTTTATCAGGGTCAATTGTCTTCTCCATTTAATTGCTGGACCTGTGGACCAATCAGACCAGTCCTGTCCTGTTTCTGCTACTAAGTATTTCCAACTCCACCATTGCACATCTCCATAGGTCAAATACCACTCCCACTTCTTATACAATGCGGCATGTTTGTTTGCGCCATCACGTGCTGTTCCAAGCGTTCCCCAGGGTATTTTTACTGTAGTGGTTTTTTGTATTGGTACACATAGTTTTGTGGTTCTGATGCCTACATCATTTGGGCAGGAATTAACATTTATTTGTCTTTTACTCAAATCTTTTCTTTCTTCGTAAAAACGTTCCCATAGTAAAATAGCTCCTACAATTACCACTGAGATTATTCCAGCTACTAGCACTATTTTCTTGTGTGTGGGGGTGTACATCTTACTTATAGATTGGAACCTTTCCTAAGCACCTTTAAACAGAGTTGTGGAGATCTTCACCGGTTTGAGACAATTGTAAACTATAATTACAATTCCCTTTGTAGCCGGACTTTCCTCTGTAGGTTTGTTGAAAAGTCACAATGCTACAGCAGATACCACAATGCTATGACCACAACACAAATTATGATGGTTAGAATATACACTGCTATTAAGAAACTTATTTTAGTCATGTTCTATTATTCTTTTACAATGTGTCAGATGGATCCATGAGTTTCTTTCTGCAATCTTAATTGCAGTTCCAGTGGTCAACAACACCTGATAGGGACCTTCCCACTTAGGTGAATGCCAATGCTTCTTCTTTATGCTTTTTATCAGGACCCAGTCTCCAGGTTCAACTAATGGTTTTTCCTGTGTAGACACAAAAGGCTCATGGTCACTTGCGTGTTCATCTGTTTGTTGTTTTTGCTGTAACATTTTTCTCATGTAATCTGCTAGTGTGCTTTCATCATCAGTTTCCCATTTATTTTTAAAGAATGGTAATCTATATGGCCTCCCAAACAGGGTTTCATAGGGTGTTAGTCCTCCTGTGCTTGTGATGTTTATGTAGAGCTTTACTAAGTCTAAACATTTAGTCCATGGTCTTCCTGTTTCTTCCATGCACTTTTTTAATCGATTTTTTATTGTTCCATTCATTCGTTCTACTAGACCAGCGCTTTGAGGGTGATAAGCGCAGTGATGTCTAAGATCCATTTGTAGGGCTTCTCCTATTTTTTCTATCATTTGATTGACGAAATGAGTTCCATTATCACTATATATTTTTTCTGGAATTCCATATCTAGGTATGATATCTTTACATAGTGCTTTTGCTACGGTCAATGCATCAGGATTTTGTGTAGGAAATAACTCTATCCATTTAGAAAAAGAGTCTATTATTACTAAACAGTACTTTTTTCCTTCACTTTTATTTAATTCTATGAAATCCATATGTATGTGTTGGAAAGGATATTTTGCTTTGGGGAACTGTCCCCTTTTTGGTCTGAAGTTCCCTTGTGCATTGTGTTTGGCACAGATCAAACATGTTCTACAAAAATTTTTTGAATAAGAGTTAAATCCATATGTTGTGTATATTTTGTTCACTAATCCTACCATTCCTCCTCTCGAGACATGAGAAACTCCATGACTCGATATTGCTGCCCATTTGTATAGGTTTTTTGGTAGGATAGGTTTATTTTCTGGTCAGGTGTATATTCCTTCTTTAAGTTGAGCTCTCTTTTTTAGCCAGG